>NW_015555729.1:261732-269372 GCF_001515605.1 Sinocyclocheilus anshuiensis
CAGAATTTCAGTCTGTCCTTGACGTTTTTCTTGGAGAGAAGTGGCTTCTTTGCTGCCCTTCTTGACACCAGGCTGTTATCCAAAAGTATTTGCCTCACTGTGCGTGCAGATGCTCTCACATCAACCTGCTGTCATTCCTGAGCAAGCTCTGCACTGGTGGTGACACGATTCCGTAGCTGACTCCTCAGGAGGAGACAGTCCTGGCGCTTGCTGGACACTCTGGGACGTCCTGAAGACTTCTTCACTGCAGTCGAACCTCTCTCCTTGAAGTTCTTGATGATCCGATAAATGGTTCTTTCAGGTGCAATATTCTTTGTAGCAATTTCCTTGCATGTGAGGCCATTTTGATGCAAAGTGATGATGGCTGCATGTGTTTCTTTGGAGGTAGCCATCGCTAACAAGAACACAATGATTGGAAGCGCTTCTTCCCTCCTTTTATAGCAATCGGTCTGCTCTTACAATCTAATTAGTATTATAGTGATTTTACCTGACTAGTACTCATTCACACTTTCACATGTGCTGCTGATGCTTAATGTTAGCTGGTCATTTTGTGTCAGGATCAAAAAACAGTGATTTTTGTTTTTTTTTTTGTTTTTTTTTGTGAAAAGTTCGTTTTTTGGCCAATGATGCTTTTAGCATTTATTTAAAATGTGATGACTCGTTAAGGCAATTCAGAATCGACTCTCTCTTTTGAGAGACAATATCTTTATTTATCATGCACTTTTTTGATTAACAACTTTGCATATTGTTTTCATTTAAGGATAGCTACACTGTAAAAAAAAATAAATTATAATTTTACGGAAAATAACTAACTTTTTTTTTACAGTATTTATCTGTAATTTTAAATGTTTAAAACTATGTAAAATTACTAACAATATCTGTAAATTAACACCTTTACTATTATTGTAAGGATTATATCATTAATGACAAATTACAGTAATTCTCATTTTTTTATAAGGGAAAATTACCTTATTATTTATACAGTATTTTTTCTGTTTTCTTAAATTACATACAAATTCATGTAAAATTACAAACAATATCTGTAAATTAACAACTTGACTGTTATTTTAAGTATTATCCCATTAATGACAAATTACAATAATTCTCTTTTTTTATACAAAAAATTACTGTATTATTTATACAGTATTTTTCTGTTTTCTTAAATTATGTACAAATTTACGTAAAATGTCAAAAATAATCTGTAATTAAATAATGTAGCTCATTATATTAAAGGTTTATGTCCATACTAACAATTTAATGTTCTTTTTTGTAATTTTAAAGTAAATCTTATTAGTTTTATATTTAGCTGTATTTTTACATTCAAACTAGAGGTCGACCGATTCATCGGTTTTGCCGATTAATTGGCACCGATAGTTGATTGGCTATCGGTTATCGGCAAAAATAATAACTGTAAATTAACAACTTGACTGTTATTTTAAGTATTATCCCATTAATGACAAATTACAATAATTCTCTTTTTTTATACAAAAAATTACTGTATTATTTATACAGTATTTTTCTGTTTTCTTAAATTATGTACAAATTTACGTAAAATGTCAAAAATAATCTGTAATTAAATAATGTAGCTCATTATATTAAAGGTTTATGTCCATACTAACAATTTAATGTTCTTTTTTGTAATTTTAAAGTAAATCTTATTAGTTTTATATTTAGCTGTATTTTTACATTCAAACTAGAGGTCGACCGATTCATCGGTTTTGCCGATTAATTGGCACCGATAGTTGATTGGCTATCGGTTATCGGCAAAAATCAATGCCGATAGTTTTCCGGGTTCCGTCCGTTGCTGGAGTGGCCGGGAAGGGTCCACTGCCATTATACAGTACGAGAGCGGCCTCTAGAGGCGGAAATCACTAACAGCACGTGTTGTTTGTTTTGACCATAGACTGTATAAAAACATGGACATAGTGTCCGTGACGTAACCCGTAGACTTCCGACAAGCGTTTTGAAGCCTAAAGTAGGCGGAGCCGCGCGTCACTCCCGGATACTCGAAAATGGGCAAAGAGGCGGGAGCTGGCTGCTGAAACCATGCCCACCTAGCGCGACGGTGGTGACAGCAACGGCAATCCACCTGTCACTCAAGTGGCCACGCCCTTAATTATGCAGAACTTTAAGGCTTAATATAATTTAAACGGATGAGTTATAAAAGATTTCATTTGATTAGTAACTTATTCTTCTTATTCTACTTGTTCTCATTCTATGGTTTTATCTAGAATGTTTAAAAAGCTTATAAAATATATATTTTTTAAATTTGACATAAAAGATTACATACTTTTAATAAAGATAGAAAAATGCCATTACAAAGGTAAAAACAAAATTCTACTGTAAATCACTTTAAGGAGTCAAATATCACCTCGTAATGGGAAGGCTATTTTTTATCAAATTTTGGTGCTCCTAAATTTTTTGACTGTGCTCCTAAATTTTTTAAGTTAGCATGACTGTTGAAATTAAATGGTAATACTTTACAGTAAGAGTCCTTTTGTAATATTAATGAAAGCTGTAAAAGTATTGTTCCTAGTGTGTTCATTTCAACATTTACTATTACTAATAGGCTATATTTTTACATTTTAAAGTTTATTTTTTAACATTAGTAAACTATGAAATAACTTTAATGATCAATATAATAATTAATATTAATATGTTTATTCATTTACAAAGTATGGTTCAGTACTGCTACTGCTTTTTTAAAAATAGTAAAGCTCCGTTTTAGTTTTCGCTTACCATTTTAAAAACTATCGGTTGATTAATCAGTATCGGCCAGTGTGGTCCAACCTAGCTATCGGTATCGGTAAAATCCACTATCGGTCGACCTCTAATTCAAACTCTGTAATTTTATATAGAATAGAAATAGAATATATAAAAAATAGAAAATCAGCCTTAAAATCCACAAATCATGTAACCATGCAATAAAAAAGGTATTGCATTAAAAATATTTTATTTTTATAAATAAAAAATCAACCAATAAAGAGTGAGTGTATAAAGTATACAGTCAATAAGAGAAACGCAACATACAGACACGTGTAATCACAAGAATTTATTGCAGAAATGTCAAAAAGCAGTACCACAGTGGTCCAAATGATGTTGCGTTGCAGTCGCAGTCCTCTCTGGTGGAATATAATAGTTTAGTGTGAGGAGCAGGGCATAATTTAAGATGTTAAACGATGCAAATACTATCCCGATCCACTCCGTAAAGGCGCGCGTTTCTCATTCAAAACACGCATCACCGGAAATACGGCATGTCGCAATCTATAACGAAACCGGCAAGAGCCAATGAGCGTTTGATATCGCTGCCTTAAAAACTAGTTGTAAAACTTCTTAAAGGCAAATTTTGAAATTGTTACTATAGCTACAGAGGAAGGAGATATACATCGCTGAATGGTTTGAATTTGGATCTGTTCCTCACACAAAGCATCACAAGTATACCGAAGATCTGAATAAAAATAAAATACTTTTATGATCATGTTATTTAATGCTTGTGCATGACAGCATGTTAATACATTTATGTGCCCCATGGTAAACCAAATAAATATTGCATGATAATGGTTAAATTCTCTCTCTCTCTCTCTCTCTCTCTCTATGTAAGGATTCTAAGATTATTTGTTCTGAGAATAATAATCAAGCGTAAGCGTTAGTTCTGGCAGGTCACGTTAGTCAAGCTCGCATCAGCTGACTCTCAGCTGATCCCCACCTGTGGGAATACGACACCTAAGCATTCATATATAAGGTCCCTCAGTATTATCAGCAGTTTTCACATTGCTCAATAGCTAATTACCCTCCTCCATCCCCTACTCCTTCTCTGTCAGTCAGGATTCAGCCTTCTGATTCTCCTTTGAATCAGATTAATTCTAAAATGTGTACATAATATTATTGAACTTGAACAATATCTGCAATACATTTATGTTGGTTCTGTTCTGTTTACCCTGGGGGGTTATTGCTGCTCTCCCTGCTCTCATCCATGCTAGGCTGCATGGATGCGCAGGGAGTTCTTGTCCAGAACGGAACCATACTGCCAATCCAAACTGTATGCCAATTGTCAATCATCTTTGACGATAGTGGTCCTGATAGAAATATAAAATATAATAAGGTTATAATTAAGTGCAGTTTATTGCAGTTGACTGATTTACTGATTTGCTTAATTTTGAAATATGTTTCATTCTGTTTTGACTTGCCATTTCAAAGATTACATTTAATTTCTGTGATCATTTAACCATTATCATGCAATATTTTATTTATCTTGTTAATCATGGGTCACATAATATGCTGTCAGATCACAAGCCTGATTTGGGTCACATAATCACTGGACTGATCTGGGCCACACTCCTCCCACCAGCAATCGGCCCTCATGTTTGCCGTGATCCATGCTGTGCCACCGCCACACATGGCCCAGCTCTGGCTGAAAGGGTACCTGCCATTGACGACAGGAGGCCAGCAGTTCCAGCTTGAGGCCACATTTGGGCCAAGATCGCTTGCTATGTAGAAAGGACAACAATGTTCATGATGGAACATTGCTCTTAGGACCAACCTATACATTGTCTTTACGTTTGAATAACTAAAAAACAGACTTTCACTTTCTATGGTGAGAAGTTCAACATTTTCAGTTTACATTGTCGCATATCACAAATGCTATAAAGTCCTACTGCAGTCGATATATAGCTTGCAATATTTATGCTATTAAATAAAAGTATGTAGACAAATTTTGTAACTTGCATGCAATTATGGCATTATTTTTAAATAAGTGTTATGGTGGACAGAGGATTAACCAACAGGCTGTGTAACACTGAAGGGCCAAATACAGAAAATGCCATAGCTGCACAACTGGTGCTTCTAAAGGAAAGATCATGGATTTGTTAAAATACAAAAGGGTGCATAGGGTCATATCAATATAACTGCACAAGTAGCCAAACACGTACACACACACACACGTTGTGTTTCCATGTTTTATGGGGACATTCCATAGGCGTAATGGTTTTTATACTGTACAAACTGTATTTTTATTGCCCTACACCAACCCTACACCTAAACCTACCCATCACAGCAAACTTTATGCATTTTTAGATTTTCAAAAAACATCATTCTTTATGATTTATAAGCTTGTTTCCTCATGGGCACCTATCCTTGTGGGGATATTTGGTCCCCATCATGTGATAAATACCAGGTACACACACACACACGACTGCCATGGTTTTGCCAACTAAGACCTGTTCCTGAATCAGCATATTTTATTGATCCTGTCTGAAAACATAGTCCCTCTGGTCTAATTTAACCCTAAAATCAGAGGGAAATGACGGGTGGTGAACATGTAGTTTAGATGCACCTAAACCTAGCATAATGTGAAATCACCATTTGAACAATTAATTAAATGTAACAGCCTACAAATAAAAACAAATAGACACATTTGTAATCTTTCACTTAAAACAAGTTATTTCTTTTTTTCATAGTTGCAACGCTATTTGCTGTCTCGCAGTGTTGCTTTGAGCGCGATTGGTTAATCTGACCGTCACTCAGGAATCTGGCCAATAACTAGTGAGCGCGCCGTTTTCCCGGTTAAATTTGAAAATACACTGTTGCAGTGTGTGCCGCCGATCGGCTTCTGCAGCAGTCTGCTTCATCGGTTCACTAGTAATGGCTTTTACATGGATTATTTTACTTCAAACTGCAAAAGGTAAGTACGTTAAGTATCTTATATAATGTTCTATAGTTACATCAAGATACAGTGCATTGAAGTGAGATGCTAATCGCGATTATACATCTCAATGTCCTACCAGTGTGTGTTACTGTGTTTTGTTAGTATGAGCTAATACTGTTAGCTGCAGCTGGGCGATATATGACCATGTCGTGGCGATGATATGAAGCGCAATATATAAACTCATAGCACAGTACTACTTAAAGTTATTGACACTTTGATAAAGAAATGTGCATGAATGAGGAATAAATAGCAGGATGCGCGTGGTGATGAAATGAGTGAAGAACAATAGACACAAAGCCGCGCCTCACTTGAATGGTCAAATACAGACAGTCATCTCAAAATTCACTTGACTTAAAGGGGTCATATGATGCAATTTCAATTTTTTCTTTCTCTTTGAAGAGGGAATACATCAACTTCGAGCTGTGGATCGCCGGATCGGCTTTCACAGTGGATGAAGCGGAGTCCAGCCCCGGGTCATCACATGTGGTTGCTGCAAGCCCACCGGCCGTTCCTCACTCTAGCCACCGGCCTCCGCTCACTCTACTCGCTCCGGCCGGACAGGGCATCACAGTATGGTAAGGGGCATAACATTTCCGTCACACGCTTGAACTTTAAACCGCATAAACACATTTCATTACACCAAATACACAAAATAATGTTCTTTTTAGCAACATCATATGACCCCTTTAAACACAGTCGCAAATGTTTGGAGTCAAGATTAACATTTATGTAGGAACCCGGTGACATGTCAGTATATACTGGATCTGTGCATTTTGTTCTTAAAGTGACAGCAGTATAATTTAGCCTAACGTTACCTGCAGTCGGTCATAATTTTAATCAAACAACAAAATACTAAAGAGAAAATCACAAAATGTAATTATCTTATCTTCTATTACATTAGTCCTATTGTTTGTAATTTGCTACTTTGATCTTATGTTTAATAAAACAACAAAAATAACTGTATTGGGATATACTGTTATTGTGAAATAAAATGTCCTATATTGTGAAATAATATGGCCATATCGCCCACCTATACTGTCAGCTAGTTTTAAGATCAAACTCAAAAAGTGAAGGAACTTTGAAATGAGTAGTCTGATAACACTGTCATGTAAACTAATTTCACAGAGAGGACCTGAAGGCATGATCTTTGGATTCCTTGGAGAAGAATAATGTAAACCAGGTATGTAAACCAGGATTTTGGATCAACTGTGAAGATTTTGTATGGAGCTTGTGAGTACATTTTTGCAAGCCCATGTCTCTGTCAGTAAGTAGATAGTGTTTTATTAAACAAATTGATATTAATTTGTGTGTGTGCTTCCCCCTTATGATCCAGAAGTTTGGGGAAAGAAAATCTTCTACCACATGATCTTCAGAGGAAGTGAGTATTCATGTCTAACATTAAGACATACTAACATTAATTTATTTTTAAAGGAATGTTCACAGTATTTTTCTTCCATGTTTTAGTTTGTTTTAATCCCAGATAAAACAGGCGTCTTCTCACAATCTTTTTTCTTTTTTTTACCCCCAGCTGATCCAGCTGATTACTGGCAATTTGGAGGAGGACTGCTCTTTATCTGCTGTGTCTGTCACTTCTGGAGCAGAGTCATGGACCTTTTGTTGTATGTTTTGGTTTTACTTATTATTACACTAATATAGCTAGAATTCAGAATTTAAATACAGATGTTTGTCTACATATATTATCAGAGCTACAGTGGTGCCCAAAATGATTAGAGCACTAGTATTTTCAGCAGCTAAAAAATGGTTTTAAATCAGTTATTTCTATATTTTGCTGTAGTGTGTCAGTAGTAGGGGTTGAACGACTTCAGATTTTTTAAAGTCGACTTTTATGTGATGAAAGTCAAGTCGAAGTCGACTAGTCGCTGATGACGTCATTAATGAACAAATAAGTCTGGAGCTGTGACAAACACCTTGTGCA
>NW_015555729.1:269869-272504 GCF_001515605.1 Sinocyclocheilus anshuiensis
TATCAGTTTACATTTCCAAACATTCATTTTGCCATTAATTGTAATAATCCAGTGAGATTTTTGTCTGACAGCAGCTAGTGCTCCACACAGAGATCTGATCATCATCCAGTCTGTCTGGAGTGACATGAAGAAACAGAACAAACTGAGACAGACTAAATCCATAAGAACTGTGGCAAAGTCTCCAAGACGCTTCAAGAAACCTACCTGCGAAGCTACAGTGCTGTTAAAAGTTTTAGGCACTTGTGTAAAAATTCTGTAAAATGGTGATGCTGTCAAAATAATGTCATAAATAAATGTTCTTTATCAATTAACTTCTGTTAACTAAATTAAATCAACATTTGGTGTGAGCATCCTTTGCGTTTAAAGCAGCTTTTGCCCTAGGTGCACTCGCGCATAGTTTTTCAGGTAACTTTGCAGGTAGGTTTCTTGATGCATCTTGGAGATGTTGCCACAGTTCTTCTGGATTTAGTGTGTCTCAGTTTGTTCTGTTTCTTCATGTCATTCCAGAGAGACTGGATAATGATGAGATCAGATCTCATGTAGAAACAATTTTCACTGGGAAAATGCTAGTAAATTTCACAAATAATTACAAAGAATTGGTAAGTAAACACTGAATTAAATGTGAGATTTTGAAGTAGAAAGACTGAAATCATATTTTTTGTAAATAACAATCTGTTTTACGTATTATACAGTGCATACAGTGTTTACACCAGTGTATTTCCATATGTAAAGATGTGCCGTCAGTCGCTTTCACTATGTGACCTTTAAATGCTAATGAGCTCTGCTCACCCCACCCCTCTCTTCCTGTGGGTGATGAGCCGTTTTCATGAGACTGTTAATGCTGGGTACACACCACAAGATAATCGGGCTGATTTTGGGCCGATTTCTCCCCTTCCGACAATCCTTGGTAATGTCCCGATTATCTTGGTGGTTCTAAAGATTATTTTATCAGATTTTCCTGTGGTGTGAGGTGTGTTAAAAGTGACTGAATCTGCTCGGAAGAACGTCGGAGGCGCCCCGATCGCGAATTGTAAATATTCAACATGTTGAATATTTACGATCAGAAATCCTGATGCGTGGGGGAGAACCCCGAGGACACCATTGAATGTTTTCCTCAAAAACTTTAATTTCTTTTTGACTGAGTAAAGACAAACATAAACATCTTGGATTACATGGGGTTGAGTACATTATCAGGAAATATTCATTCTGTAAGTGAACTTGTCCTTTAAGTTGACTATATTTAATTCAACATTTTGATGAAACTGTTCTATGTTCTTCCATCAGTACAGTATTTTAAATGTAATTGTGCTGTATTTCTTAATAAAGAAAAAAAAACTGAAATGTAAAATTAAAATTTTATATGGCATTTGTACAGACTTTGTATTTTGTCTTCCAAATAAAACTTAACCTTATACTCACTTCTTCTGGAGGTGAGGCTGGATCACAAATGATTCGCACGAACATAAACGCATTTGGGTATATCAGGGGGGCGCATTCCCTTAAAAAACAAAGGTAATACACTGCGCGTCTTCAGCGGCTCAGATGTCAGGAGTAAATGACGACTGCTATGTTCATTATTACATCCAACAACAGAACACCTCAATTGCTTAGGAGCCATTCTTGTCTACTCCTGCGTCGAAACAATGGCGGACTGATGACAGCTCACTCAGGGCAGGTCTAAGGTAAAACGCTAGTGTCAATCAACAATCGTGGGGGGGGCCTGTGCCCGATTGCATAAAGCACCTTAAGTTTTTTCCTTAAGTATGAGACTTAAGGCGTGATTTCCCCGTACCTAAGGGAATGATTTAAGGGTGTTGCATATAATCCCTTGAAAACTCTTCCCTTAGCAAAGGAAACCGTTTAGTGTTTCACAACAGCAACCCAGGTTTTGCCGTAAAAAAAATCGAGTGTTGCCATGGTCACGTTATCTGTTAATGCAGATAGCGGTAAGTTTTCACAGAAAACAATATGACATGGATAAGGAAAACAAAAAAGAAAACCAAATATGAAAGAGAAGGACCAGACGAGACAGAAACTCAAATTGATAATTCACTCAAAACTGAAAATTCTGAAAAATCATTTACTCACCCTCGTGTCAGTTCAAACCCATAAGACTTTATTCATCTTTGGACAACAAATAAAGATCTCTCATTATTTCTGTCCATGTAGAGGTTTTCAGGTACTGGTGTGAATAAATATATATTTAAATGCAAAGAGACAAGATAGTCTATGCATGACGTTTTATTCGTATCCAAAACGATGTGAACATTAAAGCGCTAAACTCTCATGCAGTGTGTGTTTCATTCATACGCTAAGCCGGAGGGCGCTCTCGCACAGAAAGTCCAAACCGGATTAATAGAAGTAGCCGATCTTATAAACTGAATAAAAAGCAGAAACGTAAACACAATAAACTCACGATTGCAAGTTCGCAACAATATGTGGTTTGTGTGCGTTTTTCAAGTCATCTCCAGGTAATAATTAAGATATTTTACTTTAATTTTACGGTTTTTGTTTGGCAGCCGTAGCTGCCAGGCATTTACCATTTTTTCACGAGTTTTTTTTTTTTTTTACAGTGTACGTTATAAACTGCAAAAGAGATATTTTTCAAAAACCCATATGACCTGCTCTTTAAAGG
>NW_015555729.1:272801-279362 GCF_001515605.1 Sinocyclocheilus anshuiensis
TAGGAAAGGCGATTTGCAAAGATTCATAAAAGAACCTTATACTCACTTCTTCTGGAGGTGAGGCTGGATCACAAATGATTCGCACGAACATAAACGCATTTGGGTATATCAGGGGGGCGCATTCCCTTAAAAAACAAAGGTAATACACTGCGCGTCTTCAGCGGCTCAGATGTCAGGAGTAAATGACGACTGCTATGTTCATTATTACATCCAACAACAGAACACCTCAATTGCTTAGGAGCCATTCTTGTCTACTCCTGCGTCGAAACAATGGCGGACTGATGACAGCTCACTCAGGGCAGGTCTAAGGTAAAACGCTAGTGTCAATCAACAATCGTGGGGGGGGCCTGTGCCCGATTGCATAAAGCACCTTAAGTTTTTTCCTTAAGTATGAGACTTAAGGCGTGATTTCCCCGTACCTAAGGGAATGATTTAAGGGTGTTGCATATAATCCCTTGAAAACTCTTCCCTTAGCAAAGGAAACCGTTTAGTGTTTCACAACAGCAACCCAGGTTTTGCCGTAAAAAAAATCGAGTGTTGCCATGGTCACGTTATCTGTTAATGCAGATAGCGGTAAGTTTTCACAGAAAACAATATGACATGGATAAGGAAAACAAAAAAGAAAACCAAATATGAAAGAGAAGGACCAGACGAGACGGAAACTCAAATTGATAATTCACTCAAAACTAAAAATTCTGAAAAATCATCTACTCACCCTTGTGTCAGTTCAAACCCATAAGACTTTTATTCATCTTTGGACAACAAATAAAGATCTCTCATCATTTCGATCCGTCCATGTAGAGGTTTTCAGGGACTAATGTGAATAAATACATATTTAAATGCAAAGAGACAAGATAGTCCATGCATGACGTTTTATTCGTATCCAAAACGATGTGAACATTAAAGCGCTAAACTCTCATGCAGTGTGTGTTTCATTCATACGCTAAGCCGGAGGGCGCTCTCGCACAGAAAGTCCAAACCGGATTAATAGAAGTAGCCGATCTTATAAACTGAATAAAAAGCAGAAACGTAAACACAATAAACTCACGATTGCAAGTTCGCAACAATATGTGGTTTGTGTGCGTTTTTCAAGTCATCTCCAGGTAATATGTAGGGAAATACAGGAATAAAATATTATGGAATATAAATTTGTTCTCGAGTGTGACGCACTCACGTTTGAGCTAATTAGGTACTGTACGTAATTTGATCAATGTTTATATGTGAATAAATATGTAAATTAAAATCTATTTAACATATAAAATGGCCGGTCATGTCATGTAGAAGACTTTTGTGTAGCACTTAAGGTGACATTTTCCAAACCTTATGTTATACTTAGGAAAATGACAATTAAGGGGCTTTATGCAACACTTAATGGGTTTTAAGGCATACTTAAGAGAAACTCTAAAGGTTTATGACGTTTCACCTAAAGAAACCCTTACGTAACATTTAAGGGATATTTTATGCAACACCCTTAAGTGTAAGGGAAACTTAAGGGCGATCTTAAGGGAAAATTACACTTAAGGTGCTTTATGCAACCGGGCACTGGGTCTGTGTGACGTCACACAGACAGACATCTGAGAATGGCTTGATATGAGAAAGGGGAAATGATTTAACGTGATTAAAAAAAAAACACTGGGTGGATATTTATCATTATAGAGTGGTTGTGTACACACACTGCCAACACACATTTCAGTTTTTCACAACTTGTAAAAGTGCATGTCACATCCGATGACCCCTTTAAAGTAGCAGCCAAAATAACCTAATAACCAGCTGCAGTGATGTCTGTTAATCAAAGAACAAAAGAAAAAAAGAGGAAATCAATAACTTCTGTAGGTTTAAACTTTATCTCTATTTAATTTAGAATTTAGTGTTGATAACTATTAAATTAGGCTATATTTTCACATAAATAATTTTATTTATGTGAAGATTGTTTTAAGTTCACTTAAATTAGAAATTTGTTAGTCTAATAAATGTTAACTTGATAGCTCTCAATTATACTTTAATGTTGAATAGCTAGTCATTGGCTAAATAGTAGGAAAAAAGTTAATAGAGATCAGTTAGTATCAGTGATACTTGCCTTCAGTCATAAAAAATATGGCATTAAACAAATATTAAAAATATACTGTCTTTATATTGTTTCTACATTCATTTGAAGATTGAATGTGAGATTATTGCAATATAAAGGTATAATTAAATATGTTAATGTTAGGTAGGATTAATTGTGATTAATTTCAGAAACTTTTTAATCGATTGATCAGCAATCGATTTTAGTGATCAGATACCTGCACTACAGATGAATCCTGCTGACTTTCACTTGAGTCTCTTCAAACTGTTTTCCTCTGAGCGCGCTGTACCAACATCAGATTTTCAACTACACTGATATTCTATGGTAAAACAAGCTCCTTGACTACTGATGATGTTTTTTTTTTCTTGAATCCATGGAAAGCAGCAGCAAACTTGGTGGGAAGTCGTGGCCTAATGGTTAGAGAGTTGGACTCGTAACCCAAAGGTTGCGAGTTCGAGTCTCGTACTGGCAGGGATTGTAGGTGGGGGGAGTGAATGTACAGCGCTCTCTCCCACCTTCAATACCACGACTGAGGCGCCCTTGAGCAAGGCACCGAACCCCCGACTGCTCCCCGGGTGCCGCAGCATAAATGGCTGCCCACTGCTCCGGGTGTGTGTTCACGGTGTGTGTTCACTGCTGTGTGTGTGCACTTAGGATGGGTTAAATGCAGAGCACTAATTCTGAGTATGGGTAACCATACTTGGCCACATGTCACTTCACTTCACTTCACTTGAACAGAATCTGTTTTCAGGAATAACTTAAAGTCTGTTCACATCTCTGTGGTTAGATCAGTGTGCACAATAATGTGTCTTTGACCTTTATTATGCATGTTTTGATTATATGGTGTTGTAAATAAAATACAAATAATAATAATAAAAAAAATCAATCTCCTCACATTCCTCAAAGTAACAGTCACACTGATGGGCCATTAGGGGACGGCCCTTTGTTTCTCAGGTGTGAATCACTAAATATTCATGGACATTGCCACTCCCTCACATACATCTTTTCTATCACAAAACATGTCTAACAAAATTTAAATCAATATATTGTTTTCTGTGAATGAGTAAGCAGAATGATTTTCACATCATTTTGACGTAGATATTCTAGCCTACAAGACTAGCCTACGAGATTACTCAATTGTAATTCAGAACTATTCAGCATGGGTTTATGGCTTTATTTCAGATAATTTTTTTTTCTCAAAACTTACTAACCATGAATAATCTTTTTTTTTCTAAAAAAATGCAAACATGTACATCCATCTCGCTCACATTATTGTAGCACACTTTGTGCTGAATACAAAATAAAAAATACATGTTAGCCAATAGTATGTTATAAGTAGCTGAAATAAGCACAAATGTCAGGGCATGTCAAAACATCTCAAGGGCCCCAAAATCGCCTCAGACCCGAGAGGGTTAATCAATTTGATGGTATCATTGTGGTGTTTCTCAGACAGATATGAGAGATAAGTTGGCAGTGTGGCCAGAATGGCAGAGTTTGAAAGTCTCCCACAAGAGGTTTAAACATCTTTGCCAATTAAACCATCTACCTCCGGCATGTAACCAGTAGGCAGATCAACAGCATTCACCGCAGACACACTTTTAGTTACAGGGTTAACCCATTTCTGTCAACATACGCTTTCAGCATATTTACATGGCAGACTCTGATTTTGCACCGTCGATCAGGAGTCAGAACAGTGTAATTAGTATTTTATTTTCTATTTTATAAGGGCCAGCAAATTGAGCATGCATAGGAGAACTGGGCACAGAATCCCCAGGTTGAAAACTACGAACAACACTCTTTTTGTCATATCTAGTTTTCATCTTAGAGTCGGAAAGATGCTGCTTAGTGACCTCCCAAGTTTATGGAGATGCTCATGAAACATACTCACATACGCCACAGGGAGAATATTTAGAAAGGAACTGTTCACTGATTAACTTCAAGCGTCCCCGAACTGTATGTCCGAACACAAGTTCGGCGGGGCTGAACCCTAATGACTCTAGTATGGTGCTTCTTATAGCCAACATTAAGAGGGGTAATCCATCCACCCAATCTTTACCGGTTTTGACGCAATAAGTGCACAGCATTGACTTGAACGTCTGATGGAAGCGCTCCAGTGCACCTTGCGACTCTGGGTGGTACTTGCTTGACATTTCATGTTCTACCTGCAGTTCTTTCACCAGCTGTTTGAACAAGTGCAAGATAAAGTTTGCTTCCCAATCTGTTTGAATTACTTTTGGTAACCCGAACATAGAACAGAACTTTACCAACTCTTTAACCACTGCTTTTGTTGTGATAGAATGCAGGGGCACGGGTTCCAGGGAGCGCGTAGCTGTACACATTATTGTGAGGAACATTGGTTTTGCTGCTCAACCGTGAGTTTGTTGCTTGATTCTTTACTTTTTACTTTTGTGTAAAACTTGTGAGGTTTATTGGTTGGGGAAATCACTTATTTGAATGTTTTATGTTTTTTGAATGTTTATGCGATGGTAGTGTGTGTGTGTTTTGTATGTGTAGAAGCACAATATATGTTGGGAAAAGTGTTTTTGTTGCTATTTGTTTTTTTTTGTGTGTATTTAAACCAGCTTTTGAACACTATCCCTTAGATTCTTGCAAAGACTGATTCCCCCTCATCCTCATATAACAATACCAGTTTAAATAGCTGGAACGGTTATAGATCGGCACCCGAACAGGGACAGTTTTGCAAAGTAAGTGTTTCAGGAGTAGTTTGTACTTTTTTTGTGTTTTGATGATAAGGTGGTGAAAATGTCAGTTTCCTCACATGTTGTGGGGGATGAGTGTGGGCCCAATCCAGATTTCACTGCTGGACCTTTTGTCACTCGGAGAGATCCACATCCTTTACGCGAGCTCATCACTACCTTCAGTGAGCTGTATATCAACTCCGAAAAAGATAATGATTCCGAGCCCCCTCCTCACGATCTATTTCCTCCACCACCTCCTGATGTTACCTGACCCGCAATTCTTGCCTCAGTCAGGGGATGAGATAACCCGACGTATGGCAACATTGGAAGCAGACCTTCAGGACTGCGTAAAAAAAGTGAGTTTATGCTGCTTAAAGGCAGAATGTGTTGATCAGTGCCGTTTGTTGGAGGATAAATTAAACTATAAAATAGAACGAGAGTGTGAGAGGGTTAAAAACCTTCTTGAGCTGAATATTCAGGATTTGGGCAAGTCAGTAGTGGACTGTTTGAAGAGGAGAGATATGCAAATTGATGCCAAGCTAAAATGTTATGCTCCCGTCATGTCTACTCCCATTGTGTCTTCAATTTTAACCCCTACTTTACCACAGTATAGAACTTTTACTGCTCAAACTCAGCAACCTGTACTTGCCAATACACTGTAAAAAATGTTCACCCCTTTCAACTTAAAAACGTAAGTTTTGTGGCTGCCTTAAAATTTTAAGTTAAATCAACTTAAAAGTACAAGTAATTTCAACTCACTAATTTAAATCTTGCCTAGTGCTGAATTGTTTTATTGAAGTTCATTTGACTTTACAATATTTGCTTTCAACTTAAGTTCAAAATTTTTAACATTAATTTGCTAGTTATGATAATGTACTTTATTTTAGATCCAGATAAAAAAATATACTACAACATTTTTCTTGCAGTGCTTATAAACAGGGTTTTAATATTAAGAACAGTACACAACCTGCCTGTGCATGCTAATGTGTGAATGCCAGTATATGTATACAACAAGGGCACAAAAGTAGCAAAAAACTGCCAAGAAACTGTCATACAAAGCTGAAAATACACTCATACCTCATGGGAAACAACCACTGAGAAAAGCTTGAAAAAAAAACACATACATGTCCATTACAGTCCTCTTTTTTCTTGAACATTTAAAAGGAGAAAGGTGTCCTGCAGTGCACCATCGTAGTCTTCGTATTAGGAGGCCAGCTTGCACGCCCTTCTTGTGTGTATGAAGTGTCTCACCATGAGCCTTTAAAATCAGAAAATAACAGTAAAAATATGCTGCTTTTGTGAGTAATAGGAATGTAACAATGTACTCAAAGTTGGGTGAAAATCGATGCAAATATGTGCTGCAAGTTGATTGAGATGTTAAACAAATCAAGATATGCATTTTAAACACCAAGGGCTGCTGAAACTGTATACTGTGACCGTGCTTTACAAGCACTATAGCAGCAAACATTTCACCAAGTTAATAAATAGTAGCAAACATGATGCTCAGTGGTGAAATCAGTGGCAGGGTAGATTTTTGATGAGGTGTGAGAGAGGTTTGGCTTTCTGACGACAATAAATGTAAGCGATGAGGTGGCAACAGACAAAACAAAAACTGTAAATACACATACAATGTCATAAAGGGTTTGTTCAACCAAAAATAAAAATTCTGTCATCTCACAGAACTCACCCTCATATAATTTCAAACCCATAAGACCTTTGTTCATCTTCAGAACACAAATGAGGATATTTTTGATGAAATTCAAGAGCTTTCTGACCCTCCATTGGCAGCAACGCAAC
>NW_015555729.1:280488-292457 GCF_001515605.1 Sinocyclocheilus anshuiensis
ACTGGCAGGGATTGTAGGTGGGGGGAGTGAATGTACAGCGCTCTCTCCCACCTTCAATACCACGACTGAGGCGCCCTTGAGCAAGGCACCGAACCCCCGACTGCTCCCCGGGTGCCGCAGCATAAATGGCTGCCCACTGCTCCGGGTGTGTGTTCACGGTGTGTGTTCACTGCTGTGTGTGTGCACTTAGGATGGGTTAAATGCAGAGCACTAATTCTGAGTATGGGTAACCATACTTGGCCACATGTCACTTCACTTCACTTCACTTGAACAGAATCTGTTTTCAGGAATGACTCAAAGTCTGTTCACATCTCTGTATGTTTTGATTATACTATGCTGTAAATAACATACAAATAATTTAAAGACCCATTTTTTCAATCTCCTCACATTCTCTCTTACCTGCCTCACAGTCACATGACTCACTGATGGGCCATTAGGGGACAGCTCTTTGTCTCTCAGGTGTGAATCACTAAATATTCATGGCTATTGTCACTCCCTCGCATAAAGCTTGACTATCACAAAACATGTCTAACAAAATTTAAATCAATATATTGTTTTCTGTGAATGAGTAAGCAGAATGATTTTCACATCATTTTGACGTAGATATTCTAGCCTACAAGACTAGCCTACGAGATTACTCAATTGTAATTCAGAACTATTCAGCATGGGTTTATGGCTTTATTTCAGATAATTTTTTTTTCTCAAAACTTACTAACCATGAATAATCTTTTTTTTTCTAAAAAAATGCAAACATGTACATCCATCTCGCTCACATTATTGTAGCACACTTTGTGCTGAATACAAAATAAAAAATACATGTTAGCCAATAGTATGTTATAAGTAGCTGAAATAAGCACAAATGTCAGGGCATGTCAAAACATCTCAAGGGCCCCAAAATCGCCTCAGACCCGAGAGGGTTAATCAATTTGATGGTATCATTGTGGTGTTTCTCAGACAGATATGAGAGATAAGTTGGCAGTGTGGCCAGAATGGCAGAGTTTGAAAGTCTCCCACAAGAGGTTTAAACATCTTTGCCAATTAAACCATCTACCTCCGGCATGTAACCAGTAGGCAGATCAACAGCATTCACCGCAGACACACTTTTAGTTACAGGGTTAACCCATTTCTGTCAACATACGCTTTCAGCATATTTACATGGCAGACTCTGATTTTGCACCGTCGATCAGGAGTCAGAACAGTGTAATTAGTATTTTATTTTCTATTTTATAAGGGCCAGCAAATTGAGCATGCATAGGAGAACTGGGCACAGAATCCCCAGGTTGAAAACTACGAACAACACTCTTTTTGTCATATCTAGTTTTCATCTTAGAGTCGGAAAGATGCTGCTTAGTGACCTCCCAAGTTTATGGAGATGCTCATGAAACATACTCACATACGCCACAGGGAGAATATTTAGAAAGGAACTGTTCACTGATTAACTTCAAGCGTCCCCGAACTGTATGTCCGAACACAAGTTCGGCGGGGCTGAACCCTAATGACTCTAGTATGGTGCTTCTTATAGCCAACATTAAGAGGGGTAATCCATCCACCCAATCTTTACCGGTTTTGACGCAATAAGTGCACAGCATTGACTTGAACGTCTGATGGAAGCGCTCCAGTGCACCTTGCGACTCTGGGTGGTACTTGCTTGACATTTCATGTTCTACCTGCAGTTCTTTCACCAGCTGTTTGAACAAGTGCAAGATAAAGTTTGCTTCCCAATCTGTTTGAATTACTTTTGGTAACCCGAACATAGAACAGAACTTTACCAACTCTTTAACCACTGCTTTTGTTGTGATAGAATGCAGGGGCACGGGTTCCAGGGAGCGCGTAGCTGTACACATTATTGTGAGGAACATTGGTTTTGCTGCTCAACCGTGAGTTTGTTGCTTGATTCTTTACTTTTTACTTTTGTGTAAAACTTGTGAGGTTTATTGGTTGGGGAAATCACTTATTTGAATGTTTTATGTTTTTTGAATGTTTATGCGATGGTAGTGTGTGTGTGTTTTGTATGTGTAGAAGCACAATATATGTTGGGAAAAGTGTTTTTGTTGCTATTTGTTTTTTTTTGTGTGTATTTAAACCAGCTTTTGAACACTATCCCTTAGATTCTTGCAAAGACTGATTCCCCCTCATCCTCATATAACAATACCAGTTTAAATAGCTGGAACGGTTATAGATCGGCACCCGAACAGGGACAGTTTTGCAAAGTAAGTGTTTCAGGAGTAGTTTGTACTTTTTTTGTGTTTTGATGATAAGGTGGTGAAAATGTCAGTTTCCTCACATGTTGTGGGGGATGAGTGTGGGCCCAATCCAGATTTCACTGCTGGACCTTTTGTCACTCGGAGAGATCCACATCCTTTACGCGAGCTCATCACTACCTTCAGTGAGCTGTATATCAACTCCGAAAAAGATAATGATTCCGAGCCCCCTCCTCACGATCTATTTCCTCCACCACCTCCTGATGTTACCTGACCCGCAATTCTTGCCTCAGTCAGGGGATGAGATAACCCGACGTATGGCAACATTGGAAGCAGACCTTCAGGACTGCGTAAAAAAAGTGAGTTTATGCTGCTTAAAGGCAGAATGTGTTGATCAGTGCCGTTTGTTGGAGGATAAATTAAACTATAAAATAGAACGAGAGTGTGAGAGGGTTAAAAACCTTCTTGAGCTGAATATTCAGGATTTGGGCAAGTCAGTAGTGGACTGTTTGAAGAGGAGAGATATGCAAATTGATGCCAAGCTAAAATGTTATGCTCCCGTCATGTCTACTCCCATTGTGTCTTCAATTTTAACCCCTACTTTACCACAGTATAGAACTTTTACCACTCAAACTCAGCAACCTGTACTTGCCAATACACTGTAAAAAATGTTCACCCCTTTCAACTTAAAAACGTAAGTTTTGTGGCTGCCTTAAAATTTTAAGTTAAATCAACTTAAAAGTACAAGTAATTTCAACTCACTAATTTAAATCTTGCCTAGTGCTGAATTGTTTTATTGAAGTTCATTTGACTTTACAATATTTGCTTTCAACTTAAGTTCAAAATTTTTAACATTAATTTGCTAGTTATGATAATGTACTTTATTTTAGATCCAGATAAAAAAATATACTACAACATTTTTCTTGCAGTGCTTATAAACAGGGTTTTAATATTAAGAACAGTACACAACCTGCCTGTGCATGCTAATGTGTGAATGCCAGTATATGTATACAACAAGGGCACAAAAGTAGCAAAAAACTGCCAAGAAACTGTCATACAAAGCTGAAAATACACTCATACCTCATGGGAAACGACCACTGAGAAAAGCTTGAAAAAAAAACACGCATGTCCATTACAGTCCTTTTTTTTCTTGAACATTTAAAAGGAGAAAGGTGTCCTGCAGTGCACCATCGTAGTCTTCGTATTAGGAGGCCAGCTTGCACGCCCTTCTTGTGTGTATGAAGTGTCTCACCATGAGTCGCATATGCGAGTGATTTACTCGCAATGTAGAGGGTTGCATAAGTTGTCATGGCTTTTTCATCATATCATTTTTTACCGTGTACAGACAGTGTTCATGTTCCTCAATATCGTCTTCCTGTTAGAGTTGAATTCCCACAGTTTGGCTCAGATGAAGAAAATGACCCCATTTCATTTGTAGAACGTTGTGAAGATTATCTTGCTCTGAGACCTCTCACTGATTCTGAGATTTTAGCTTCACTTACTTCAGTTTTGAAGGGAACAGCTAAGGATTGGTGGCTAGCAGAACGCAGATTTATCTCCACCTGGAGCCAATTTAAGCAAACTTTCCTTCAAGCTTTTTTAAATGATGACTATGAAGCAGAAGCTACTAAACGGCTGTTGGAGAGGAAGCAAGGCCCTAAAGAGTCTATTCGCGATTTTGCCTACCATTACCGAGCCCTATGTCTACGGTGGAAGAAGGGGTTGACGGAGAAGGAGATTGTCCAGTCCATCTTAAGAAACTGCAACCCACGCCTCGCCAGTCTCTTGAGGGGAACTGTCAAGGAAGTCAGTGAGTTGGTAAGGATTGGAACTCAAATCGAAAGAGATCTGGAAGAAGCCAAGAAATATTGGAGTCAAGCCAATGCAGATATACAGAGAAGGAAAACCCAAACTGACAGAGACATTCACACCAAGTCAAACCCCTCGACCACCCGTATCATTCAACCTGTTCTTACCCCTGCTCAGAACAATTGGAAGATGGTGACCCTACCGTTGGTGATACGTGGAAGATATTTCCAGGCTATGATTGACACAGGGAGTTCACTGACTCTAATGCAAGAATCTTGTTGGAATCAGCTGAAGCACAGAGAACAGTTGGAGTCTAGTCGGGGACAGACTTTCCAGCAGGCCAATGGACAAGTTTTAAGTGCCTTAGGATTGTGGAGATGTGACTGTGAGTTACAGCAGGAAAAGTATGCACTGACCTTATATATAATGAGGGATGTTGATCTCTCTGTGCCTATAATCCTAGGAATGGATTTCCTTGTGTCATCTGGAATTTGTTTGGATTTTCATAAGGCTCAGTATACTCTGTCTGCCACAAATGGATGCCAAGAAAAAACATTTCCATTCATCCCTGTTCATTCTACCAATGCTTTATTGTCCTTTTACTTAGCTTTATCCATACCAGAAGAGTCATCTAAGACCCTCTCACTTATCTATCAGCTAGTTACCAATGCAGACATGTCTCTGGAACTGAAGACACGACTTGAGCAGCTCATGAAAGATTGGCCCACAGTGTGCACCAATGAAATAGGCCACACTAATATAGTCAAACATCGCATCATAACCACTAATGAAGTACCCATTCGCCGGAAAGCCTATCGAGTGTCTCCTGAGAAACAACTTTTCATCGATCAAGAGATAAAGGTGATGCTTGATAAGAAAATCATTCGACCCTCAACATCTCCCTGGGCTGCTCCAATTGTCCTTGTACCCAAAAAAGGAGGACAACAAAGATTCTGTGTTGACTTTAGAGGACTGAATTCAAAGACCTTCCTAGATGCATATCCTATGCCGCAAATACAGGATATCCTCGAGTCTCTTCATGGAGCTGCAATTTTCAGTACCCTAGATCTAAAAAAACTGAAGGGACCTCTAGAAAGAGCCATTAATAGACCTCCTGATCCAGACAGTCTGGTGTACCCAGTGTTAGAAAGACAAAAGGAGCTGATAAGAACTGTGCAAAGGAATGTGGAACGAGCCAAAGGAAAAAAAACGATACTATGACCGCCGGAGAAGGTCTGCTCATTATCAAATTGGGGATTTGGTTTGGGTTCGCACTCATCATTTGTCACGTGCTAGCGATGGTTTCATGGCTAAACTGGCTGTGAAGTGGAAAGGTCCCGCTAGGATTGTCAAATGTCTTGGCCCTGTTAATTGTTCTGTGGCATTTATAGATTATCCTGATCATGTTGATACACTTCATGTACAAAATTTGAAGCCATTCCATGGTACTGTTGATAATGTTACCAAATGAGGGGGGATATATGTAACAGTCACAGCTTGTTACATGATTTGATGTATTTCATTTTTAGTGCTTTGTTCATCCTGACCACTAGGGGACACCAATAGCATATCCCTATTTGTGAATAAAAGAGGAAGTAATAGAATGAGTGGTAGATTCAATTTGAGTTGCCTCATGGCATCTGCTGTTCTCTAGAGGGTCCTGGTTTGAGAAACAATGGTTTTGCTGCTCAACCAGGACTCTATGTATCCTACCACTTTGTGTTAATATGTGGAGTGCATAACTATGGATCTTAGGTGCAGTTTTGCAACCGCCTAAGGATTTATTCCAAGGGTTTCTGGCTTACCCCAACAAGGACCACTGCTCCATTTCGTCATTTCATCAGTTGTGTCGTAGCTTACACTTCACGTCTGTTACAAGGACCTGAAAAGTCATATTCAGTTTCAGAAAAGGAGTGCTGTGCCGTCATATGGGCTGTCGAGAAATGGAGACCCTATTTAGAAGGCAGACCATTTGAAGTGATTACTGATCATGTGGCTCTCACGTGGGTATTTAATCATCCAAAGCCCTCTTCCAGACTGACCCGATGGGCCATTCGACTGCAAGAATTTGATTTCAGTGTCAAGTATCGAAAAGGTCAGTGCAACATTGTGCCAGACACACTCTCGCGTAGTCTTTCAGATGCTGCTTCGTTCCCTCTGATAGCCCATATCAAATCACAGGACTCAGCTACTTCCTTTTCCAGTTTTCCGATAGATTGGTCTGACATTGCTAGAGCACAACAGGACGACTCAGAAGTTCAAGAACTTGCCATTAAAGCCAGGTCACTCACAGATCCTGATCCAACACGTATACATTACTTGTTAAAGAATGGATTTCTTTTCCGTAGCATACCTGATGGACAGAAAGGACCCAAATTACAGCTAGTCATACCTGCTTGTCTACGGAAAGACTTTCTCGCATATGCCCATGATAACCCATTAAGTGGGCACCTTGGTAGGCTTAAGACTCTACTGAGGTTAGTAGATATCTGTTATTGGTCCACACTGCGCCCTGACATCTGGAAGTATTGCAAAGAATGTCAGGTCTGTCAACAACACAAACCCTCAATTTCCAAGTTAGCTGGCCATATGCAGTCAACCCCAGTGGTAGAACCCGGGCATATGTTAGGGATCGACCTTATGGGACCGTTTCCTAAGAGTTCAAAGTTAAATGAGCACCTCCTTGTTGTCGTAAACTACTGTTCAAAATGGGTGGAGCTGTTCCCTCTGCGTGTAGCTAAAGCACCTCAAATCGCTCGCATCTTAATAGAGGAGATCTTTACTAGGTGGGGAACTCCGATGTATTTGGTGTCTGATCGAGGAACCCAATTTACTTCCCAACTCCTTAGTCTAGTGTGCAAGCAATGGAGTGTCATTCAGAAGTTGACTACTGCAGCACATCCCCAGACTAACCTCACTGAAAGGGTCAACCGTACTCTTAAGACCATGATCTCGTCCTACGTTCAAGACCACCATCGGCACTGGGACAGATGGTTGGCAGAGTTTCGTTTTGCCATAAACACGGCTTGGCAGGAGAGCACGGGATTCACTCCAGCTGAAGTCACACTGGGTAGGAAACTGAAGGGACCTCTAGAAAGAGCCATTAATAGACCTCCTGATCCAGACAGTCCGGCGTACCCAGTGTTAGAAAGACAAAAGGAGCTGATAAGAACTGTGCAAAGGAATGTGGAACGAGCTCAAGCAAAACAAAGACGATACTATGACCTCCGGAGAAGGTCTGCTCATTATCAAATTGGGGATTTGGTTTGGGTTCGCACTCATCCTTTGTCACGTGCTAGCGATGGTTTCATGGCTAAACTGGCTGTGAAGTGGAAAGGTCCCGCTAGGATTGTCAAATGTCTTGGCCCTGTTAATTGTTCTGTGGCATTTATAGATGATCCTGATCGTGTTGATACATTTCATGTACAAAATTTGAAGCCATTCCATGGTACTTTTGATAATGTTACCAAATGAGGGGGGATATATGTAACAGTCACAGCTTGTTACATGATTTGATGTATTTCATTTTTAGTGCTTTGTTCATCCTGACCACTAGGGGACACCAATAGCATATCCCTATTTGTGAATAAAAGAGGAAGTAATAGAATGAGTGGTAGATTCGAGCGGAGGAAAAAAACGGAAACAGCAGCGGAGGTGACGTTCTTGAAAAACGAACTGGAAGGAGATGTCGATTCCCAAGGTGGTTGGCAACAGCTGGACTGTGAATGGACAGGAGAGTGTGGAGGGAAGTGACGGATCAGGAAATGAACTAGGAGAGATGGAAGTAGGTGGCGGGATGTATGAAAAATGGGAAACGGCTAGGAATAATAAACGGAAAAAGAAAAGGAAAAATAAAACAGATGAAAGTGACTCAGACAGGGGATCGACTGTGGAGGAGAAGCGGAGGGAGGAGTATGTGGTTTTTGCAAAACTTGTGGACGAAGGGGACTCGTTTGGAGGTATGAATCCAATACAGCTAACGAAATCTCTAAATAAGGAAATTGGTGAAATAAAGAGTGCTAAAGTATTAAGAAATGGAGCACTGATGATTATGTGTAAGGATGAAAGACAGCAAGGGAAAGCAATCAAAATGAACATAATAAATAGAAAGAAAGTAGAATGTTCTATGACTTATAGGAAATTCACAAAAGGAGTCATTACAAGGAAGTAATAGAATGAGTGGCAGATTCAATTTGAGTTGCCTCATGGCATCTGCTGTTCTCTAGAGGGTCCTGGTTTGAGAAACAATGGTTTTGCTGCTCAACCAGGACTCTATGTATCCTACCACTTTGTGTTAATATGTGGAGTGCATAACTATGGATCTTAGGTGCAGTTTTGCAACCGCCTAAGGATTTATTCCAAGGGTTTCTGGCTTACCCCAACAAGGACCACTGCTCCATTTCGTCATTTCATCAGTTGTGTACTGATGTCAGGCTCATTTTGAATAATAAAGTTTATTGTTAAATACCCTGCCTCCACTACATAGGCCTATGTTTGTCACATCATTATAAGTGTTTGATCACCACATTTGAGTTATCGTTGCAAAAAATATATTTATGTATATATATTCTGTTTATATAGGCCAGGGTTCCTCAAATCTTGCCCTGGAGGGCCAATGCGCTGCAGAGTTTAGCTCCAACCCTGATCAAACTCACCTACCTGTGATTTTCTAATGATCCTGAAGACATTGATTAGCATGCTCAGGTGTGTTTGATTAGGGTCAGAGCTAAACTCTGCAGGAAAGTGGATCTCGTGGGCCAGATTTGAAAACCCCTATTGTAGGCTATATACTGTATTATATATACAGTACCAGTCAAAAGTTTGGACACACGAATGGGAAGTGTCCAAACTTTTGACTATACTGTACTATAATATAACCTACACAAAGAATATCGTCCGATATATCGATATCGGTCTTTTTTACTCCCTAATATTAGTACCGGCCCCCAAAAAAACCATATCGGTCGGGCTCTAGAAATAAGATACAATTCTTATTTCAAAATTATTTATTCTTCAGACATTGTTCTTTAAATAAAATAAATATCGGCTGTATACAAAAGTGACTTGTCAACTAGTCAGGTGGTTGATCAACATTTGGTTTTCAACTACTGAAAATGGGTATTATTCAACTATCTGAATATGGAGCCTCATTGACATCCCCATATCTCTGGGACTGACCAATGTAGGGCCTTGCAAATGAAGATTCCAAAAGAAAAGTTTATTAAGAACTAGAATCTAAAACCATATTGCAATATCTTTAATACTTCTTGAGTTATAGGCACGCAAACTTTGGAAAAAAGAATACTTATGGCACTCAGACAGGTATGTTCAATGCAGTTGTTTGGACAGAAGGAAACAAGATACATTTGTAGTTTCAACATTATTTGTTCTTCAGACATTCCTCTTTAAAAGAAAAGTAGTATCATATTTTTGCAAAATTACCCACATTTGGTTTTTGACCACTGAAAATGTGTACAATGTAATTTAGCCTACTCCTGGAGCAATATTGAAATTCCATTATCTCTGGAACCGAACCATATAGGGCCTTACAAAAAATGAAGATGCAAGAAGGGAAGTTTGTTAAGATCCAATATCTAAAAGGGCATTAATATATCTTTAATAATTTTTGAGTTACAGGCATGCAAACTTTGGAGAAAAAAAACTTGAAAAGTGCTCTTTCCCCATTTATGAACGGTCACCATTGGCGCATAATGCAACAAAGATTGGTAAAGTCAACATATTTTACTAGCAGACCTACTAGTCTGTTTACTAATCCTACCAGTGGATTACTCAGGAAATATTCATCCATGACATTTCATATTTTGGATATCATCACTATACATGTTTATCTTTCGTCAGAAAAAAAAACATTAGCAAATTCAAACATTTGAGCTGGGACCTCTGGTTGAATTGACACTGAATGACCCAAGAGAACAAGAAAAATAATAAAGAATTTGAACTTATTCATAGGTTAGGTGTGTTAATGCAGAAGAATAATCCCAGTAAAGAAGATGAGGTAGAATATAGTGTCTGTCAAATGAAAATGTAAAATATGTATACAGAGATGGTTTAAGGGGCTTTCATACGTTCTAAAGCAAAATGGATCAATAAGGGTGAATGAAACACTAATTACTTTTTTGCTCTAGAAAAAATAAATCGAAAAAAAAAAGCTCTCTCTGCCCTAAAGATTAACGGTGATTTATGTACAGATCCAGGCATGATCTCAACTTTTGTATACAACTTTTACAAAGAATTGTATACTTTGTATACAAAAATTTTAATCTTTTCTTTTCAGTGTTTGTGATAAAGTTTCCGGTATTAATGAGGATTTTAAATTACTATGTGACTCTGACCTTTCTATTACTGAAATGGAAGAGGCACTGAAATCTATAAAAAGGTGAAAATCTCCAGGTACTAATGGCCTGTCTGTTGAATTTTATTTACATTTTTGGGACCTCTTAAAGCAGCCTTTATATTGTTTGTTTAAAGAATGTATTCACAAAGGAGAGATGACACCCACAATGAAGCAGGGACTAATTTCTTTGATCCCCAAATCAGATAAAGATCCACTTTTAATTGAAAACTGGAGACCAATATCATTGTTAAAAGTTGATTATAAATTACTTGCTTTAATATTTGCAACTCATTTAAAATCTGGTCTTAATAGTATAATTGGCGGAACACAAATGGGTTTATGAAGAATAGACACATTAGTTCCAATATAAGACTTGTACTTTATCTCATTGACTATTCAGAGAATATTGATTCAGATTCTATTATAATGTTTTTGGATTTTTATAAAGCATTTGATTCATTAGAGCACCAATTTTTGTTTAAACCAAATTTCGGAAATAAATGTATTAACATGGTGAGAATGTTTTAAAATTAGGGATGCCCTATACTGCGCTCCTGTACTCGGTAAAAATGCCCCCATACCAAAAGCCGATACCACACAGAGTGTGAATAGAGCTGTGTCCAGAAAAAAACTGTTGTAGGAAAATTAATGTTTTACTCTTTCTTATTTACTTTCTTAGACATTGTGGGTTTTTATTTATATATATTTTTCTATTTAACTTGTGTTTCTCTCTCAATATGTATATATATGTCACCTGGAATGCAACAAAGACACCACACAGTAAAACAGAGAGCCTTTGAAGTCTTTAGTGCGGGTAATTTAATCAGGAAAGACAGAGGGGTTCATAAATAAAGACCTTTGACCTCACGGGTGTGAAGGCACACAAACACACAGTAAAAAACAAATGATCAGAAAGAGCCTTTGAACTCTTTAGTGCAGGAAAGACAGAGGGGTTGTTGACCTCACAGATGTGAAGATAATAAAAGCCCAGGGGGTTAGAAGGACCATTGTTTTTTCTGAAAACAGCTAGGTTTGGTTTACGGGGTTAAGTGGAAAATTACAGAGAAGGAACCTTGTAAGAAGTGGGGGGTGATAACAGTATAATAAGGCTGTCTGTTTTCAGTGCGATTTTAGGTCTGTTGTGTTTCAGGGTAGCTGCTGAAACATTGTGAACATACCTCTTTAAGGAAAATAAACTTCTTTCCTTAAATATAATTTGATTCCTTGTCTCTTACACTGTGATGCTATTTGTTAATAATTGTTTTTGCCACAACAAAACCCACTGAAAACAGAACAACAGAGAGTAGAATGGAGTTATTAGAGATTAAGGATGTATATGAAGTACATGTAAGTAATTAATATAATGTTAAACATTCAACATTCACTCCTGTATAGCGGATGTGCGCGAGTTGATAAGCAGAGCACGCTGAGTGAATTGAGCGCGCGGCGGCACAGATGCGCGAGCTTGTCGAGCTTATCCGACAGAACTACAAACTTTCCAGTGATGTCTATGATATATTCATATCATAGACATCACTGGAAAGTTTGTAGTTCGGTCGGATATGTCAAAAGCAAGTAAGTAAAACAATGCACAAGTTACTAAA
>NW_015555729.1:293237-297980 GCF_001515605.1 Sinocyclocheilus anshuiensis
TGTAGGCTATATACTGTATTATATATACAGTACCAGTCAAAAGTTTGGACACACGAATGGGAAGTGTCCAAACTTTTGACTATACTGTACTATAATATAACCTACACAAAGAATATCGTCCGATATATCGATATCGGTCTTTTTTACTCCCTAATATTAGTACCGGCCCCCAAAAAAACCATATCGGTCGGGCTCTAGAAATAAGATACAATTCTTATTTCAAAATTATTTATTCTTCAGACATTGTTCTTTAAATAAAATAAATATCGGCTGTATACAAAAGTGACTTGTCAACTAGTCAGGTGGTTGATCAACATTTGGTTTTCAACTACTGAAAATGGGTATTATTCAACTATCTGAATATGGAGCCTCATTGACATCCCCATATCTCTGGGACTGACCAATGTAGGGCCTTGCAAATGAAGATTCCAAAAGAAAAGTTTATTAAGAACTAGAATCTAAAACCATATTGCAATATCTTTAATACTTCTTGAGTTATAGGCACGCAAACTTTGGAAAAAAGAATACTTATGGCACTCAGACAGGTATGTTCAATGCAGTTGTTTGGACAGAAGGAAACAAGATACATTTGTAGTTTCAACATTATTTGTTCTTCAGACATTCCTCTTTAAAAGAAAAGTAGTATCATATTTTTGCAAAATTACCCACATTTGGTTTTTGACCACTGAAAATGTGTACAATGTAATTTAGCCTACTCCTGGAGCAATATTGAAATTCCATTATCTCTGGAACCGAACCATATAGGGCCTTACAAAAAATGAAGATGCAAGAAGGGAAGTTTGTTAAGATCCAATATCTAAAAGGGCATTAATATATCTTTAATAATTTTTGAGTTACAGGCATGCAAACTTTGGAGAAAAAAAACTTGAAAAGTGCTCTTTCCCCATTTATGAACGGTCACCATTGGCGCATAATGCAACAAAGATTGGTAAAGTCAACATATTTTACTAGCAGACCTACTAGTCTGTTTACTAATCCTACCAGTGGATTACTCAGGAAATATTCATCCATGACATTTCATATTTTGGATATCATCACTATACATGTTTATCTTTCGTCAGAAAAAAAAACATTAGCAAATTCAAACATTTGAGCTGGGACCTCTGGTTGAATTGACACTGAATGACCCAAGAGAACAAGAAAAATAATAAAGAATTTGAACTTATTCATAGGTTAGGTGTGTTAATGCAGAAGAATAATCCCAGTAAAGAAGATGAGGTAGAATATAGTGTCTGTCAAATGAAAATGTAAAATATGTATACAGAGATGGTTTAAGGGGCTTTCATACGTTCTAAAGCAAAATGGATCAATAAGGGTGAATGAAACACTAATTACTTTTTTGCTCTAGAAAAAATAAATCGAAAAAAAAAAGCTCTCTCTGCCCTAAAGATTAACGGTGATTTATGTACAGATCCAGGCATGATCTCAACTTTTGTATACAACTTTTACAAAGAATTGTATACTTTGTATACAAAAATTTTAATCTTTTCTTTTCAGTGTTTGTGATAAAGTTTCCGGTATTAATGAGGATTTTAAATTACTATGTGACTCTGACCTTTCTATTACTGAAATGGAAGAGGCACTGAAATCTATAAAAAGGTGAAAATCTCCAGGTACTAATGGCCTGTCTGTTGAATTTTATTTACATTTTTGGGACCTCTTAAAGCAGCCTTTATATTGTTTGTTTAAAGAATGTATTCACAAAGGAGAGATGACACCCACAATGAAGCAGGGACTAATTTCTTTGATCCCCAAATCAGATAAAGATCCACTTTTAATTGAAAACTGGAGACCAATATCATTGTTAAAAGTTGATTATAAATTACTTGCTTTAATATTTGCAACTCATTTAAAATCTGGTCTTAATAGTATAATTGGCGGAACACAAATGGGTTTATGAAGAATAGACACATTAGTTCCAATATAAGACTTGTACTTTATCTCATTGACTATTCAGAGAATATTGATTCAGATTCTATTATAATGTTTTTGGATTTTTATAAAGCATTTGATTCATTAGAGCACCAATTTTTGTTTAAACCAAATTTCGGAAATAAATGTATTAACATGGTGAGAATGTTTTAAAATTAGGGATGCCCTATACTGCGCTCCTGTACTCGGTAAAAATGCCCCCATACCAAAAGCCGATACCACACAGAGTGTGAATAGAGCTGTGTCCAGAAAAAAACTGTTGTAGGAAAATTAATGTTTTACTCTTTCTTATTTACTTTCTTAGACATTGTGGGTTTTTATTTATATATATTTTTCTATTTAACTTGTGTTTCTCTCTCAATATGTATATATATGTCACCTGGAATGCAACAAAGACACCACACAGTAAAACAGAGAGCCTTTGAAGTCTTTAGTGCGGGTAATTTAATCAGGAAAGACAGAGGGGTTCATAAATAAAGACCTTTGACCTCACGGGTGTGAAGGCACACAAACACACAGTAAAAAACAAATGATCAGAAAGAGCCTTTGAACTCTTTAGTGCAGGAAAGACAGAGGGGTTGTTGACCTCACAGATGTGAAGATAATAAAAGCCCAGGGGGTTAGAAGGACCATTGTTTTTTCTGAAAACAGCTAGGTTTGGTTTACGGGGTTAAGTGGAAAATTACAGAGAAGGAACCTTGTAAGAAGTGGGGGGTGATAACAGTATAATAAGGCTGTCTGTTTTCAGTGCGATTTTAGGTCTGTTGTGTTTCAGGGTAGCTGCTGAAACATTGTGAACATACCTCTTTAAGGAAAATAAACTTCTTTCCTTAAATATAATTTGATTCCTTGTCTCTTACACTGTGATGCTATTTGTTAATAATTGTTTTTGCCACAACAAAACCCACTGAAAACAGAACAACAGAGAGTAGAATGGAGTTATTAGAGATTAAGGATGTATATGAAGTACATGTAAGTAATTAATATAATGTTAAACATTCAACATTCACTCCTGTATAGCGGATGTGCGCGAGTTGATAAGCAGAGCACGCTGAGTGAATTGAGCGCGCGGCGGCACAGATGCGCGAGCTTGTCGAGCTTATCCGACAGAACTACAAACTTTCCAGTGATGTCTATGATATATTCATATCATAGACATCACTGGAAAGTTTGTAGTTCGGTCGGATATGTCAAAAGCAAATAAGTAAAACAATGCACAAGTTACTAAAGTTATTTGACGGTAAGGAAAGCGAGAGAGAGAGTCAGAGAGCGCGCACTTCTGTTGCATGATCTTGATTGCTGTTCCAATAGCGCATGCATTTGGATTAAAACTAAATCGTCAGTGGTGGATGAAGTACACAAATCAAGTACTTGAGTAAAAGTACAGATACGTATAATAAAATATTACTCCAGTAAAAGTAAAAGTACTCCTTTTTCAATTTTACTCGAGTGAAAGTACAAAAGTACTCTTTTTTTATGTACTTAAGTAAAAAAAAGTACTGATAGATAGATTTATTTTGCAATTTTATATAGGCTACTTAATTTAATTTTATATTAGCACATATATTTTTTAAATCCTACAGCTCAAAATACCTGGGATTTTTCCAAAATAACCACTTATATTTTTGTTGTTGATATGGACTACGTTGACGAGAGTGATGTAGTAATATTCACTGTGAAGCTTACACTGCGATGTACCTGAGAGAAAACAGATTTGACCATCTGATTTTCACCAGTAAGAAAAAAGTGTTTTAAAACTTGTTGTTTTGCAGAACATCACGGTTATATATGACATGAGAATAAGGCCTGAAATTAGGAAGAACATTTTAAGGAAAATATAATTATATTTTCATGATTTTTTTCTTCTTAAACCTTGTCTGTGGTGTAAAAACACCCCAGGCCAAATGCCCCCAGAGGGCATCACTTCCCACTTTGATAATTACTGTAGTTACCATGTTCTGCACATCACATCCTTTATTTTCCCCCAGATGTAATCTATCTAGGTGGTTGAATACAAATATTTGGACTTATATCTAAAAATTACCTCAACTTAGCACCAGCAAGCTTGTTAGCTGGACAGTTAGCATCAGCTAACAATATTTACTTATTTTCAGTATGGTTATGAATAAACATTCATATCCGTCTACTCAGCTAGTTAATCCAAACAATATAAACATTTATACTGTTGATAAACAATAAAACAGACGTCACATAAGGCTAAATGCATAGCATTTTAATAAAACTTAACATTACAGCAGCAGGGAATATGAACGTGCATGAGTTATTTTATTTAGTCTGTGTTATTTTAATGTTTTAGTTTTTTTTTTTACCTAAAACATATCGACACTGATGTTAATGTGTCTGCATTCAAGCATTTCAGCGGGCTTAAATAGATCACCCTTTACAGCAGATTTTGTCCAGTTTTGACCTTGATATTCAGTTACAATAATTAATCCTAAAATTCGAAATTAGTAACTTAATTTTAGCAGCATCAGTCGCGCGCGTGCTCACAAGATCTCCCGGTTCTTACTTGTGAATTCAGCTCACTGGACTGGAGACTCGCACTAAACAGTTCATTTGAATCAGTGAGTTGTCGACTCGAGAACAACTGCAATCGGTTCATTCCAATTCGTGAATGAATCGTTTGGTGCGATTTGCGAACCGATTTAAAAGGTTAATTGAAAAGAATCAGTTCGTTCTTGAATCAGACACCGCTTCTGCATGTCAGAGCACGTGATATATTATAAGGAGTAACGATATGTTTTATGAAATGTAGTGAAGTAAAAAGTA
>NW_015555729.1:298230-298533 GCF_001515605.1 Sinocyclocheilus anshuiensis
AAAAGATTCGTTCATTTTGCTGAACGAGACTCAAAGGTCCGAGTCGGTAAAATGATCCGAACTTCCCATCACTAGTTCTTACTTGTGAATTCAGCTCACTGGAGACTCGCACTAAACGGTTCATTTGAATCAGTGAGTTGCCGACTCGAGAACAGCTGCAATTGGTTCATTCTAATTCGTGAATTAATTGTTTGGTGCATTCTGCGAGCCGATTTAACGGGTTCATTGAAAATAATCAGTTCGTTCTTGAATCAGACACCGCTTCTGCGTCTCGGAGCACGTGATATATTATAAGGAGTAACG
>NW_015555729.1:299051-302942 GCF_001515605.1 Sinocyclocheilus anshuiensis
GATTTTCAGTTACAATAATTAATCCTAAAATTCGACATTAGTAACTTACTTTTAACAGCATCAGACGCGCGCGCGCTCACAAGATCTCCCGGTTCTTACTTGTGAATTCAGCTCACTGGAGACTCGCACTAAACGGTTCATTTGAATCAGTGAGTTGCCGACTCGAGAACAGCTGCAATTGGTTCATTCTAATTCGTGAATTAATTGTTTGGTGCATTCTGCGAGCCGATTTAACGGGTTCATTGAAAATAATCAGTTCGTTCTTGAATCAGACACCGCTTCTGCGTGTCAGAGCACGTGATATATTATAAGGAGTAACGATATGTTTTATGAAATGTAGTGATGTAAAAAGTACGATCTTATGCTTTGGAATGTAGTGAAGTAAAAGTAAAAGTTTCTCAAAATAAAACTAAAGTGACGTGACATGTGGCCAAGTATGGTTACCCATACTAGGAATTAGTGCTCTGCATTTATCCCATCCTAAGTGCACACACACAGCAGTGAACACACACACACACACCGTGAACATACACCCAGAGCAGTGGGCAGCCATTTATGTTGCGGCACCCGAGGAGCAGTTTGGGATTCGGTGCCTTGCTCAAGGGCACCTCAGTCGTGGTATTGAAGGTGGAAGAGAGCGCTGTACATTCACTCCCCCCACCTACAATTCCTGCCGGACCTGAGACTCGAACTCGCAACCTTTGTGTTACGAGTCCGACTCTCTAACCATTAGGCCACGACTTCCCCACTTCCCCAACTACTCCAGTAAAGTACAGATACTTGAAAAATGTACTTAAGTACAGTAACGTTACTGTCCACCATTGTAAATCGTAAATATAAAACAAACAAACATTATAGGGGAATTCACTATAAACAACATTTCATTTAAACGTCAAACATACACAACTTTATTTAAAGCAGAAGTGAAACTAGCAGACTGTGTGAAATGCACTAGGCTGTAAGTGTCTCTCTCATTCTGCACCAATACAAACGTGTGCGCACTGCGTACGTTTAGCTAGCTTGCTTTAAGGCCAAAGTATACTTCGGTTTTTACTCGTACGCGAGGGTCCGTGTACACTGCGCGTGACGCAAATTACATGACCAAAATAGTATGCGTGCACTCGTATAATGTATATCGTTTGGTTCCCTGCATTATTTTAGGAAAACGCTTTGTGATTACAGTATTGAACTGCTGCAATGGAGCAGCCAGTTCAATACTGGCTGCTAATGCGCCATCAAAATGAACAGTGAAAGTAACAAAAGCTTATAAAATACATTTTAACAGGTATAATTAAGTGTGGAAATAACTGAAGATAATATCTGTTTGCTAAATGAAGCCAACTAACATGATTCATATTATTATTATTACTATTATTATTTTGTTTCTGTACCCAATATTAAAAAAAAAAAAAATTACAAATGCTGTGAAACTACATGTATCTGTATTGGCGAGTACCAAAAATGAAAGTATCGGTATCGGACTCGTTCTGAAAAAAGTGGTATCGGTGCATCTCTATTTATAATTATATTAACGCTTCAGTTTTGGTTAGCTTGCAAACTACTAAATGCAGGGCCGGAGTGGGACTCATTTTCAGCCCTGGAGTTTCATGCCTTAGCATGGTAGAGAATGCTTTAATGCTGCCCACTTATTTTTTTTTTATTATTTTTTTTTTTTTACTGGCCTTTTCAGCCTTTTCGCGCTTTCTATTATCCATTTTTCATCTATTATTTTTTGCTCGCATATCTCCAACAACTGAGTTTTTCTTTTTTTTTTGGTTTGTTTTTTTTTTGAGCAAGGTGCCGCTGTCAGGGGAGTCAAAAGATAATTACGTCATCATTAAGAAAATAAAATAAGGGGCGCTCCAAATAGTTGTACTGTACCATAATGTATGTCTGCCTGCAGTCAAATGTCAAATAGAAATAATCACAATTTTTTTGCTTAACCCTTTTATGTACAATTATTCTAAAAATAATTGTAATATGAGCAAGAGGGTGGCTAACCGCATACTGATCCACTCAAGACTAAAAAGTCTACAAAAACATCTTTTTAATTTTTATAAATTGCATTGTGCAAAAGTGCAAAGTGCATGTGAATTTTAAAAAAATGGACACGAGCAAGCAAGCAAACATTTCAGCACAAATCTTCTGCAATCTTCAGTGCTCACTTAACAAACAACATTCACCCTTTTTAAGTAAGTCAACAATTAAAGACAATCAGCTGAATTCAGTTATCTCAGGTAAACCTCAATTAATCACAAGCAGAATTCCAAGAAAGTTTGATCATTCACATATATAGCAGAAATGTACAAGTATACAACTTCAAAGAATGACCAAGCATTACAAATACAACAAGCACAGCAGGAGAGAGAGAAGATAAAGCAGTAACGACAATACCAATTTTTACAAAAAACAAGAGAGTTCTAGTTCTTCATTCATACCCTCAGGAAATAAAGCTCTTTTTATTGTTGCCAGCTAAAAAGTCTGATGGTTAGGGATGGGTGATACCACTTACTTTTTGATCCGACATAAAGTACAACTAAGAATATTATCACTGATATCAGTTCCAATACCTTTATAAAATGGAACATTTTAGTGATTTATGGAGATAAAATAGGTAATTATGGCCATTAATATTATTTAAGCCAATACTGACATTACTCTTTTGTTTTCCATTCATTATGAAAAATGATAGAATATGATAATTTCGCTGCAGTACCTGTCAAAAGTTTGGAATAATTAAGATTTCTTTTGAAATGTTTTTGAAAGAAGCCTCTTATGCTCACCAAAGCTGCATGTATTTAAAAATAAATACAGTAAAAACAGCAATATTGTTAAATATTACTCCATTGCTCCAGTCTTCAGTGTCTATGATGATTTTTGGTGAATGGATTCTTTGATGAATAAAAATATTTAAAAAATTCAAAAGAACAACATTTTAAAAAGAATAATTTATAACATTTTAAATGTATTTACTGTCACTTTTGATCAATTTAATGCATCCTTGCTGAATAAAAGCATTTCTTTCTTTCTTAAGTCGTACTTACCCCAAACGTCTGTACAGTAGTGTATCACGGTTTCCACAAAAATATGAAGCAGCATAACTGTTTTCAATATTGATAATAAGAAATGTTTCTTTTAGCACCATATTAGCATAATAGAATGATTTCTGAAGGATCACGTGACACTGAAAACTTGAGTAATGATGCTGAAAATTCAGCTTCACCTCACAGAAATCAATTACATTTTAAAATATATTACAATAAAAACAGTTATTTTAAATCGTAAGAATATTTCACAACATTACTATTTTTACTGTATTATTGATCAAATAATGCAGCCTTGCTGAGCATAAGAGACGTATCAAAAAAACAAACAAACAAACAAACAAACAAACAAAAAAATATATATATATATATATGATAATTTTTCCAAACTTTTGACATTTCGCCACATTTCTTCTTGTGTTTATTTAAAATAGTTTTTTTCTTAATGCAACTTTCTGCTTACAAAGTTCTTTTTTATTTCAAAGTTTATAAAATGCATTAACATTCAAGTTAAAAAAGAAATCACTAGTATAATAAATGAGCAATAACAACAGCGATGCAACCACCACTAATAAGTTCAAAAGATTTGCTTATTTCACAATATTTCAGTATTGATAACAGCTGTAAATCTGTTTCAAATAAAAATCAAAAGGGAGAAAAGTGGGGCGCCGAGGGCATGTTGGCATGTCCAGCCCCTCTCAAGCAGAATAGAAAGCAGCAGTTGTCAGATAAGAGGGTCTCTACGCTCCAACAGCTCTCTCTCTCTCTGGTGTCAGGAATCTATAGGCTCTTCGGCTTGGCTGAGGCCACAAACGGCATGTTTCTCTGCAGACCTGGGAGAAATTGA
>NW_015555729.1:305355-306277 GCF_001515605.1 Sinocyclocheilus anshuiensis
TTTTTTTTTTTTACTGGCCTTTTCAGCCTTTTCGCGCTTTCTATTATCCATTTTTCATCTATTATTTTTTGCTCGCATATCTCCAACAACTGAGTTTTTCTTTTTTTTTTGGTTTGTTTTTTTTTTGAGCAAGGGGCCGCTGTCAGGGGAGTCAAAAGATAATTACGTCATCATTAGGGTTGCCAATTAACTTCAGAAATGGAAAATAAGGGACAATTGTGATTCTTTATCTTTTATTCTTCAAGAAAATAGTGTTTATTCTTGTATTCTTGTAGAAAATGTGTTTGTTCTTTAAGAAAATAAGGGACAGAATAAGGGGCGCTCCAAATAGTTGTACTGTACCATAATGTATGTCTGCCTGCAGTCAAATAGTTCTCAGAAATAATCACAATTTTTTTGCTTAACCCTTTTATGTACAATTATTCTAAAAATAATTGTAATATGAGCAAGAGGGTGGCTAACCGCATACTGATCCACTCAAGACTAAAAAGTCTACAAAAACATCTTTTTAATTTTTATAAATTGCATTGTGCAAAAGTGCAAAGTGCATGTGAATTTTAAAAAAATGGACACGAGCAAGCAAGCAAACATTTCAGCACAAATCTTCTGCAATCTTCAGTGCTCACTTAACAAACAACATTCACCCTTTTTAAGTAAGTCAACAATTAAAGACAATCAGCTGAATTCAGTTATCTCAGGTAAACCTCAATTAATCACAAGCAGAATTCCAAGAAAGTTTGATCATTCACATATATAGCAGAAATGTACAAGTATACAAACACAGCAGGAGAGAAAGAGAAGATAAAGCAGTAACGACAATCCCAATTTTTTACAAAAAACAAGAGAGATCTAGTTCTACATTCATACTAGGGCTGCACGATTAATCGCATGCGATATTTAACGCGCATCTTGTCAGAAAGCC
>NW_015555729.1:306542-312171 GCF_001515605.1 Sinocyclocheilus anshuiensis
CGTTTCAGCACATTGCTATCTTCAGTGCTCACTTAACAAACAACATTCACCCTTTTTAAATAGGTCAACAATTAAAGACAATCAGCTGAATTCAATTATCTCAGGTAAACCTCAATTAATCACAAGCAGAATTTCAAGAAAGTTTGATCATTCACATATATAGCAGAATATTACAAGTATACAACTTCAAAGAATGACCAGACATTACAAATACACCAAACACAGCAGGAGAGAGAGAAGATAAAGCAGTAACGACAATACCAATTTTTACAAAAAACAAGAGAGTTCTAGTTCTTCATTCATACCCTCAGGAAATAAAGATTTAAGTTCAAAGATCCAGAAAGCCTCTCTTTGCAACAACTTCTTATCTCTATCTCCGCCTCTTCTATGAGGTAGAATCCTCTCGATGCCCAGGAACTTCATGTCAGACAAAGAGTGGTTGGCAGACTTAAAGTGACGAGAAATTTAAGATATATCATCCTGTCTCCTAATGGCACTTGTGTTCAATCATTCTTGTGCGTAATGCACGTATAGTTTTGCCAACATATAGTTGTAAACATGTACAGATGATAATGTAAATAACATATGTACTCTTACGCACAAGTGCCATTAGGAGACAGGATGATACATCTTCAATTTTTTGTCACTTTAAGTCTGCCAACCACTCTTTGTCTGACATGAAGTTCCTGGGCATCGAGAGGATTCTACCTCATAAGAAGAGGCAGAGATAGAGATAAGAAGTTGTTGCAAAGGGAGGCTTTCTGGATCTTTGAACTTAAATCTTTATTTCTTGAGGGTATGAATGAAGAACTAGATCTCTCTTGTTTTTTGCAAAAAAGATGATAATGTAAATAACATATGTACTCTTACAAGTGATCAATTGTCGAATCTTATAGGTTTTTAGTGTACGAGGATCTGTAAATGATTTACATTTAACATACTTCGTACAGGAAGTACAGTTGTGACATGGAAAATTACCCTGGGCATTGACAAGAGCAGTCGGAGAAGAGATGTAGGTGTCAGCATAAACAAGCTTATCCCTCAATTGAGGGTATGAATGAAGAACTAGATCTCTCTTGTTTTTTGCAAAAATTGCTATCGTCGTTACTGCTTTATCTTCTGTCTCTCCTGCTGTGTATTTGTAATGTTTGGTCATTCTTTGAAGTTGTATACTGTAAATTTCTGTTATATATATGAATGATCAAACTTTCTTGGAATTCTGCTTGTGATTAATTGAGGTTTACCTGAGATAATTGAATTCAGCCTGAGGGTATGAATGAAGAACTAGAACTCTCTTGTTTTTTGTAAAAATTGGTATTGTCGTTACTGCTTTATCTTCTCTCTCTCCTGCTGTGTTTGTTGTATTTGTAATGTTTGGTCATTCTTTGAAGTTGTATACTTGTAATATTCTGCTATATATGTGAATGATCAAACTTTCTTGGAATTCTGCTTGTGATTAATTGAGGTTTACCTGAGATAACTGAATTCAGCTGATTGTCTTTAATTGTTGACCTACTTAAAAAGGGTGAATGTTGTTTGTTAAGTGAGCACTGAAGATTGCAATGTGCTGAAATGTTTGCTTGCTTGCTCGTGCCCATTTTTTTTAATTCACATGCACTTTGCACTTTTGCACAATGCAATTTATAAAAATTAAAAATATGTTTTTGTAGACTTTTTAGTCTCGAGTGGTCATTCTTTGAAGTTGTATACTTGTAAATTTCTGCTATATATGTGAATGATCAAACTTTCTTGGAATTCTGCTTGTGATTAATTGAGGTTTACCTGAGATAATTGAATTCAGCTGATTGTCTTTAATTGTTGACCTACTTAAAAAGGGTGACTGTTGTTTGCTGTTTCCTAATGGCACTTGTGTTGTGACATGGAAAATTACCCTGGGCATCGACAAGAGTAGTCGGAGAAGAGATGTAGGTGTCAGCATAAACAAGCTTATCCCTCAAATTAGAGCTCCTGGAAGAGACAAAGAGTGGTTGATCACTAAATACATTCAATAACTGGGGATCACTTTGGATAATGTGCCAATGACTCTTGATAATAGTTTTAATGTCATTACTCAGTGGACTGTATGTGGATTTAAACATACATGAAAAATTATTGTTTCTTTTGTTCATAGTCAAATTTCTTTCCTCCTGTTTTTGTAAGCTAGAAACCTTCTCAAGTGCAGTGTCAAGTCACTTATCAGGATAACCCCGTGATTTAAAGTCCATATACAAGCTCTGGGCTTTAGCATCAAAATTCTCTTGCTTAGAACAAATACGATGGAGTCTCAAAAACTGGCTATAGGGTAAACCACGTTTTAAGGGCATTGAGTGAGCACTCTTAGCATGAAGAAGACTGTTCTTAGCTGTGTCTTTTCTATAAAGAGAGGAGACTATTTGATTATCCACAATTGATATAGAGGTGTCCAAGAAATTGACATCAGTGATCCCCACATGATATGTGAATTTGATGGAAGGCCTAAGACAGTTCATGTACAAAAAAGCTGCTTCAAAGTCACTTTCAGAACCTTTGTAAATAAAGCAATCATCGATGTATCTCTTAAACAAAATGATGTTGTCAAGGAAAGGTTTATTTTTGAAAACAGCTGTCCTCCAAAAAACCCAAGTATAAATTAGCATAAGCTCTCCCCCTCTCCCACACACACGATGCGCAAAACTCCGCATTTGAACAGTCAATAGCAAATACTTAAACTAATAACAAAACATACTTACCTGAAGATTGCAATGTGCTGAAATGTTTGCTTGCTTGCTCGTGCCCATTTTTTTTAATTCACATGCACTTTGCACTTTTGCACAATGCAATTTATAAAAATTAAAAATATGTTTTTGTAGACTTTTTAGTCTCGAGTGGTCATTCTTTGAAGTTGTATACTTGTAAATTTCTGCTATATATGTGAATGATCAAACTTTCTTGGAATTCTGCTTGTGTTTAATTGAGGGTCCCTTTCATGGGAACTTCGAACTGCGTCCTCTAGGGTTCGCTATGGGGAACGCCTCATCGTGACCTGTGTCATTGAAAAAACTCCAACAACACGTTGGCCAGCGACAGCCATGACGTCACTACTGGTGCGACTATAGTATAAATAGGCGCCAGGAGAACACATCATCCTCGTCTTTGTCTTCACTGACTGTTTTGTTTGAAGCATACATCTCCGTGGAAAGAGCGATCTCTATTCATTCATTATGACGAGCACTAGCAAAGCGTTTAGAAGATGTGTGCATCTGTGTCATCGCTATTTGACACCCGATGACACACACGATCTATGCGTTGTTTGTTTGGGCGAAGAGCACGCACGCGATGTCCTCAAGGGGGCAATCTGCGTGCACTGCGAGCGTTTTTCAATGAAAAAGCTCCGTTCTCGTTTGTCTCTTTTTTTCGAGTAAAGAGGGGCAGCCATCTGCTTCCCGCGGTTCAGGACCCGCCGCTGCTGAGGCACGGAGGAGAATGAGCTCGTGGGGATCGCAGGTGGACCTGGCCGATGAGTTTAAAGAGGGGCTTTCCCTCTCGCGCTCGTCAGCTGTGGACGAGAATGAGCCGCTGGAGGATGATGTTATTTCTTTAACATCTTCTGATCCAGGGGCCAGTGCTCTGCTGGGTTCAGCCCAGGAAGAGCAGGAAATGTCTGAGGAGGGCGAAGAAGCTGAGGCTGAGCCTTCCCAATCCTCCTGCCCTGCGTATGATGAGCTCTTGGAAGTTATGGATCGCGCCACGGCGAGGCTTGACTTGCCGTGGAAGCAGACTAAGGAAGTGACATCGCAAGGTCATCTCGATGAACGTTATCTTTCTGGCCATAGCCCTCCAGCTCAGGTGAGCCTTCCTTTCCTTCCTGATCGCCATACTGAGATCGAGAAGGAATGGAAGAGGCCGTTTTCCTCATGCATCCATTGGTTCCAGCATACCAGTTATGACAACATCGAGGCGATGCGCGAAAACGGCTATAGCCATATAGGCCACTAGCATTAAGCCGGTTGGCGTGGTAGCCCAGGCACACATAGATAGTAATACATGTGGTTTACATGGCTCTTTGAAGCAGCAGCAGTACATATGTCTTGACGATCTGCTTGTTGGGGGATGTTTTATTCTTGTTTTTGGCTTTTATTGTCCATTTTATGTCTCCTGCTTTGTGGGGGTTTATTTCATATATGTTATATGTGCAGCAGCAGTATTTCTTACATGCTTACAGCAGCATGTTGTGGATGTATTGGCAGTTGCAAGTCTCTGTACTTGCTCTGCCACAGCAGCAGCATAGCCGATCTATTCCGCCAAGACCAAACACATTAACATTGCCATGTACATTACCATGCCAATCCCTCCAAGAGTTATGACAGAAATATGAAAAGACGATCGGTTCTCGTGGCAATACTATGATCTGTCACGACACATTAAAGAGCCACAAAATGGTATTTACTGTTTGAATTTCTTAAAAATGACAAAAATTGAAAGCTGAGACCTTGTCTCATACCAGAAGTAACGTGCTCTGTCCTGTCTGTCGACGTGTTGTCAGTTTCCTCTTTGCTCCGCAATGTATTTATTTTTACTGCATGAGAACATGATGTGTAGTGTAGTGTGAGAGCAGCATGGCTTGTTGGGTATAGCAACAGTAACTAAAGAGGGTGGGTTTTTGCAAAGGGTCATGCACATGCACGCTGAATATAATTTCATATTAAAGCACAAAAGAAACTACGAGCATGTGTTGTAGTTATGTCGTCACTTAAGTTATGAACTTACCAAACAGGTGATTAAAGCTGCTTAAAACTGCATGCATATAAGTATTTGCTACGAGACATATCTCTGAAATGCAGTGGTTTTCAAAACTGAAAACCTGGAAAAGTCCTGGAGCCCCTCAGCACTGTCTGCCTCATCTAACGAATCTAATTCAACAGCTCATTAGTAGAAACTTTAAGACCTGAAGTGGGTCAGAAAAGGTAAAGAGGTGTGAGAAAATACGATGCGTGTCAGATCCACATCATGTTTAGCAATGGCAGCTCTTAAAGGATTACTTCACTCCAGAATTAAATTTTCCTGATAATTTACTCACCCCCATGTCATCGAAGATGTTCATGTCTTTCTTCCTTCAGTCAAAAATAAATTAAGGTTTTTGAGGAAAACATTCAAGGATTTTTCTCCATATATTGGACTTCAACGTGGACCAACGGGTTGAAGGTCCAAACTGCAGTTTCAATGCAGCTCCAAAGGGCTCTACACGATCCCAGCTGAGGAATTAGGGTCTTATCTAAGGAAACAGTCTGTCATTTACTAAAAAAAAAAAAAAACCTTTATATACTTAACCACAAATGTTTGTCTTGTACTAGCTCTGTCATGCACGTCCGCATTCCATAATCACATTAGAAAGGTCACATTTTTTTCCTAGCGGAAGAAATCTTTTACGTTTCAAAAGATTTAAACATACAACTTTTTTGAATGGTCCTCCTTCTCCACACTTGTAAACACTGGGTCGGTACTTTTGCCTATGTCACGTGTGACCTTTCCAGCGTGACTATATACTGCGTGCAGTTGTGGATGCACACCGCAGAGCTAGTGCAAGTTGAGCAGTTGTGGTTAAAAAGTATATAATGTTTTTTTTTTTTTTTTAGAAAATTGAAGATCGGGT
>NW_015555729.1:312181-314515 GCF_001515605.1 Sinocyclocheilus anshuiensis
GGTTCACTAGATAAGACCCTTAATTTATTTTCGACTAAAGAAAAAAGACATGAACATCTTCACTTGGATGACACGGGGGTGGGTAAAGTATCAGGAAATTTTAAATCTGGAGTGAACTAATCTGGGCATTTTTCTAAAATATCGTATTTGAATATTTGTGCTCAAAAAATAATATTTATTTAAATGATGTTTAACGAGAAATACATTATTTAAAAAAAAAATCAAGTTTTTGTCACAATTTCTGAACAAGCTTATGATTAGGCATTATACACAATGTTCTACAATAAGGTTACGTTATGTCTCAAAGTTTTCTTTTAGTTAAAAATGTGTGTAAACAAAAAATATATATATTTAAAGAAAAAAAGCATTCAAACTCAAGCAGAGCAAACAGACAAAAATACAACCGACCATGCCAATTACAGTACAGAACGTACACTCAAGCAGGCCTATGTTAATGGTGTTTCACATGTTAATGTTGAGAAAAACGATAATATGCTCATCCACATGCTCGGGTTTGCTCCTCAGTTATTGATAACAATAACAACCTGCACCAACACAGACGTCCCAGAGACAAAGATAACAGTGTGCTAAGCAAAGTTTCTTACAGTGCTTTAGTTTCTGTTCTTAAACCACTCTCCCTCAAGCAAGCTTAAAGGAAGCAAATATCTCAAGATCATTTCACTATCAGATAAGCTCTCTTCTCGACTCACTCGGGGTACAGCTGCGCTTACCTGCAGTCATGAATGCAGTGATGGAGGTGGCTTAGAATTTCTTTTAATGTGTAATTATAAAATAGGAAAACTTCCAATCAAACTCTAAATTTTACCAGCAAATACTTGCTTTCTGGAGTCTTATTTATAAACAACTTTTCCCCTCAAAGTTTTCTTATCTGCAATGATGGCAATATTTGTATGGAAATAAGTCTTTATTTTTTCACAATTGGTTTAGTAATGGGTTGTTATTAGTGAGTCAGTTATTTAATAATGAAGGAAATGTATTAACATTTGCAGACTTTATTGCAAGATACATACTAAGGCCATACCTGCAGGTATACATATGCTGTTCAAAAGCAGTAGGCCTACTTCGGTACTTTCTGTCTGTCCTCCTTGACCTGAACATACCTCAGTTGGCACTATCTGTTTCTCTGTGTTAAAGCCTAACAACTATAAAATTAGATCATTATTTTTGAAAGATATTATTTTTACGCCTTCTGTTATTTTTTACTGAAACAATATTTTTAATCATGTAAATTGGACTCAAGTTTGGTCATTACCTCAAAAATTCCTCCTTACAAATAAGGTTAAGGAAATCTCATGTAAAGTAATTCATAGTTTATCCTACAAAATAATTTCTACAAAAAATTAAAATTGATATTGATTTAAAAATGCTCTTTTTTGTTAATGTTCAACTAAAACAATTTCTCATTTGTTTTGGTCCTGTCAATATACCCAGCATTTTTGGAATAATGAGCAGGTTTTCATTGCTGATACTATTTTAAAAACATTTTCATTATCTTATAAACACGTGATTTTCGGTTATTTTATCAAGGATCGCTCTTTGATGTTATTTTTATTATCAATTTAATTAAAATTTTATGTAAATTTCACATTCATAAATGCAAGTTTACAAAAGGGCAAACCTCTTTTTATAGTGCTTGAAAAATAGTTTCAAATGTATATAGATGTGATGTCAATCTAAAAATAGTAAAGCAATTAAAACGATTAATATATCGGTTTAGCATGTCTAATTATTTGAAAGCATAAAAACAAGTTTCAATTATTCTTACAATAGCCTTTTTCAAAAATTCTATATTCTGTGTTGAGTATTTACATTTTTTAAGGCATAAAAGATTCATTTAATTTATCTTTTAAATAATGAAAATTAAACATTTTATTTTTTTGGAAAATAAAGGGTATTTAATATTACAATTAAAATATTGAAGAAATATTGTATGATTATTCCTTAAAAATACGGTTTTAATAATTGTAGTAGTAGTAGTAGTAGTAGTATTACGTACATTCTACTGAACAACAGTAATATATTTCTGCCGCAATGTCTTCAAGTAAAACCGAACTTTTATTGTGACTGGTTGTTGTGAATACCGTCTCGGTTACGTATGTAACCCTCGTTCTCTGAAGGAGGGAATGGAGATGTCACGTTGGTGACCGACGAATTGGGATCTCGCTTAGAGAGACCAATCCACTTCAAGTGTAAACTAAACGAGCCAATGCACATTGGCATGCGATGATTGCATTCAGCTGCCGCTGATCACAGCGTGAGCATAAAAAGGCAGCCGGTGCAACGCATACCAGGTTTTCGCTGAGGAGCCGAGCC
>NW_015555729.1:314700-315701 GCF_001515605.1 Sinocyclocheilus anshuiensis
GAACCACTTAGGCCTCTACATATGGAACCCAGCCCTCTACCGGTTCTCACGGATTCATTGAGTGAGGGCCTAGCGCAGGACGTTCCATCACGTCTGGCTGCCGAGGGGCCGGAGGAGCTCGACAGGGCCTACAGGAAGGACACTCTGGAGCAGATTTAGCAAGCCAACACTAAACCGGGGCCTCTCAGCGCCTCTACCCGTTTGAGGTGAGAACACAGGAGGATACCGGCTCCACACGAAGGCTATAGTCAAAAAGCAATAATTCACCCAAAAATTATGCACAAAAGAAGTGTTTTTTATTATTATTATTATTATTTATTTTTGAAGGCTGATTTTATTTAATCCAAAACTACAGTAAAAATGTATACAAACGTTAGACTGTAAAATATTGAAAATAAAAATAACTTTTATATTTCAATATATTTTGAATTTTAATGTGGTGAATTTGAACATTTCTTGTTATTATAAATGTTGAAATGTTATTTTTGGGGAAGCGGTGATACATTTTTTTAAGGATTCTTTGATGAAAATGAACAACATTTATTTGAAATAGAAACCTTTTGTAACATTGTAAATGTCTTTATGTCACTTTTGATTAATGAGTCATTGCTGATAAAAAAAACGTCTCGGTAGAGGATGATGTCAACTACCTCTTGGGGTAGGTCACCTAGAACCTCCGCGTTCCGTCCAGGGACCAGACATGAAGTTTCCAGAGGTCTGGACGCGGGTGCCAAAGGGTGCCCTGGGGGCCCCGCAGTAGATCCTTCCTCAGAGGAATCTGCCAGGGAGAGGCTGTCATGAGGAGCATTAGTTCCATTAGTTCGGTCCGAGTGGGCCAACACGGCGCCACAAGCAGGACCTGCTCCTCGTCCTCCCTGACCTTGCACAGCGTCTGTGCGAGAAGGCTCACTGGGGGAAAAGCATACTTACTGTGTGCCAGCACGTCCGTGCCGAGTGTTCCCTCGGTCAGGGAGTAGAACCACTGGCAGTGAGAGGTTTAT
>NW_015555729.1:317943-319673 GCF_001515605.1 Sinocyclocheilus anshuiensis
GTGCCCTGTCTCTGAGTCAGTAGATCCTTCCTCAGAGGAATCTGCCAGGGAGGGGCTGTTATGAGGAGCATTAGTTCGGGGAACCAGGTCCGAGTGGGCCAACACGGCGCCACAAGCAGGACCTGCTCCTCGTCCTCCCTGACCTTGCACAGCGTCTGTGCGAGAAGGCTCACTGGGGGAAACGCATACTTGCGCAGGCCCAGCGGCCAGCTGTGTGCGCAGTGCGTCCATGCAGAGTGTTCCCTCGGTCAGGGAGTAGACCAACTGGCAGTGAGAGGTTTCTGGAGAGGTAAACGGGTCTACCTGAGTGGCTCCGAAATGTGCCCAAAACCGACTGGGGATGGAGTCTCCATTCTCCCGGGAGCGTAGCTCGTGACAGCTCGTCGGCCGTACAGTTGACCATACCCGAAATGTGAATGGCACGAAGTGACCTCAGAACCTTCCGACTCCAAAGGAGGAGGTGGAGGGCGAGTTGCGACATGCGATGGGAGCACAGACCACGACAGCTCGTCGGCCGTACGGTTGAGCAGACCCGACATGTGAATGGCACAAAGTGACCTCAGAACCTTCTGACTCCAAAGGAGGTGGCGGGTGAGTTGCGACATGTGACGGGAGTGCAGACCACCTTGTCGGTTGATGTACACAACGGTCGCCGTGTTGTCCGTTCGGACCAGCACGTGCTTGCCTCGTAAGCACCCCTTTGAGACGGTTCAAGGCAAGGCGCACTGCTAACAAGTCTAGGCAATTGATATGCCAGTGCAGTTGGGGACCCGTCCACACCCCCGACACTGCATGCACATTGTACGTGGCATCCGTGTAAACCACAGCATGCCTGGAGACCTGTTCTAGGGGCACTCCTGCCCGGAGGAACGTAAGGTCTGACCACGGGGTGAAGGTTTGGCGACAGGCCTGTGTAACTTGAACCCGGTGAGTGCCGCGCTACCACGCCCACCTCGGGACTCGGCCATGAAGCCAGTGCTGGAGCGGTCTCATATGAAGCAGCCCCAGCGGCGTAACTGCCGCTGCAGCTGCCATATGCCCCAGGAGCCTCTGAAATAGTTTTAGTGGGGCCTCTGTCCTGCCTTTGAACGAATTCAAGTAGTTCAGCACCGACCGCGCACGTTCCTCTGTGAGGCGTGCTGTCTGTTCGACCGAATTGAACTCCATACCGAGAAAAGAGATCCTCTGCGTCGGGGAGAGTTTGCTCCTTTCCCAGGTTACCTGAAGGCCCAACCGGCTGAGGTGCGAAAGCACCAAGTCCCTGTATGCACACAACTGATGCTAAGACTGAGCTAGTATAAGCCAGTCGTTGAGGTAGTTGGGAATGCGAACACCCTGTTCTCTCAGGGGAACAAGGGCTGCCTCCGCAACTTACGTGAAGACACGGGGCAACAGGGACAGCCCGGAGGGCAGGACCTCGTACTGATATGCTTGTCCTTCAAACGCGAACCGCAGAAATGGTCTGCAGTGCAGAAGGATCGACACATGAAAGTACGCATCCTTCCGTTCGATTGCTGCAAACCAATCTCGGGGACAGATGCACCCGAAGATGCGTTTCTTCGTCAACATCTTGAACGGTAAACCGGCGAAGGGCCCGGTTCAAGACACGCAGATCCAAGATTGGTCGTAACCCACTGCCTTTCTTGGGTACAATGAAGTAAGGGCTGTAAAACCCTTTATTCATATCGGCTGGAGGGACTGGCTCTATCGCATCCTTCGCCAGTAGGACT
>NW_015555729.1:320374-333157 GCF_001515605.1 Sinocyclocheilus anshuiensis
TCGCAATTTTACCGTCTCTTTCTCTGAGGTGACTGGGAGAAGAGAAACGTGAGAGCAAGGGGGCGGGGCCGCCCAGCGCAGCATTCTATGATCCTCCTAGAGGGATTGAGCCACTCGAAGTAATGAGGGGCACTAATCCTCACATGTTAACACACGCTGGCAGATCAAAGTGCCTCGCGAGTTCACCGTTCCTTTCTCCGAGGTGACTGGAAGAAGACAAACGTGAGAGTGGCTTTCGGTGAAAGCAGCCTGTCTGTGTGAGCACAGCTTCAGCGACGCACACACATAGCTTTCTACTCCAGTCTGCCCAAGAGAATAGAGATAGATAAAGATTGGCCATAACCCACCGCCTTTCTTGGGTACAATGAAGTAAGGGCTGTAAAACCCCGACCTCATATCGTCTTGAGGAACCGGCTCTATCGCATCCTTCGCCAGTAGGACTGCGATCTCTGCACGCAAGACAGGAGCATCGGCTGCCTTCACTGTCGTGAAGCGAACAGTGAACACTGAACTTGCGAACTGATTCGCATAGCCGAGGCTGATGGTCTGCAGAAGCCACTGAGACGGGTTGGGTAGCACTAGCCAGGCACCCAGATACCGTGCAAGCAGGACCAGCGGAACCACCGCTGTACTCGCAGTGGGGCAGCAAGGTGGAATGCAGGTACCCAACTCGGGCGGCTTGTGAGCGGACCAAAGAGGGGTCTGAGTGTGCGGTGCAACGCTTACCTGGTTCCACAGTTTGGCAGAGGGTGCATGAGTAGGGCCTTTGTTGACTCTCTCGAACCACCCGCTGCTGCCTGCTGGCGATGGAGGAGGATGAGTGTGGTCTGGTGCTGGTCCGTCCGCGACTCTCTGTGCCCTCCTGGGACCCAGGGACAAAGAAAACCGCTCTCTCATCGAGATTTTTCAGATTATCAAACCGGCCCTCCTCCAGGGGGAGGGAGAGGTGCCTTCACCATCCCCCAAAGAGCAGCTTCCTCCCTTTCTGGGTCACCCGTCACAGAGCCCCTTGCTCTTTCGCTCACTGCCAGGTTTGATTGGGGCCTGGCCGGGTGGGGCGGCCTGCCTACGCCCAGCTCCACGGCGCCGTTTGCTGGAGGCTGCTGCGGATGCGGCGCTCGGCGATGAGCAGGCTGGGGCGCTGCAGCCGGCGGATGGGTGGAGGCAGCAGCTGCCCGCCGGGGCAGGGTGTGACGACCCACCTCAGTCTGCTTCTGTGCAGCCGAGAGCTGCTGGGCCAAGCTCTCGACCGCGTCGCCGAAGAGGCCGGTCTGGTACACGGGGGCATTAAGGAACCGAACTTTGTCGCCGCCCCTCATATCAACCAGACACAGCCAGAGATGGCGCTCCTGGACCACAAGTGTGGACATCGCATGACCCAGAGAACTTGTGGTGACCTTCGTCGCTCGGAGCGCAAGGTCAGTAGCGGTTCGGAGCTCTTTCAGAATTTCTGGATCATGACCACCCTCTTGCAGGTCCCTCAGTGCCTTGGCCTGATAACCCTGCAGTAACGCCGTAAGCGTGTAAGGTGGAGACAGCTTCTCCACAGGCCATATAAGCATCACCGGACAGGCCAGACGAGTACCTACAGACCCGGGAGGGGAGGCACGGTTCGCCCTGCCGGGTGGAGGCGGTATTAGGACACACTTGCATCGCAACTGACCGCTCCCCCGGGGGGACCCTTGTAACCCCCTAGCTGCACCACCGTCGAGGGTGGTGAGGGAGGAGGAACCAGCAGATCGGTTTCCGGCAGTAAAAGGTGCCGGAGAAACCAATCATCTAACCTCGAGGGCCCAGGACACGGTGGAGGTTTCCACTCGAGCCCTACCCTCTCGGCGGCCCGGGAAAGCATAGCCGACATCTCTGGATCCGATTCAGGCCTTGCCACCATCCCGGAGGGCAGCAGCGCAGTCGAATTTTCCTCTCCAGAGAGCTCTCCCTCCACTGCAGTGATCGACATCCGGTCATCGGGAGGAGCACCGAAGGATACCGCTGGTACGCTCTTTGAAGAGGGCCCAGCGTGTTCCTTTGGCGGCTCAACTGGTTGCGAAGCACTAGAGGAGCGATGGTCCCACGAGGCAGACACGTGAGGCAGTGATTGTGACCATCACCCGGCGCCAGGTAATGACCGCATCCAGAAATACACGGGTGAAATAGCATCTTTAAAAAGACGATCCGTCGTCTTTACAAAGATACACCCGCTTATTGTACTCTTTTAGAAAAATTGGCTCTTTTAGGGAAATGCTCTTTTACGTGCTGAGACGCACAGGGGAAATGGCCGTTTGCAGCACGACAGGGGGTAGTGCAGCCTGAAGTGCGCAACCCACTCGACACAGGAACGACCACCGCTGAAGCGCCGTCCGCCAACGAGAGTATGCTAGACTTGTCACACACAAAGCAGTTTGGTAGGAGCAGAACGATGTTGTCGCTCAGCTCCGAAGTGAAAAGCTGGAATGCGTTGCACCGGCTGCCTTTTTATGCTCATGCTGTGATCAGCGGCAGCTGGATGCAATCATCGCATGCCAATGTGCATTGTCTCGTTTAGTTTACACTCTAAGTGGACTGGTCTCTCTAAGCGAGATCCCAAATCGTCGGTCACTGACGTGACTCGGAGTGACCGACTGAAAGGGAACTTTACATTTCTGTGTGTATGTGATATGAGGATAATTTTACTCAAATGAAACTGTAAAATGCTCATTAAGTGACTCTCAGAGCAGTTCTGGAGGTATTGTTAATGTATTTATGTCCTCATTAGTGAGAAGGCAGATGTTAATATCACCGGAAACGTCGCACGCGCGCTTCAATACGAGTAGTAAACAAAGTCGTGCGCCTGCGCCATTCATTAACACACAGAATTCATATTTAAATAGTCGTTTTGCGCCTAATATTTACAAATACTAGTGGGAGTGGGAGTGTGCTCACTTGTGTGTGTGCGTGCATCGGGGCTGAACTCCACTGTGCACGATACAGAGAGCGCGAACATGTAACGTAGAGACAGACGTGTAAATAAGATAAATAACATAAGGCTATTTAGTTTGTCAATATAAGAACAAGGTATAGACATGATCTATAGAAAAGGTAACTTTAAATGACTTCTGTTGTGATCTGGCGCTATAGAGAAAATAAAAGTTAAAAAAAATTAAATTAACTTGACCTTCAAGGGGGGCGGGGGGTGCCGTTGGGAGGGCAGGCCGCCCCCTAATATAATGGCAGGGGAAACACTGCATTGTAACATCCTATGGAAGTGTAAATATATCTATAATAGATAATTATCTGTCAATTTAGGCTTATGTACCCTCTCTCCTTTTTCTTTTTACTTTTCTTTTCTGTTTCCTTGTTCCTTCTTGTTGATGCATGTGAAATGCTCTTTGTTATACAGTGGGATATGGCATTGTACATGCTATTGTTGCCAATAAAGCATAAAAAAAAATATTAATAATAAATTCAATATTTGACACAAAAAAAAAAATGAATGCAGTGATGGACTGCTGTCTTTTCTCAGTTGACTGGTGTTTGGGTTTTTTTTATGGGATTTTTCATTGTGGTGATCATATTATGATGGTAATATCATTTGACCAAAAGTAATTCCTTTTTGCAAGATCATTTAGTAAGATCAGTTTGATCAAAGTAATTCCAAACTTTGCAAGGCACAGACAGTGGCATTCTGTGATCAAATACAATCAACTTGTTAACATGCCCCACAGCGCCACCCAGTGCATTTAGTTATAACTGACTTTTAGTTTGCGTGCTTAGGAATTATCATGGATTACCTGCATTTATGCCCAACAAAGCAACAAGCAGTAAATTTCAAATAGGTCAGGGTCAGGTTTATTTATATAGCACCTTAAAAGCAACGAGTGCTGACCAAGGTGCTGCACAACCAAAACATCAGAAATATCAACTAACAAAAGCAATAAGACAATATAAAATTTGAAATCATTAAATAATACAATAAGTAATGCAAACATCACCAAACAAAGAAACAAACAGAAACAAAACAAAAAATATTTTCAAGGCAAGCAGAAGCCTGAGAAAAAAATATGTTTTAAGAGATGATTTAAAAGAAGATAACGTAGGGGATGATCTGATGGATAAAGGCAAAGAGTTCCAGAGCGTAGGACCAAGAACTGAAAAATCCCTGTTCCCTGTAGATTTTAAACGAGATTTTGGGACAATCAATAACTTCTGAGGAGACGATCTAAGCGTTCTCACAGGAGAATAGAAATGGAGAAGATCTGAAATGTAAATTGGGGCAAGACCATGAAGTGCTTTAAAAACAAAAACTAAAACCTTAAAATCAACTCTGAATTTTACAGGTAACCAGTGAAGTGAAGCTAACAGCAAGACCATGAAGTGCTCTAAATACAAAAACTAAAACCTTGAAATCAACTTTTTTTGCAGGTTGACAATTTAACAGGTAACCAGTGAAGTGAAACTAACACGGGTAATATGCTTTCTCTTTTTTGTCCCTGTCAAAAAGCGAGCAGCAGCATTCTGTACCAATTGTAAACGTGATAGTGAAGACTGGTTAACTCCAGCGTAAAGAGCGTTACAGTAATCCAGCCTGGTTGAAATGAATGCATGAATAACAACCTCTAAATCTTTAAAACTGAGAACAATTTTCAGCTTGCGAAGCCCCTTAAGTATATTATATTTTCCTTTTACAGCTGCAGGCTAAGGAAGATCATGAAACAAACCAGCAAACCCTAAAATAGACAACAGTTTAGTTGTTTTTCGTCGGCAGCAGAAATATGACAAAAACTTTCGGGTGAAACTTGTTTACTTTTTTTTCATACTTTTATTATTTGCGGAAAACACAATTTTAAATAAGTATAAAGAATGGCATTGATTTTTGTACATTTTATTTTTGTTTGACTTTATTAATAAAAAATAATGTGTTTTTTTAATTAGCATGTTTTTGTCTTTTGCTTTGGTACCGAAATTGGTACAGAGAACCCTGGGTTTTCACTGGTATTGGTAACGAATCCAGACATTTTGGTACCATGACAACACTAGTTCCTACTTAAAATGCATACATCCATATAACAAAACCTAACAAGATTTGTTTACAATAGTTAAAATACCTGAGAGGTATTTGGACAGTCCTGTATTCCCTAAACAAATCCTTATGTTTTTTTTTTTATAGAGTAGAAACAACACAGCAAAAAGCTGGATTGCAGAGATTCAACCCAGTTTTGTTGTAGAATTAGGCTGTGTGAATTAAATTTTCTCAAGAATCCCAAATTAGAAGCATCTGGATTAAGCTCCTAAAGGAGAACATTTGATGATGATGTGTGCAGAAGTAAAATCATCCTTGGGTCCAAACACCTAACAATCTTGATTTGACTACCGGATTCTTTCATTTTTATTCTTGTTTTTCTTTTTTATTCTTTACTTAATTCCTTCCCCAACTCAAACTCAGCATCAACCCTTTAGAATATAAAATGAAATGTATTTTGAATGAACTGTATGAAAATACAATGAGAAACCGACTTCATCTGTAAGGTATTTAATACTGTATGCATTACCCATCAGTCTGACACGGGACTCTCTGAGAAGCATTTGCATGAAGGCATGCTGACATCTGGGAACTATCACACTACTAGGCCTCCACATGTGAGGGAGCGAGGGTGGAAAGGGTGAAACAAAAGAAAAGCCCAATGCAATGGAGCCTTTTGAGGCTCAAGCAGGACTTCATATGGGGTGTCAATAATTCAAAAGCGACTGGCAGCAGAAAATCAACTGTCATTTGGGCTCTCTAGATGCGTCATGTATGGTGGAAGATAAATTAAATGAAGTGGAAAGAAAGTGGTGGAAGAATAGTTCTCCTTTTAAAGGCCAAGTTCAAGTCGCAATGTGCCAAGATTGCATGACAGAAGGGTCGAATCGCACAACCTCTGGTCGGTCCAGTAGAGGCGTCTCGGATCTCTGCATGTCTTTGGATACAAATATATCCATCTTCATCTTAGGTTCCACCTCTTCTCAGAATAAGAGAACTATCCTCTTAAGGGCAAATTCAAGGAGAGACTGTATTTCCTCATTTGATTCTTAACCATACAACACTCATTTTCTACAACTGAAATTAAAGGAGGACAAAATTATGAAGGAAAAAAAATCATTATTGTTGATAATTTCCCTTTTAAATTGATTTGGTTTTGGAAATCTCCTACAATAGGTTTACATACATTCAGGGTCTAAAAACACTTTCATACTCTAATAATATACATTGCACATCACCTAGATTCAGTCTCTCTAAAGCCTTCCTTTCTGCGAACCTACTTTGCTCTGATTGGACAGATGGCCTAGTCTGTTGTGATTGGTCTACCACTTACAGCATGTGTCCAAAACAGAACACCCACATTACCATATCTGAATTCAACTCAGATTGAGGTTTCCTCAATCCTCAGCAATTGTACAGAAAATGACGTTACTGTCTGATTATGAAATACAGGAAAACTAGTTCCGTCTCAAGCACAACTTCAGCAGGACATTTCTCAGTGGAAAAGTTTGTACTTAGCTTGTTGTACATTATGATATGTTACAGCTGTGTAATTCCTCTACATCAGCATTAACAAGTGTATGTCTATCAACAAACCGATGTGTATATTTCTAATTTATTGAGGTGCAGGTGTGGGAACTGTATCAGAATGACACAGCTAAATAGTAAACACTAACCCAAACAATAATGGTAAATACATTAGCCAAGCAATAACTTGAATGACTGTAACATTACAGTTTGTGAACCAGAATCTTGCGCCATCCTTTATCATTACTCAAAGTAGTAAGAATGACAGATAGTCTGCATTAATCAACACAATTTTAGGTGGGTCATTCCGTGTAAAATCAACCAAATTTCAGATATTTCCCTGGCTCAAATTTTTGATTTTGCTCATATTTTTTTCTGAAGAAAGATAAATATGTATAGTGATGATAGCCCAAATATTAAATGTCATGGATGAATATTTACTAAGTAATCCACTTTTTATAGAGGGGGGTCAAAATGGCAATTTTCACCTGAGATTCAGAGCCAAATCACAGGGGGTAAAAATTACTTCAGAAAGATAGCATCACAATGCTATTTTTACCCAGAAATTAGTAGGTCTGTTAGTAAAATGTGTTGACTTTATCAATCTTTCAAAAATGGAGAAAGAGCACTTTTCAAGTTTTTTCTCCAAAGTCTGCATGCCTGTAACTTAAAAAGTATTAAAGATATCTTAATGCCCTTTTAGATATTGGGTCTTAACAAACTTCCCTTTTGGCATCTTCCTTTTTAAGGCCCTATATGGTTTGCCTCCAGAGATAATGGAATTTCAATATGGCTCCAGGAGTAAATTGTTTTTCAGTGGTCAAAAAACAAATGTGGGTCATTTTGCAAAAATATACTTCCCTTTCATGGGAACTTCGAACTGCGTCCTCTAGGGGTCGCTATGGGGAAACCTAGAGGACGCAGTGTTCCCTACTCAGGGAACCATGGTTACATAAGTAACCTGAGAGGTTCTTTTCTTTTAAAGAGGAATGGCTGAAGAACAAATAATGTTGAAACTACAAATGTATCTTGTTTCCTTCTGTCCAAACAACTGCATTGAACATACCTGTCTGAGTGCCATAAGTATTATTTTTCCAAAGTTTGCGTGCCTATAATTCAAGTATTAAAGATATTGCAATCTGATTTTAGATTGTAGTTCTTAATAAACTTTTGTTTTGGAATCTTCATTTTCAAGGCCCTACATTGGTCAGTCCCAGAGATATCGGGATGTCAATGGCTGCATTTACACTTGGCATTAACATGCGATCACCGTGATCTGATCAAGCAGATCGAATCATCAGTCAATCAGAACACGACACGTTTACACATGGTAACATCAGCTGACTTCTGGATAACCTATTGGATCCGTCTTTCCGATCTGTCTTTATATTTAAATAAGTCTGCAGAGAATGGCCCGGTGCAAAGTCAACCTGAAGTGGTGGGTTTTCTTTTGAAAAGTATTTTCAGTCACGGGACATTTTACAAATCAAATATATAAGTCTACGAATCTCACTAGCGCACCACAGCCTGTTGTTCTTCGTCTTTCTTGTGACCGTTCGCAAGAGAGGGGACTCGATTTTTTGCGTGATGTCGACCTGCGAATGCAGACACGATGCTCTGGATTGCGTTTACATTACACTGAGATCCGATCACAATGCGTCCTCGACTACCTCTGGTCTGGACCAGGACACGCTGATCGGATAACATTCTGATGATCAGAAGCACGTTTACACTTGTCTTTTCAATGTGTATGTGGACAACATCCGGGTACAGGTTGCATGCTAATGCCAAGTATAAGCGCAGCCAATGAGGCTCCATATTCAGATTGTTGAATAATACCCATTCTGGGGGGTCACTTTGCATATAGCCGATACTTTTTTTTTTTTAAACTAGAATATGTGAAGAATAAGTAATGTTGAAACTAGAAATGCATTTTGTTTCTCTCTATGAAAACAATATGCATAGACATACCTGTCTGAGTGTCATAAACATTCTTTTTCCAAAATTTGGAAAAAATATGTTTCCTAAAACTTTTCTTTTGTAATCTTCATTGTTAAGGCCTTGTATGGTTTAATCCTAGAGATATTGAGATCCCAGTGCAGCTCCACATCCAAGTATCCTACCCATTTTCAACTGTCAAAAACCAAATATGGTTTTGTGTTTATCTACTCCTCACTGTTAACACTGTCAGATATGCAAATAATAACATTAATCCAGGGTTTAGGAATGTACAGTGTGATTATGAATAACCAGGATTAATTGTTAACTCTAGGTAAAATATGAACAGTGAAATATAACTAGGCCTGGGCAATGAAACGGTATCGATATTTATCGACGGTACACCTTCTTCGATAATGATATAAAAAATGTTCGATATAGTGCACAATATAGGCACGTGCTATGAGTGACGCAGACAGCACACACAAACACATGCTGAATTGAGTGCTGTGCCTGCCTGTGATGAGGATATTGTGAATAAAAAAAATGTATATATAAATTTCGAATATTAGTCGAATTTAAAATAAACATTAGCATTTGAATGTTAGGAGTGTGAGGGCACGTCATCAGTGTCGCACGAGATGCGGTGATGATGTAAGTGACGTTCTTGCATTTTAATGTTTTGTTAGTCTAGCCCACAAGATGCGCCTCTGCTGTGTTATGCATTCAAAATATTAGAGAAATATAGAATCTCAATGCGAAGAAGATCTTGATTAGGTGAAAACCAAAACCAAGCCATTCACACAGATGCATATTCAGCGCATTTTAGACGGACAAATATGACTGCTGCACTCGCGTCTCACACAAGAGATGTAGCCATGCAAAGTTAAAACAGTTAAAACTTTTAGAAAACACGTTGCAAATTTGTCGAGGTTTATTCCTTTTCACTCTTATGTTTTTAAATGCAATCTCCGTGTTGGGCGATTCGGCTCTTTGTATTAAGCAATGCATAAATACATGATGCTGTTTTGTTCATAATTGTTTATGCAATTTACGAAATTATATTTGATTTATATGAGTTAATTTAGACGTAATGCACGTTTTTTTATAGACAGTTATTTCCTGCATTCATTATGTCCTGCATTATTTTGCTCATTGCGCCCTCCTGTGGCCTCGGGAGACAAGCCAAAAGTTTCCTTAAAACCTATTTAATCTGCATATAAATCATTAGAAATTAGATATTGGTTTAATTTTTTTGTGTGTTTGACTGTTAAAACAAAAAAAAAATTGTTGTTTGTTTCAATAAATTGGGTTAATTTAAAAAAACTGGTTAAATAACAACAAAAAAAAATTCTATTGCTCTTTGTTCTAAAAAAGGTTATAAAAAAATTTCAATAATTATCTATACCGAACGATATGAAACATCATATTGTTGATCATTTTTTTAGCTATATCGCCCAGCCCTAAATGTAACATAAGATTACCCAGGATCCCATTTACGTGGGGTTAGAATTACCCAGTGTTAATTATTTCAAGTGTGAGAGACCTTAAATGTTTGAGGTACTGTCTGTGATTCTGCCAAAAAATGCCTTTTAGCAGTAGATACTACTTGATTTATGACTATGCTTCATATTTTATAACAATAAAAAAGAAAAATAAATTTTAATAATTAATCCAGGTGAGGCAAATCTTGGTTTATTGATGCAAATAAAATGTGTGGCAAAAGCAACAACTTTTCCCTATGAGGCGTGGGATTTGTTTAAAATATGTTGTGATGCCACACATCTGAACTCTTGGTAGCTTCAACAAAATCCTTTCTTCCAAATATCTCTAAAACTGTTTCAAATATAGAATCTTATGATTAGACTACAGAGAGCAAGGTAATGTGCCTCAACTTCTCCATTTCAGTGCATTTTTAACACTCCTACTGGTGTTTTATACATATTGTTTTGATAGAGGGAAACCAGATACAATTCTAATTTCAACATTATTTATTCTTAAAACATTGTTCTTTAAATAAAATAAGTATCAGCTGTAAACAAAGTGACCAACATTTGGTTTTCAACCTCTGAAAATGGGTATCATTCAACAATTTGAATATGGAGCCTCATTGACATCCCCATATCTCTGGGACTGAACAATGTACGGCCTTGAAAATTAAGATTCCAAAAGAAAAGTTTAAGAACTAGAATCTAAAATCATATTGAAATATCTTTAATACTTCTTGACTTATAGGCACACAAGCTTTGGAAAAATAATACTTATGGCACTCAGAAAGGTATGTTCAACGCAGTTGTTTGGACAGAAGGAAACAAGATACATTTCTAGTTTCAACATTATTTGTTCTTCAGACATTTCTCTTTAAAAGAAAAAAGAATCGGGTGTATGCAAAGTGATTCACATTTGATTTTTTTTTTTTACCACTGACTCCTGGAGCCATATTGAGAGCCCTATATCTCTAGAACTGAACCATATAAGGCCTTAAAAATGAAGATACCAAAAGAAACGTTTATTAAAACCCTCATGTGGTGTTCGGGTCCTTTTTGCTCTGAAAAAAAATTATTTTTCCCGAAAATACTAGTTAATGTTATCATTAGAAATTAGATATTGGTTTAATTTTTTTGTGTGTTTGACTGTTAAAACAAAAAAAAAATTGTTGTTTGTTTCAATAAATTGGGTTAATTTAAAAAAACTGGTTAAATAACAACAAAAAAAAATTCTATTGCTCTTTGTTCTAAAAAAGGTTATAAAAAAATTTCAATAATTATCTATACCGAACGATATGAAACATCATATTGTTGATCATTTTTTTAGCTATATCGCCCAGCCCTAAATGTAACATAAGATTACCCAGGATCCCATTTACGTGGGGTTAGAATTACCCAGTGTTAATTATTTCAAGTGTGAGAGACCTTAAATGTTTGAGGTACTGTCTGTGATTCTGCCAAAAAATGCCTTTTAGCAGTAGATACTACTTGATTTATGACTATGCTTCATATTTTATAACAATAAAAAAGAAAAATAAATTTTAATAATTAATCCAGGTGAGGCAAATCTTGGTTTATTGATGCAAATAAAATGTGTGGCAAAAGCAACAACTTTTCCCTATGAGGCGTGGGATTTGTTTAAAATATGTTGTGATGCCACACATCTGAACTCTTGGTAGCTTCAACAAAATCCTTTCTTCCAAATATCTCTAAAACTGTTTCAAATATAGAATCTTATGATTAGACTACAGAGAGCAAGGTAATGTGCCTCAACTTCTCCATTTCAGTGCATTTTTAACACTCCTACTGGTGTTTTATACATATTGTTTTGATAGAGGGAAACCAGATACAATTCTAATTTCAACATTATTTATTCTTAAAACATTGTTCTTTAAATAAAATAAGTATCAGCTGTAAACAAAGTGACCAACATTTGGTTTTCAACCTCTGAAAATGGGTATCATTCAACAATTTGAATATGGAGCCTCATTGACATCCCCATATCTCTGGGACTGAACAATGTACGGCCTTGAAAATTAAGATTCCAAAAGAAAAGTTTAAGAACTAGAATCTAAAATCATATTGAAATATCTTTAATACTTCTTGACTTATAGGCACACAAGCTTTGGAAAAATAATACTTATGGCACTCAGAAAGGTATGTTCAACGCAGTTGTTTGGACAGAAGGAAACAAGATACATTTCTAGTTTCAACATTATTTGTTCTTCAGACATTTCTCTTTAAAAGAAAAAAACATCAGCTGAACGCAAAGTGAAACCCTGAAATTCCATTATCTCTGGAAACGAACCATATAGGGCCTTAAAAAGGAAGATGCCAAAAGGGAAGTTTGTTAAGACCCAATATCTAAATGGGCATTAATATATCTTTAATACTTTGAGTTACAGGCCTGCAAACTTTGAAGAAAAAAAACTTGAAAAGTGCTCTTTCCCCATTTTTAATGGTCACCACTGGCACATAATGCAACAAAGATTGCTAAAGTCAACATATTTTACTAACAGACCTACTAATCTCCGGGTAAAAGTAACATTATGAGGCTGCCATATTTCTGAAGTAATTTTTAATTTTCTCTTGTAGACTACATGTAAACGTCTTTTATGTGAAATATCTTATTCAGGTCAGTAAATAAAAAAAAAATAACATGCATTTTGTTTGATCCCTCTTACTTAGTAAAATAATTAACATTTTGCATATTCTGCAAGACAAACTTTTGACAGTCAGGTCTATATATATTTGGACACTGACACAATTTTCATAATTTCGGCTCTGTATGCCACCAGAACAGAATTAAAAATAAAACAATCAAGATGAAAT
>NW_015555729.1:333212-333436 GCF_001515605.1 Sinocyclocheilus anshuiensis
AAAGGAGCTGAACAAAAATATAACATAAAATGCTTAGGAATTACAACCATTTTTTGTTGTTTTTTTTTTAATATTGATTTTATAAAATGTGTGGAATATATTATGATATTTTAAAAAAACGGCCGTTGCGGACAAATACATTTTGTTGTAATAAATATGCCTTGGGCATTTATGTTATATCAACCCTCTACGCACACCTTGGCAATATAATCACCATTGGCTAG
>NW_015555730.1:0-360 GCF_001515605.1 Sinocyclocheilus anshuiensis
GCAACACAACGGAAACAAGACACAACACAACTGAAACAAGACACATCATAACGGAAACAAGACACAACACACAACACAACAGAAACAAGACACAACACAACGGAAACAAGCTGCAACACAACGGAAACAAGACACAACACAACTGAAACAAGACACAACATAACGGAAACAAGACACAACACACAACACAACAGAAACAAGACACAACACAACGGAAACAAGCTGCAACACAACGGAAACAAGACACAACACAATTGAAACAAGAGACAACACAACTAAAACAAGACGCAACACAACGGAAACAAGACACAACACAACTGAAACAAGACACAACACAACGGAAACAAGACACAACACAAC
>NW_015555730.1:2313-31599 GCF_001515605.1 Sinocyclocheilus anshuiensis
ACACAACACACAACACAACGGAAACAAGACACAACACACAACATATCGGAAACAAGACACAACACAACGAAAACAAGACACAACACAACGAAAACATGACACAACACAACGGAAGCAAGACACAACACAACGGAAACAAGCTGCAACACAACAGAAACAAGACACAACACAACTGAAACAAGACACAACACAACGGAAACAAGACACAACACACAACACAACAGAAACAAGACACAACACAACGGAAACAAGCTGCAACACAACGGAAACAAGACACAACACAATTGAAACAAGAGACAACACAACTAAAACAAGACGCAACACAACGGAAACAAGACACAACACAACTGAAACAAGACATAACACAACGGAAACAAGACACAACACAACGAAAACAAGCCTCAACACAGCGAAATTAGGACAACAGAACTAAATTAGTACTATGCGTTGTGTTGTGGCGATTTTGTTGTGTTGTGGAGATTTCGTTGTGCTATGCACTACTGAGCCACTGTAGTTTATGCTTTAAAGCACAGTCAGTGAGTGAAACAGAACAAATGTAGTTATTGATGTAAGTTATACGCTGTATTTTGTGAATCGAGACAGACATTTGCCTCTCTCTCTTTCTCTGTTTACAATCTGTCATTGTGGGCATTAGTGGGCAGGAAGCTGCAGGAGTTGGCCCAGTGACAACCTCCACAAGAGCCCTGACCTCCCCCCCATATGCACACACACACACCCCTCTGTCAGGCCGGGCCAGGAAGAAAAGCACTTCACAGAGAACAAGAGGGAGGAAGACAGAGAAAGAGTGAGTAAGATAAAGGGAGAGCAAGCCCAGCTGTATGCACACAATGCCGACGAGAGCTTGGCTGAAGCTCAAGGCTGCTCCAAACGAGTGCCTCCATTTCCCCCCCCCTCCTCTCTTTTTAAAAGCGGGTTGCACCGCGGAGCTGGAGGTGAGAAGGGGGTGCGCAGAGGGGGATTAAACATTAATGCATTTCTTCACCAGCTTAATCCTTATGATTACACCACAAATAAATACAACTTAGGCCTATTTTATCTTCTCAATTTAATTCGGCGAGCACTTGTCAGTGAAATTGCGCAGAAATGAGGGTGTAAATACTGGCACCTACCAGCAAATATTTACAACAAAGAGGCAAGTTAGTCGCTGTCATGCATGGTTAATGTAAAAATGTCCCCTCCCTTGCATTGTGTTCATAAGAGGCTTTAATGTCAAAATGAATTTTCAGCCCTGCTGTAGAGCTTTTGTATGAGAAAATGAGCGCTTGTGTGTATGCCTGTGTCGCTGGACAAAGATAGGCAGGAGGAAATGAAGGACTGGATATGATGTTGAAAAACATGAAAAGCATGCAACTGTTAGTATGTAGTATGGATATATTTTCTGTAGTATGTAAGCTGTTTGCAGCAAGCAAATGTCTGTATGCAGACACATCCAGATGACCTGGTGAAGTTGCCTAATGTGCATTATACAACCACAATGCAATTGATTTGCCTTTAAATTAAAATGCTTTAATATCCAAAAACCCGAATTAAAAATGCAAAACAGGCTTCTGCCCATGTCATAATGCAGTGAGCATTGCAGTGATGGCATGCTTTTGTAGGTCAGCCCGGAAGTTAGCATCACCCTGGTTCCCTCGACAAAAACATATTAAACTTTAAAAGAATAGTTCCATTTAAAGTTCCACCATTAAAATAATAATTCCCCCCAAAAAAATTTTCTGAAAATGTAACCTCAGGCCATCCTAGATGAACTTGTTTCTTCATCATGGACTGCATTCTTGTGGATTATTGTAATGTTTTTATCAGCTGTTTGGACTCTCATTCTGACGGCACCCATTCACTGCAGAGGATCCACTGGGGAGTAAGTGATGTAATGCTGAATTTCTCCAAATCTGTTCTGATGAAGAAACAAACTCATCTACATCTTAGATGGCCTAAAGGTTGAGTACATTTTCAGCATTTTTTTTTTTGGGGGGGTGAACTTTTCTTTAAGCTTCTGACAGCACTTTCTATCTTTAAAAAAAAAAATCCCTGAAAGTTTCAGTTAGTATAATTTGCAAGAACACAATTATAATCACAGCGAGGCTGCAAAAGTGACTTCTGAGTAGATGAGTTTTCCTTTTCGGTGTGAAAATGTTTAATGTTCCAACACCCTCTGTAGTCAAATTTAGCCACTTGTTAGCAGCCACCTTTATCAAGACAAGTAAAAGCTTTCAAGACATCACAAGGTGGTGTTTCTGATGTATTTTAAGTTGTAGAATAAAATGCTAACCGTAAAACTTATTTCAGGCATTTAACCACAAGCCAATTCAAAAACAAAAAAGAGAAAACAACAGCATTGACTTCTGGATGATGGAACCAGAATATGTCCGGCTTAATGTGAACTCTATTGTGGGTAACAAGGGATTGTGGGTAATGAGAGTGAACAGGGGACATTTATAATGTCACAGGAGCTAAATACACAGGAGCCAAACCAAGTCCCGTGCTGGCTTTAGAAAATACAGCTGATTTTGGGTTGTGTCAGTACATATCTTGTGCTGTCTTTATATTAATAATTTATGATATTTCATCTCTTCCTTTCTCATTTAGCTCTGTGAAGCTGCAAATTGTTGGGGGTGGGGTTCCGGCGGGTTGCAGACAAGTGTACAAAAGCGTGAAGTCACAATCGATTCCTGCTTTGTTGTTGTTGTTATTTGTGACGGCGTGTAGAAGTCTGATAGTAATCATGGCTTTATTAGAGCAGTCAGAGTATTCCCTCCGCTCCGAGGAGAACACAAATTCTCCACGCACATGTCTGCATGTCTGAAGCCAGCACGTAAACACGCTTTGTGTTTACAGAATTATTTATTGTGTCTCCGGTAACTCTGTACCATAGACTCTGTGTACACAAGGCTTTGCGTTCAGATTGATTTGCGTGGCAGGTGCTGCACTCGCTGAGACAGTATTAACGTGGAAAGAAATGCTGAACAACAGATTGGATCTGTTCCAGAAACGTTGAAGTTGATGTTATTATTAGCTTAGTTAAATAGGAGAAAAACACTAGCAGTTTCTGTCTGTTTCTGCAGAAGTCATTCATTCATCTTTAGGAAAACAACAGGCAGTATTTCCTTATGTTTTAGCCCTCAATTTTTAAAGCGTCTGATGACAGTGTGATAATTTAAGTTGGTGGAAGTGTTGAGTCTCTTCAGAAGTGTAGGTCTCCTGTCTACTGCCTGAAGTGAGAGATGCATAATGTAAGAGAAAACGTCAAAAGGGAACCAGTTGCTAAATCTTTGCTCCTTTTCAGTACTTACAGTTTCTGTTAAAATAAAAGCTTAAAAGTGCAGTATGAATTGCTGACAGCTAGCTGTTTAAATGCAGTCCAAATTCAAAATATCTCTTTCAAGTGCAGAAATTAGGAAAGACGTGTTGTAATTTCCCTACTGTAAAGCAAAAATAATATACCTATGAAGGATTAATTTTCATTTATTTTACAGTGTATTTTTTTACAATACATGGCTATTACTGTCATTGTTGTTATTGTTATTATTATTATTATTATATTCTAATTTGTTTGGCTTCCTAAAACACCTGTGTGAATGTAATTTAGACTGAGACAGTATATCACAAATAAAAAGAGGGTTGAGAGTCCCCTTTAAAGTTCAGGTACAAGTCAATTCACTGACTTTTTTCTGACTGAGTTAAGAAATATGGGTTACAGCTCTTAATTTTGAACTCTCAAAGTGCATTAGATAGAATAATTGAACTGAAAATGTACTAAATTTTCATTTTTTTCCCAATTCTTCATTTGTCTTTTTTTTTTAAACATCGCAATAAATATCGTATCGTGGACTTCATATTGCGATATTATCGTATCATGAGATTTTGATATTGTTACATCCCTACTAGATGATGATTATGCCATCATGCCCAATTCAGAATTCAAAGTGTAATTGTTTGAAGTTAAAAAGCTATTTTCTTTATTCCTGTAGCATTAGATCATTTAGAACGGGGGTTCCTTATTCTGTTCCTGGAGATCTACCTACCTGCAGAGTTCAGTTCTAACCCTGCTCCAGCTCACCTGTCTGCTATTATCTAGTGCTTCTGAAGACCTTATAGGGATAGTTCACACAAAAATGAAAATTCTGTCATTAATTATTCACCCTCATGTCGTTCCAAACCCGTAAGACCTTTGTTCATCTTCGGAACACAATTTTAGATATTTTTGATGAAATCCGAGAACTTTCTGACGTGCGATGCTATTTTCTTTGCGTACAAAAAGTATTCTCGTAGCTTCATAACATTACAGTTGAGCCACTGATGTCATATTTTATAGACCATTTTAATGATGTACTTATTACCTTTCTGAGCCTTGAACATGATAGTTACGGGTTAAGGGTTTAAAGGTTTGGAACGACATGAGGATGAGTAATTAATGACAGAATTTTTGCTGGTTCAGTTGTGTTTGATCAGGGTTGAAGCTGAACTTTGAATGAAGGTAGATCTCCAGGAACAGTATTGGGCACCCCTGATTTAGAGTATTTGATACAATATGTACCATCTGCCAGAAACTGCAAAATTTAGTGGTCTGAATTTGTGTTTTCTCCAGTATTTTATCCTTGTCTCTTGTCTCCATACATCTGCTTTACCGTTTCTTTGGATTTTCTTTAGGCCTTTTAGCCAAGTTTTCTCTCCCTCCTCCTTGTTTTACTTTTTTCCTTCATCCAGCACAAGGACTGTAATGGTATATCCGGCTGGCTCACGCAACTAGAGCTGCATTCCTTTATTGCAAATGACATGCTATTTCCCTCCTGCCAACACAGCCAGTCTAGTGCAGGCCTCAGGTTTCAGTCCAGAAAATCTGCCATAGTCCGTCATGAAACCTTCCAGCCCCGGAAGCTTCTGGCCAAACTAGAACTCACCTGACTAAGGTACTCAGGTACTTAACTGCTTTTCCCTGCAGCTCCATCCATCTGCCCCATTCTGAAGTTACTCCAGAAAAATGACTCGCATTTAGACATCTCTTCTACTGCCTTGGCAATTAAAAAGAGACAATCAACTTGGCGACAACTGGCAGAGCTCTGTTGGGGTGGTGTGGACGCTGGGGTTTTGGATTAGTTTTACCCCTGCAGGTGCTGAAGGGTATCCATTTACCTCTCTGAGCTGTTTTGTCTAGCATTTAGAGGCATTAGTGGACATTAGTGGCACTGCGGGACACAGAATATACACACCATTCCCTCAGTGGGTTGAGAAATGCTTTCAGTATCGTAAGCATTGTCTTATTTAGTCTTTGCATGGGCCTCACTTTTTTCACAAGCTCCCTCGAAACCTCATTATGTCAAGCTCAGAATCAGGAGTATAGAGTGGGGCCCTTTATCAGGATTGGCCATCTTTTGTTGGTCCTGGAATCCTGTCCAACAAACAGTCCTATCCCTGATCCCAACTCTAACCGTAACCATTAACTATTAACCAAGTCCCCAGCCTTAAACCTGACCTAACCTAACCCTAAAGCTAACCTTGAGATCTGATTGGTTGACAGGAAAGTTGTGCTGGGACCATCATGGATTTTGATCTAGGAACTTGTTCCAACAATACAGTAAATATAGCAAAATTGTAAGATATTGTAAGACTTGCCGTGTACAAAAAGGTACACCTTTTATATTTCTTTCATATTACAATTGTGATTACATTTAGGGTTTGAATACTGGGGCTGAAATGTATGGCTAAGTTTAGGTTTGGGCCATTCCTTTTGTCATTTTGGTCAACCCAGTTTGACATCGCTGTCTTGTAGAAATGATCGTGACTTCTCATGAGAGTGGGTTGGTCTTACTTGGTGAAATCTCAGTTAGTGAATGGATGTAGAAGAAGCCAATGATCTTAACGAGGTGCAAGACACATTGACAGATGTTTCGGCCTTTGCTCCTCAGTAAAGGAGTGCTTTTCCAATACTCGTAGGGAGCATGCAATAATAATGAGCCTTCTCTAGACTTGTTGGGGAGATTGAATTCAGCTTAATTTGCTGCATGTCACCTTGAACAAGTCCAGATGATTAGTGACAACTGTTCCCATAAGCCAGCCTTATTTCCCAAGAAACTCAAGTATCCCGTGGCCTCCAAATTACGCACACAAATTTGAACTGCTGCTCTGGAAATTCCCTTGCCCAACCCCGCTCGTTTTCTTTTAGCTGCATTAATTGGATTCCTTAATTAGTTCCAGTAATAATTGTAAGAGATCGACGGTGGTGGTGAGACATGTTCTCTTGCTTGTCTAGTCTCTAATGCATGCTGTTAAACTGGGTCATTAATGAAATTTATCCTGCTCCAACTGTCACTTTGATCAACAGTGACGTCTTGAGTCACATGATCTCCGATTTCAACTCTACTGCCTCCCTGGAGCAGCTTATACAGAGACGAGAGATTCATTTAAAGACCCTCACAAAGAGGAGGAGGAGGAGTATGCAAATTTTGGGGGAACGGAGGCAGACAGTTTTAATTACCTTGTTAAGTAGGCCCGCGAAGCCTGCAGCAGTCTGAGGGATTTGGGAGATTTGTTTCAGTAGCTGCAGAAAACAAACTGATATGACATCCCACAAAACAATACTAGCTTAACCACAGCAAGCTTCCTGTACACTCAGCTGTCATGGTGACTGTCTGCAGTGCATGTGCACTACACACCATAGGAAAGATAATGAGCTAGATGCCAATAGACTGAAATTCTTTCAAGCTATATAAAATGTACATCTTACACACTGAATGCTATACATCAACAAGCAAGATGAAGCATTGCATTTAAACTCTGCTGCAGGCAAGTGTATCAGTGCATGCTTCAGATATGATGAATGCAAATGGATGCACTTTTGGGACACCCCAGAGGTACTGTCATATGCCCACATGCCAAAACGGCCATACGGAGACACACCGCAGCACCATTAGGTTGAATATGGAAGGTCCGGTAATGGCTTACAATGAGCAGCACCTCATGCTAAGTCTAATTCATTTATAAGGCACTTAGTTGGCTACGCCAATTGTGTTTTATCTTCTGGAGACGTATCTACAACACACATACTAAATAGAGTAATATCACCAAAGGTATACAACTTCATAGAAACCATATCAAACTTAGGTACTATTGGAATCAGGTGTTCTAGAGGACCTGTCAAAATTATTCAGCCTGGAATGTGAAACATGTAAAAGGTAAGGATTAAAATGTCAAGTAGATGATAGGTTGTGTTCTCCAAGGTGAGATCACGGCACTCTACAGCGAGACGCCCTTCAGACACCTACTAGTGTGTCTAATTTGACAGTGTCTGATCTCTTTGAACTGCCTTCATTTTGCATGCACCTGGAGAGTGCAAAGAGCTACGATCTGATCTATAGACAGAAACCGAGAGAAAGAGATGGACAGATAGAAGAGGCAAAGGAGATCTTGCACTTTGTTCCTAACCCCAATGCTAGATGACAGCGGTGTCGCTATTACAGAAAATGTGTTGGTTTTAACACTTGGTAAATGTGTTCACATTTCAGTACAGGAGACAAGAGTGTGTGTGAATTGGTACAGCATCTGCATGTGTATGCATACATGCCTGCATGCTTTTCAGGGAGAAAATGAAATGCTGCGTTGTTGGTAAATAGCTGCCAGTTAGTGCTTGGTGGTGTCTGTACAGTTGGCGATGGTTGACGGCCTGGACCACGGCCCGTAGCCTCCCAGGGGTGTTTGGAGGCAAAGAGTCAGGCCTGCCCCCCTGACTGGGCCCCTGCTGGCTGTTATCAATTAGAGAGCTGGCGAGCACAGCCTGGCCACAGCAGCTCGGGGCTAACAGAGGGGAGACGGGACAGGACGGGGGTAAAAAAAGAGACAGACAGTGCAGACTATACCTGTAGACACAGACTAGCAGGCTGCTTCTGAGGATCTAGGAGCACTTAAAAAATAAGAGAAAAAAAATCATACCAACTGCAATACGCATTTGGTAAAGTGGATAATGTTCAGTAATGTGTATCTGCTTTCTTTCATATGGCCCAGTTTGTGCTCAGTCAGCTGGTACTGATAGGTTTTAATGGCTGGATGGATGTGTCTTTACTGCATATGTAGCTGCTACAGACACTGCAGATATCATGATATTAACAGCAGATATTTTTTTAAAGCATTTCCCTTCATCTGATACGTGTTGACTTAACTGCGAAAGGATAACAGATGGATAAAAGCACAGATGAAATGATAGAGATTAGGGAAGGAGAGTTCACAGCCTGTTGCAAATAGCAGCCATCTGTAGGGCTGATAGAGTGGCCAACCTCAAATTCAGGACCAACCTATTTCAACTTCCCGTGCAGCTGACTGAGAACGTGAATAAGCCTGCATTAAAATGAGCTGAGTTTGAATTCATTCTTTAAATGAGTGAACCAACCTTGCTGAGGAACTTGATTCTATTTCCACATAGAGGAAGTGTATTCATTCTCATCTTGTCTCTTTTCTTCTTGCCTTTTTTTTGTGTTGTCTCATATGATATGTTTTTTTCTCTCCTTTGATCAGCTTCTTACCATTGTCTCATCTTACCTCTTCTTGTCTTATCTTATATTTTCCTTATCCTGTCTCTTCTCTTCTCTTCTCTTCTCTTCTCTTCTCTTCTCTTCTCACCTTTATTCACCCTACCAATCACCTATTCTCCCCGTCCAATCAATTCTCTTAGTTTCTTTTCTCATCTCACTTTTTATTTTCTTGTCTTGCCATCTCTTCTGTTCTCACCTTTTCTTGTTTCACTACTTCTTATCTTGTCTAATATCCAGTGTTGCTGTGTTGTTTTCATGGGCTCAGGAGCATTTGGACTCAGTTTTGGCTCTGATTTTGAGTCTGTTTTTGAGTTCTACAATACTGCAGATATGTTTTGTAGTCCTGCACATATGATTGGTTTTCTGCTATTGTATGTCTGGACCAGAGCACAATGTGTATGCACTGCGGAGGTTCACCTGAGGTTCAGATGAGACCAGGCTTTTTCACCCCAAAGGAAAGCATATTTACACTCTCTGAATCATTCAGACCATCTCGTTTTAACACAGACTTGGACCTGTGGTACATAACACTGCTAGTATTATATCTGCACTTTCATAATTGTATCTCTTTTTAACCCAAATGGGTCCCACTATATATTAAGTGGCCTTAACTTCTATGTACTTTTGTAATGAAATTAAATCATTTGATACAATGGACTTATTGCGTACTTACATGTTTTAACATTGTACTTATATTTTAAAAAATACCCGCATGTAATTACATCTGTAATTATTTCCAGTAATTACATTTATAATTACACTGTTGACTCATGCCTTACACCTTTACCCACCTTTAAACCTACCCATACCATCAAACCTGTCCCTAACCTTACCTGTATCCCACCTCAATAGCAGCAAAATTGTTTTTAAATACAATATGACACAATAGGTGCATTGTACTTATTTTTTTTACTTATATTAAATACATAGTAGTAGTTACGACCAATTAATATAACTGTTTTCATATATGGAGAGCAAAAAAAAAAAAAAAAAAGACCCCAACAATCTTACACTTCTCCTTTAAAGCTTAAATTCAGCAGAAGACATCTTAAGGTGTAAATCTGTGCTCAGAACAGTCTAGACCAGGGGTCTCCAATCATCCTCCTGGAGAGCTATGGTCCTGCAGCTCCAACCCTAATTAAATACACATGAACCTGCAAATAAAGGTGTTCAGCGTAACTTGAAAATTACAGGTCTGCAGGAAGATAGCTCTCCAGGAGCAGTGTTGGAGACCGCTGGTCTGAATAGTCAAACATTGTAATATGAGCACCAGTATTCTCATTAGATTCTCTGAAGAACAAATGATTCAATTTGTGTTCATATTACAGTGTTTGACTATTCAGACCCAAATGGGTCTGAATAGTCAAATAGAAACCAAGAATAGAAACCAAGCTGATTGGTTTCTTTTGTACACTGTAAAATCCAATAGTTAACCTTACTTAGATTTAATTAGTTATCTTTACTTAGTTGTTATACTTACTAGGTTTTATAAAGTTCCAGCTACTTTCAAGGCAAATAAAACAATTTACTTACTGTTTTGAGTGACACTTACTTAAAATATTCAAGTAGCCACAAAGGAACCAATGACATTAATAAAGCAGTGAGAGGCAGCAGTGCACTAATATGCTGCTAATGTGCAACATAACAACAGAAGAAGAAGAAAAGAAAAGAAGAGTCTTAATAGAGTTTTCACTCATTTCCTCCATGTCTGCAGTTATCTTTCACTAGTTGCATTCGTTGCACTCGTTTTCCAAAGCCATCTTGAATGTTGAATTTTCAATGCAACTGAAATATTTGAGAGAACATCACATAAGCTAACTTCATAAATTGATGTTGATTTTCCTAAAATGTTTTTTTTTATTAATTTTTTTATTTATTTATTTTTTTAACATTATTAGCGTTCCCTTTGGTTGGGCACTTGGAACTTCATTTATGTTACTATAATTTCTTCCTGTTAATGCAGCAATGCATCATGAAGTCAGAGTTATTTGATTTCAAGGGAAAAAATGTAATAAATAGGTTGCTTTTAGGAGGTGACCTATCTTCTAATTAAAGCATTAGTGCATTTATTTTGTGTTTATTGACGATCTTTTTCAAATTTCATTTTTCAAAAATACCATGAGATGCTTTTAATTGGGTTAATATAATTCTTAAGTAATGTTTGGTAATATGCTAAAGTCACACACAGACTTAAACATACAGCACGTGAATCACAACAATGGTAACAATTCAATTTAATTTATTTTCATTAATTGTAACAATAACCATTTTATTTGCTCTTTTTGTTGTGCTACTACTGACACAAGGCAGCACATAAAATTGGCAAATAAAATCAACAACTGTAAAACAAAGCAACTGCATAATTTATTCATGCCGCAATGCACTCTGGGAGTCAGTGAGTAGCTATACTAAGTCATGAGTAAACCTAAATGAAAGGATCAAGTACCCCCTACAGTTCTTTTTTAGTTACTAGAACTCACGTGTAAGTAAACTATACTGAGCATTTGTCAGTACAACATACTATTCCTATTTCACTTTACTTAGTTTTTTCAAGGCAATCGGTGTGCATGCATTTTTAGTAAGTCCAACTAATTAGATTTTACAGTGTATTAGCAGCCAATGAGCTTGCTGCTCAACATTTAAATACACGGCTAGTGCTTGCTGTAGCAGTTGCAGCGCTTCAAAAACCCTCCACCTTCCCCAGCTCCACCTGTATAGATCTGCTACAGGGTGATTCATGTGTGCTATACATGAAGGCTAATTTATATATATTATATGTACAGCAGCAGTATTTCTTACATGCTCACAGCAGCATGCTGTGGATGTATTAGCAGTAGCAAGTCGAGGTACACGGTACAGTGTAGCAGATCTATTCCACCAAAACCAAACACATTAGTATTGTCATGTACATTACCATGCTAAACCCTCCGAGAGTTGTCATGATAGAACTGCATTAAGTCAACTTCTCAACAATATAATGTTCCTTTTGGGTTCTTCCAATAATAATTGAGTGAGTCAAATAAAGACTTAAAGTTGCAGTACAGGTTTGTCTCAAAGCAACTGGGTCAGGCACTTTTGGCTGTTTAGATGTACCTCTGTGTCATGCGATCACGCACAGTGACCGGGAATGCCTGCCTTTTTTCCTTCTCTTTATAGAGCGGTTGTGAGTGTGTGTGCAGTTGTGTGTGTCCTGGCAGGGGATGAGACGAGCATGGCCAAACCTTACCCTCGCCACAACTCCATTCAGCTGCATGACAAACCAGGCGGAGCAGCGTGGCCCACTGCCATAATATTCGGCCTTTTATCTGTCCAGACATTATGGGTGGCTTTGTGCATGTGAGCGAGAGAGAGAAACAGAGCCAGCCTGAGTCAGTTTGCTACAGTCCCCGTCAGCCCTGTGTTCTGTGTGTAATGTTAAACTGCACTGGGGGGCCTATGGGAGACGGACAGACAATGAGGCCGGGCATGTAGCGCTTTTCTCCACTGCAGATGAAGTCTTTGGGGGAAACATGATGTAGGGCATCTGGCTTCTTGGCATTCAGAGCCTATTTCAGCCTTTGTCTCCTCTGAGGAGAGTGAAAAAATTGAGGTTAATTTTACAGCTCTTTGTGCTCTTTGTGCATAATGAATGTTTTGTCGTGTAGGTATGTCAAAGTCCAGACGTCTCACACAAAATAGCGAATATTTTGGCCAACTTGTGAGCAAATATTATCCTCAGATTATCAGATAATTAAAGAGCAATTAAGGATGAAATAATTAATAGGCTGCCAATATCTTCTGGATCATGGCAGCAGTCATTCATTTGGCACAATGTTCGTTTGCAATACAAATGGGGATTACAGTGTGATGCTAGAGATCTTTTTAAATAAAGAACGCTTGTGAATTTGAGGAGTGCCTAGTACTTAGGGTTTTCTTTAATTAGCACCTTTAGCAGAGGCGTGAGAGTTTTGTGAAAGACTAATTCCTTTTTGTTAGAAACCACTCTGACAACATCTGTTCTTTTGGAAAATCTGTCTCATTGAATGGTCTATGAAGTTCCAGAACTTTCGAACAAAACTCTTGTGTGCAGAGCTGAATTTGTAGTCAGCAGTTTTTAGGGTATCACCACCGACTAAAATAATGTAGAGAACATCATCAATAAATAAATTAATAAATAAAAGGATACAGAAGCTGTCAAGCAGCAGAAAATAGCCTTATCATCACAAATTGTATTCTTTCTAAAGAACAGTAGGCGCGTTTCCATTACCCTTCAAATTGCGCAAATTGAAATTGCGAATTGAAAATACGCCTAATGGAAACGCGTCAATTTCGCAAAAATGCCCATATATAGCAAACAAATTTTACGCTTGCATGAGATGGTTTGTCAGGCAATTCGAAAAAGGAATATTTGGCAAAACTGCAATGGAAACGTTATTTTCGCATTAACAGGTCACACGGCGTACGTAAAAAGTCATATGATCATTCCTCATTGTACTATAACTTCCAAGAAACACTTCATATGTGGCTGCTCTCAAGTATAAGGGGCTTTCCCTGCCATTAATGCTTAGACTATTTACACTGCACACATCTGCAGCGTGTTACGGCTCTGAAACGGCCCCCGGAGGTGATCGCGGCCACTTTAGTCAATGCTTGTGTTACCAGTCGTGCCACGGCACGTCCGGGAAGCTGCTCTCTGCGCTGCTTCTGTCAAGATACACGATTAAATATAATGGCTAGTGTAGCCAAAATCCGTCCAAAATCCCATCGAAATCCGTTGCTATGACTTATCGAGAGAGGAAAAAATGACGTTTTAGTCGCATAACATCGGTTAATGGAAACACCATCATTTCGCAATACTTTTTTATCGACATTTATAAAATATCGCCAAAGTTTTGCGCAAATCTGTAATGGAAACACGCCTAGTGTTAACTAACAACTCTCACAATTGCAAACTAACAAAAAGCCTTTTATACTTATGAAAGTTGAGTGACACTTACTAGCCTAAAACTCACAGCCATGGCATCATGAGAAGCTGCAAGATGTGTCACTATGAGGTTGTTGCAGTGTTCTAAATAGTGCAAGTATGTAGATAGCCATAGTGTTCTAATTCACCACTAATGAACTAAAAGCCTTATTTGTAACAAAAGGAACTCGTTTTATTCTGTGTAGGCAGCTGTTCAGCATTAGTCCCTTTTCAAAAGTCATTTGACTGTTTTTATTCTTTAAGGCCACATTTCAGCGGTTTTAGTCTTTGGTTATTCCAAGCACACTCAAACATGTAATCCGAGCCTGTTGTGTTATGAATTTAGAAGTTTGAACATTTTGTCTCCATGTTTAGAACCGCTCATGCATGGTAAATGCTACGTCAAATGTAGTTAACTATAAACTAAACAGGATTTCCACCTGAATTGCCTTGAAAGTCGTCAGCATGTCAGGCTGAATACCATGAATAGTCATGCCGCTCCCTAGAAAACAGACTGCTGTACAAAGGCAAATTTAAACACGATTAATGAGGAACAATATCTCTATGTCTTAGCTTATCATTCGGTTACATACACTGCTGATACCAGTTTGCATTGTTAGCATGTGAAGTATGGAGATATAAACAAATCTAAGGGGCTTTGTCTTCCTGCCACGACCCTGTTCGTAGTTATTGGCGCGTTAATCTTTTAGAAAAGAAGATAAATAAAGCAGTTAAAATGTATTTAAAGCTTATGTTACTTACATTTGTATGCAAGCAAGAAAGCTGGTTGTGTCTTGTCAGATATGTTGCGATGAATGATCCCTGACTTTCTAACCTTTTGTTGGGGTCCGTACAGCAGATTCTAAAGGAGTAAAGGGGAACTCTAGAGTCCTCCTGGAGACCTGCATTATCTTGATACTCCCTGCCCTCATTTGTATATGAAATTACGGTCTGTAGAGCATGACCTGAGGGCCAGGCCCCATTCCTTAGCAACAGTCCCTGATCACTCCACTGACCATAATCCCCCAGACCTTCCCTTCCTAAGGCATGATGAAAAAGAGGCTTTTTATTGAACTCAGTTCCACTGAATCACACGTGTCAAAAGCTATCAGCTCAGAGGAGACTCTACTGCTCAGTCCATTGCTCCCTAAGCCGAGGTCTCTTCAGCTCGCTGTGCTCCATGGGACACACTGGGCAAGATCTCAAACTCGTCAGCTGAGAGCGAGACGGATCTCTCAACCTTCAGACAAATGGCCGGGGTTCTGTGTTTATCGTAAGGGCAGAATCGGTGTAATCTAATAGTCCTCTGCCCAGTGGGAAATTGAGGAGAGCTGTGCAGATTAGAGTCTGTTGAAAGACAACAAGTCTGGAGAATACCCATGTCGGTCCAATTTTCCTGTCGGATTGCAGAGTTCCAGCCATGTATGGACTTCACTGCAGCCATTTGTGGAAGATCTCTGAATGAGAATGGTTTTAGAAGTAATCCTATCTTTAGTCCCTCTGGGCAAAACTCTCACAGCTCACTTGTAACTGTAATGGCCTTGTTTGGATAAGCCCTGCAAAGAATTTCGTGAACTCACAACACAGTTTGCGATGGTTTTTTACTTCTTTTGTTTTGACTGTCGTTGCTCTAGGTCGGTCTGAGAGCACTAAGGTCTAGATAGAGTGCAGATTTACCGTGTGATTCAGTGAGGTTAAACTCGTTAATGTTCTCTTGTGTGGTTTGTTTACTCTTCATGTCTGCAGTGCTGTATTCAGGATCAGTGGTTAAGTGGATAGAGTTGAACGAGTGTAGGTAATACTCCCATCCTGATGTCCTGAATTCACCCTATGAAGCCTATGCCTAGTGCATCACTACCTCACACAGTTCCCTGATGTACAAGAAGTCTTCATCAGTTGCAATGCATCAATTGATTATTATGTCGCAAGAAAACGTGTAAGCATTTTGGGATTGACTGCTCTTTGTGCTGAACTGAATGTTCTGGACCAGACTGACACCTATAGATGAAGATCCTGCACTTTCTGAGCAAAGATTCCCTTTCTTGAATGATTGGCCTTAACAATTCTTGTATAGGGTTTTCCCAATATTGTCTCATACTTTAAAAATTCTAACATTAAACCCCTACCGCACCTGAAACTGTTAACTATCCATAAATTTGGAGGGAAATTTTGTTGAATAAACGGAAATTGTTTAATTATGTTGAACCTTGTTGAATTCCCAATCACGGCCCTAAGCCTATCTCTAACTCTAAAATCTGATTGGTTGATACAAATGTTGTTCTAGAAACAATAAGGATGTTGAACCAGAACATGTCCTACTTATGCCCAGTATCCCAAGCATACTTCAGTTTTGACTTAGTTTTGACACTTAGGGTGTGCATACAGCCAAACATATAGCCTTCAAAGTTTACTCAATATGATAGCATGCATGAACACAGGCGGTCAACATATGCACACTAGAAAGTTTCATCTTTGTCCAGTGTCTGCTCCATTCCCCCCAGAAATTATGACTAATAAAAATGTCCTTGTAATTGGCAGTAATAATTTTGACAGCAAATTTTGATTTAGATTTAGACATTGTTTTCTGACTAAAATGTTGTTTAGTTTTGGTCATATTTTAGTCACTGAACTGTTTTAGAACACAGACGGTGGCAGGTATATTAGGCTGCTATCACTTTAAGATTTAACGCGCTGATTCAGTATACTGACATGTGCAATATTCTCTTTACGTTCACTTAAGACATAACTAAATGTGTTTATGTGAATACTCTCCAAAATGAACATTTTAACATAATTGTATGTGTATTTGTCCATTCAGGTGCGATAATGCGCAAAACAGAACTTATGCTGTCTTTGTGTGTGTGTGTGCCTGCACAGTAATGCACTGTAAATGTACTCTAACATATACCTTAACACAAAACAATTAAGTGTAAATTGGGCTTTAGCTGTAGTCATAGTAATGGTGGATAAATGATTAATGCTTTATTTATAAAGCACAGGATGGCATTTTTGGACATAGCTGTAGTGGTCACATCATTCCAGGCATAGCTTGTGAAGCTAATTACTGGATATGACTATGCCACCTTTCAGAATGGAGTAAAAGGTTATGATAAATGTAGCGATCAAATTGAAAATGCAGAGATCTCTTCTGTGGGTCAAGGGAGATCCGCACAGCTCTTGTGCCTTGAAAAAATGCCCTTTTCTAAAAGGGTTTGAAATAAACAGCTTTGTCTCAGGAGCCAGCCTGTGTTTCAGTCTGTTGTCGTATGAAGAGACGTCTCGAAGTGAGACTGAGCAGGCCGAATGCCAATGCCCTAAACAGTTAAGAGCGCAGAGTGCCAAAGCGCCTGGCAAAGAGACAACTGGCACACGGCGAAAGTCACTGAATTACATTACTGTCAGTGTGAAAATTATAAAACAGAATGCAGTGACTCAAATTATGCTTTCATTTGGACATTAGAACAGGACCACTTTGCAATGCACATGATGAATGTGAAGTTTCTCCAGGTGGAGACTGGGAAGAGTGTAGTCTCTTAAAAGTCAGGGAGTGTATTTCCTGTATGCTGATAAAATCTCAATGACAAAAATATAGTACAGTAGGGCTGTTGATTTGAATCAATTCTCATTTTTATGAAACTTTCGATTCTTAAATCCCAAGAATCGTTTAGTCTAGCTTGTTTTCAGTTAATGAACGGAACATTCTAGCACACCTCCCATCCAATAAATCGCAACAAGCTTTCTGCTTTGTTACTTTTGATATGAAACAAAATCTCAGATTTCAAATGCTGTCCATTGCATTTTAATATTCAAACAATAAATGCAGTTTTGGCGCTGTTTAATGTGTAGCAACTCACCTCAAGAGAAGCGCGCATCAACTGATCATCTCCGCTTTAATACCAGTTTCAGCATGAAATAAACATGAATAAAAATCCGAACGTATGTTAAAAGAAAAAGTACAACTTACCGAAATCCGTATCCAGTCTCATGCAATCGCTCAATCAGTGTTTCAGCCGCGGAAAGACATTAATATAACAGTTTGTAAACAATATCATAACGTCCCATTTACCTCAGAAAAAATATGTTTGTGACCATCCGTGCGCTCGTTAGAAAAATTAAGTCTAGAGAGGAGCATTGTATACAAATCAATTAATTTTAACCTTCAATATTATAATAATGTAGTACCAACTGACTCTCATGTATTTTAGAGCATTAGTTGAGAGATTTATTTTTCTTGAGAAAATTTGGCATGTACTGTACCTGATATATATTCAAAATAATCAATATTGAATCACAAATCGAATCGAATTGCAAGCTTGAGAATCAGAATCGAATCGTGAAATTTGTGTCAAAACCCAGCCCTATAGTACAGTAGGCCTATTATGAATAAAAAAGAATATTAAAAATAATTTATGTTATGCATGCATGCCTTGTGAACTATTAGCATAATGCAATTTCTCATATCGACTTTCTTGTTCGATATCAGCAGACATTTTACTAATGACATTCTTATTATCTTGTTGCATTGATCATGTGAGTGTTCAGGCGCTCTGCTTTTATTCGATGTGGAGAATCTCAGACATCTGAAACCTGTCGCTGGAGGCCATTTGTGCTTTTATCACATGACAACAATAATTGGAACAAGGTTTCCACTTCTTCCACATCACGCACACACACACACACACAGATGTCCAGTCGCGGATCATTAAGTCTGTAGAGCCGTGCTGCTGACCAGAATGGTCATGTGTAACCTACAGCTGTATTATGTATATTTAAGTGTGTGTACACAATTAAATCGCATGCGTTTGGTGTGTGTGTGTGTGTGTGTGTGTGAGTGAGTGAACATGGAATTATATTCTCCTGTTGGTGTCCATTTTGGTCCTCTTGTCCATGTTTCCTATGTATGTATGTATGTGTGTTTGTGTGTGTGTGTGTGTGTGATCTACAGGTGCACAGGTCCTGGTCTCCACGGAAAGGGAACATTAGCCCGAGGCCATGGACGCACAGTAAGAGAGTGTGTGTGTGTAAGAGTGAGAGCTGTTTCAAATGCAAATCACCTGCACCACTTCAGACAATACAGCCCTCTATCAAAGCAGCTTGTAAAATATCAGCACCCTGTGGCTCCATTTATAAATCAGGCACCCCAAACAGGGCCGGAGGAGAGAGGGGCCCCTCCACATAAGTCTGATGGGGTCAGACTTCCAGGACAACCCCGTCTAAGTGCCCTCTCCACGTCTGCTGTTTAACACACAGGCCTTAATGAGAAAACCAAGCAAGCTGCATTAACGCAACACAAACGTAAATAACCGCCACACACTGAGGAACACACAACACATATGTGATAGGAAGTGTGAGGGTTTTAACTTCCTCGGTATCTGATACAGGCCTGGCCACTGTCTTATATATCTGTATTGTGCTGCTGAGGCAGAGGCAGGCCATGAATCTGATATAGGATTCTATAAATTAGGCCCCAGTTCAGAGAAGCTCAATTTTTCATATTCTTTTAATTAGCTAGTTTATAAAATGACTTTTGTGTCAAGCTGAGATCATCCACTACCACTACAAATAGACAAGAGTCACTATTACTGTTGCTTATATGCATGGGTTATGGATTTATAACTCCTAACAGTAAATATTACATTTGTATTTCAGTGCAAAACTTGTCTAGCACTGTTTTGGCTATATGGACACAAATCATTCAGCTTTTTGAGGAGATGTTAGTGCTGTTAGTGATCAGACTTAGTTTAGTACTCACATGCCGTTTGACAGTCGCTTTCTGTCCGTGTGCTTCGGATGTGTGCGCTCAGAAAACATTATATCAGAAGTTTAAACTAATATGGCTTTAAAACACATGATTTCAGAGCGACAGACATGATTCTCAAAACCAAACAGATGTTTTTTTTTTAGCAGAGTATCTGAGGAACAAGCTGTAAAGGCACAGCTCTATTCTGGAAAAGGGGGCGGGGAGCAGCAGCTCATTTCATCAACAAATAGCTTGTTTCTGCTTCCACTCAATATAGGCATTTTCAAAATGATATAAAAAATGATCTGTGGGGTATTTTGAGCGGAAACTTCACAGACACATCCTGGGGACACCTGAGACTTATATTACATCTTGTAAAAAGGGGCATAATAGGTGCCCTTTAAGATTTTGCCTAGTGAAAAAAAAATCCCATAGAGTAACACTGAGTAAGAGACTCAAGCCAGAATATGATAGAGACTTGAGTGTGGACTCTTAGGAACCACTTAGCATTTCTCTGGTAACCACCCACCACAACCTAGCAATTACATAGCAACTACTTAGAACACCCTAACAACTACATAACTCCCTGACAACCACCTAGAAAACCCTAGCAACTGCATAACTCCCTATCAACCACCTAGAACACCATAGCAACCAGATAACTACCTGGCAACCAACTAGAACACCTTAGCAACTGCATAACAACTTCTTAGCAACCACCTAGAACACCCTAGCAACAGCCTAACTCCCTGTCAACCACCTAGAACACCCTAGCAACTGCATAACTCACTGGCAACCACATAGAACACCCTAGCAACGGCATAACAACTTCTTGGCAACTATCCAGGACTGCGATGGCCAGTTTTGCTTAGTACAGCACAGCTAACAGTTTTCTTCATGTAGTTTAGATATTTATTGTGAATGTGAATCTACATTTGCCTTAGTGAAGTTTTGTAAGTCTACGATGTAACTGCAACTGTTTTTGCCCTATTGTGAATATTTCTGACTTGAGTCAGTCATTGGAGAGCAAGACTTCAAGTACAACATTACCATTCACAGATGAATGTGGCTATTTTGGCATCCACTTACAGAACTTGCTTTTGTCCAATGTGACACATCTGTTGTATGGCAAACCTATCTATAGTTCAGAAACGAGAGCTTACACAATGGGCCGATGATTCAGTGGCACTGATGATGGGTGACAGTAGTTTTGGCACATATTGTTTTAGACATAAAAAACTGTCAGGGGCTGTGAGCATGTGCAGTCTGTTTTACAATGCTAACAGAGCTCTCACACTGTAAACACTTACTGGGAAGCCGTTCAGACATTGACTGTGTGTTAGACTCATTGGCGGAGCCAGGATGCTGAAATGTTATCTTCTTAGTGAAGAGCCCCAGCGGACAGCCTCCTCTAGACACACATTATGTGTTTTTATGTGTCAGATCGCGTATGACCCCCCACAGCACATTATCAGCCATTAGTGGGAGGAAACGGCACCTCTGAGGGGGGAGTCTTTGCCAGCGCTCTGATCATGTTGACTGATTTTGATTAGGTCATGTTAGGAGCATTACTCTGAGAGAATGAGAAAATGTGTTGGGAGGGATGGAGGGCTGTGGGGTTATTTATACATCAGGCCCCTGAAGTGCATGTAATGGCAGCTCAGAGATGACAGGCTTTCCCATGCAGGCCTCGGAGAGGAAGTGCCGGACCGTTGATGGAGGAAGCATATGCTCTTCTCGCAGTTCCCTGACATTAGTATGAACTATCAAAAGCTTTCAACACCTGTCAGAATCTTAAAATATTATTTAAAGGCAACATGGAATCAAAATGGCTTCTGTTTAATGTTTTAATATGCACATTCCTGATCTCAGAGATCAGAGATTAGAGATTTGGTTGGATTCCAACCAAATCCCTGAGGATAAAATCAAATCCTTCATATTTTTCTCATTGAATCTCGTGTTTTACAAAGGAGGATCTCAATTCGGGATTTGATGACAGCATCAAGCTTTAATATATACATTTACTCTAAATACAAATTTTGCCATGAAGTTTGGAGTTGGCAAGATTTGAAAATCTCTTATGTATGGAAGCCTGTTTCCTTCACTGAATAAAAAATAAAAAAGGTAATTGCAACTTTTTATCTCACAATTCTGACTTTTTTTTCTCACAATTGCATGATGCAAACTTTGCTATTGCGTGTTATAAAGTCAGAACTGCAAGATATAAACTTGCAATTCTGAGAAAAAAGTCAGTCTTTTTTCCCTCAGAACTTTATTTTTGTTTATATCTTTTCTGAGAAAAGAAGTCAAAATTGCGAGATTTAAACTAAAGAAAAAAAATAATTGTGAGATAAAAAGTCGCAATTAACTTTTAAATTTGTTTTATTCAGAGGCTGAATAAACGGCTGAATAAAACAATACATTAAATATATATATTTTTACAGTAACATTGGGTTAGGGTTACCTAACCCTAACCCTAATCCATGATACATTTTGTTCTTTGCTGAACTGAAAGTTCAAAAGAAACGCATACAATTTGAAATAGAAAACTTTTGTAATATTACGTCTTTACTGTCACATTTAAGCAACTTAATGCTTCCTTGCTGAATGAAACTATTAAAACATCTTATTGTCCCCAAGCCTATGAACTGTATTTTATGTGTTTAATCTATTCTATGTATTATTGTTAGCATTGTTGTTACATTTAGTGAGTTTCTCCAATGCTGCATTAAACCTACTCAGGTTACAACACAGACCACCAGCTTCAGTACATTCACGCCTGGGTTTTATAGGAGGCTTCCTTCAAAGGAGAATCTTTTGCAAACAACAGTTGAGTGATATACATGATTTATTGGCTTCTTATCTTCCCTGAATCACTACCTGTGCCTCACGTTATTAGACTGCGAAAAGAAAATCTGTTTGAAGAATAAAGCTGGGCTCTCTCTCGGGCTTAATCCAATAGGGGGTGATTAGATAGGGCTGCTTTCTGCTCTTATAAGAAGCTCATTGTATAGCAGCTGAATGGAGCACAGAAGTGTTGCCTGCAAGAAAATGACAGGACCATTCTAAATGCATTCCTCTATATATTGCATGTGCTCATCTGTAGGGCATTTAAACATACCGAGAAGCATCTAGAATGGTTTATGGAAGCTACATTTAGTCTATTTCAGTGGTTCTCAAATGGTGCGTCACAGGTCTGTTCAGATACGGTTGCTAAAAGATGGTAAATGCAATTAATAAACCCAAGAACAATTGTCTATGGATAGTATAGCAAAATAAATATGTTTAAAGGATTAGTTCACTTCCAGAATAAACATTTCCTTATAATTTACTCACCCCCATGTCATCCAAGATGTTCAGGTCTTTCTTTCTTCAGTCGAAAAGAAATTACGTTTTTTGAGGAAAACATACCAGGTTTTCTAGCTTTTGTGGTTAAACAGTATATAAATTGAACCGATAGTTTCGCTAGAAAAGACCCTTATTCCTCGGCTGGGATCGTTCAGAACTCTTTGAAGCTGCATTGAAACTGCACTTTGGGCCTTCAACCCGTTGATCCCCATTGAAGTCCATTATATGGAGAAAAATCCTGAAATGTTTTCCTCAAAAAACTCAATTTTCTTTGCGACTGAAGAAAGAAAGAGATGAACATCTTGCATGACATGGGGGTGAGTAAATTATCAGGAAATTTTTATTCTGGAAGTGAACTTGTCCTTTAACTGAATAACTAGGTTTAAGTATTAAAGTGGAGCAGAAAACATTTGCCAGCAATTGCTACATTCATGGCAAATCAGGCAGATAAAGTGTTGCATGACATGCCCTCATCCTCAGCAATTTTGGACAAAACGATCAAAAGGCATAAAAATGCTTCGTCATCTCTGCTGTTAAGATATTGTAACTGGCCTCAGTTTCTTCCTGAATCAAGCAGTTTGTGAGTCACGTTGGACGACGGCCACTTGTTGTTACTCTCGACTCTGCTCAGTTACTAAAAAGGTCACAGTCTGAGACTCAGACAGCAAATGTACCATTTAAAATCAGTTATTTTAAGTGCACAACCCTTTAGTTTGCAGCAAAGCATGCTTAGGTCCTCAGGGAATAATTTGGAATATGAAACACTTGATTAAATTTCATTTTGTGGCCAAAACAGAAAACAAAAATGCATATTGGTAATTGGAAATTAGCTGAACGCTAAACTTAAATTAAAAGCAAGTACAATATCCATTTGTAAAAAATGAAAAACAAGCTCTGCTAGACAGGTCTTGCGCATATATACGTGATGATTAGCATGTTACATATTTGTGCGTGTCTCATTGTGATTGTCTTCTGGGAGCAGTAACAGAGCAACATCTCTCAGGTCAGTGATTTAATAAAGAATGAAACTAATTAGAGACATGCTTAGAGCAATGTCTATTTCATGACTAATGCACAAGGGGCTAATTTCAAACCATAGTGCTCTTAGGCTGCCGATCTGGACGCTTTCCTGACTAGTCGTGATATTCAACAGCAGAGCGACCGTTTCTGAGCTGTAAAACTCCGAGCTGCACATGCACTTCCCTGAGGCAATGGCTTTCAAAGGTGGAACTGTCAGACTTTTAAACCAAAAACAAAGGTAAAAGGTACCTGACCCAGCCGTTTGGTTTGGTGCATTTTTTGTGGAGGATGTACTCTGAGTCATGGATAAAAACAGCAGGAATTTCAACAAAGTTTATGTGAAAAAAAAGGATTTTTGTAGCGTTTATATGTTGGTCCTGGCTTTGGTTTGGTACTGGTCTAGCTGAACTTCTCATTGTCTCTCTGTGAGTTCAGAAAGCACTGCTGTTGTGTTCATGAGGTAAAAATAGAGTATAGTTTGAGCTGTGTGTGAAATGAACCAAGCGAACAGCAGTCTCAAGCCAAGCCTGAAGAGAAAGCACTTTGTTTCTTTCGACATCCCCTGAAATCCACTTCAGTTTGGAAACAAAACGATAAAGATACGGAAGAAATGTCACTCTCTCTGCACCCCTCCACAGAACGGTTAAAAGACGAGTCTTTTGTGGTTTCTGCTGAGCTAAATTTAAGCGTGTGGTTTAACAGGTTAGCATCAGCAGCTGTATGTGTTTTCGCTTTTGAAATTGTGGAAATGTTTAGCTCACTGAGGAAGACATGCTTATAAAAGGATGAAAAGTACTGACATTTGGAGAGTTTTTTTGTGGTTGCTTGGATTTACAAGGTACAATTGGCATCGTTAGGTTTTATTGGGGTTATGACTATAAACTTGCACCTTTCAGACGACTGATGTTGATTATTTTAAAAGCAACACCAGTGTTGACATGAACTGTGTGCATAGAGGAATGTGTCTGGTACGCTAGAGGAAGTATATTACAATTTCAAGGGGCCAGGAGCACATTTTTCAAAATGTGTGGAAGAATCACAAACAATTCGATTTATAGCAGTACACATTGAAGTTAACCCACATTTAATTACTGCATTAATTATCAGTAAGATTTTATAAATACTGCATTAAAAAGCTTAAAACGGTGCCTAAACCAATAGTCCATGTGACCTTGGAATGGAAGCCATCTTCTGACTAAAAATGAAACAGAGAGATACATTTTAAAATTAGATTTAATGTGGAAAGTTGTAAGAAATAACACTGCAATTATGAGAAATACATTTGCAGATGTTGAAAATAAACTTTAATTTACCAGAAATGCTCACAATTGGGAGAAATAATGGCAATTACGAAAAATAAATTGCGATTGCTAGAAAGTCACAGCTATGAATTTTGCAACGAGTTGCATTTGTGATAAAAAAAAAACAGTTTCGAAAGATAAATGCAATTACAAGAAATAAATGAAAGTAAGTCTCATCTATGAGAAATAAGGTCTTGATTATGAGAAATAGCCAAAATTGTTCTACATGAAGTCACAATTATGTACAAAAGTCATTTATGAAACATAAATACTTATGAGAAATAAACAAAATTCTCCAATGTAACGTCACAATTTCAAAAATAATTATATAGGAGAATAAATAAAGACTCAATTACAATAAACAAAGTTGTAATTTTGAAGTATAACTTTGAAATTCCAAGAAATAAAGATGCAGCTGCATGACTAAAAAGTCTAAATTACAAAAATATGTCTCATTAATGAGAAATAAATACAACTGTTAGATATGAAGTCACAATTAAAAAAAAAAAAGTCTAGTTTATGAGAAATAAAGATTCAGTTACGAAAAATACACAACATTTTACGATACAAAAAAATAACTCTCAAATAAAGACTCAATTATGAGAAACAAAGTTGTAATTTTAAAATATAGCTTTGCAATTGCAAGAAACAAAAGTGCAACTGTACAATAAAAAGTCATAATTTAAAAAAAAAAAGTGTTATTTATGAGAAATAAAGACAATTGTTTGATATAAAGTCACAATTACAAATAAAAGTAAGTGTTAAAAATAAGACTCAGAGAAAGAAAGTTACAATTGTGAAATATAACTTAGCACTTACCAGGAATAAAAATAGAGTTGTATAACTCATAATTACAAAAATAAGTTATATCTATGAGAAATAAAAACTCAATTACAAGAAATAAATAAAGTTGTAATTGTTAAATATAACTTAACAATTATGAGAAATAAAGGTTACACTTTATTTTGGTAGTCCACTTTAGACATTCTACTAACTGCAAGTAACTTTGCAACTACATGTCAACTAACTCTCAGAATAAACTGTTAGGTTAGGTTTAGGGTTAGTAGAATAAGTTGACATATACTTGTAAAGTTTCTTATAGTCAGTATGTTGCATGTTGTGGGCCCATCAAAATAAAGTGTTAGAAGATATTAAGCAGACAGTCTACTACTACTCTAATGACTGCTAGTTGACATGTAGTTTCAAAGTTACTTACTGTTAGTAGAATGTCTAAAGTGGACTATCAAAATAAAGTGTTACCGAAATAAAGATTCAATTGTAAGCCATGAAGTCACAAAGAAATATTAATGAGAAATACACAATTATGAGAAATGTGTGAGTTGTTCCATTACAGATGTGTTTTAGACAATGTCTAAGGAAGAGAACTTAGAAAGAAAGAAACAGTCTACAGGACACTGACTGGGCAAAAAGAGCAGGCTCCAGCATGCATGAAAACCACAAGTGTGCCTCTCAGTACCACGCATTTACACATACAGACACATGCTCACGCTCACAATCAGAGGCATTGTGGTTTTAACTGAACTAACAGTGGCTCGCCTCTGACATTAACCATTTACGCTGGCATGCAGTCATCTGGTACAGTGATCATGTCATGTGACGTCAAATCACCCTCAGCTCTTCTTTTCTGTTTGCGTTATTTTTATTCCCTCGTAGCTGTCGGCAAACAAACCGGTCTTTGTCGCTGTTTTGCACCAGAGACACTCAAACTGCCAAAACGTCACCAAAATCCTCCTTTGCAACCAGTTTCTCGGGGCTAAATTCCTCATGGTGGCACCTACTGAATAGAGCAGCTTAATTGTGGCTCTGATCAATATGTCAGTCTGATTTTATGGAGTCTACTTGACGCTTCTGAAGGCCTTGTTCTGTGTGCAGATGGATAAGAGGAACCCGATTAGCATTAATATCCTCCCTTCCGTTCTCTGGTGTTTCAGACAGTCAACATAAGAGGGTTTCTGTCTTTTATTAGCTCAAATTTAACCTTAAATGCTTTATTTCCTATAGAGGAAGCAATCACAGGCTCAGCTCGTGCTAGCTGTCTATGTCTGAGCCTGTTTTGAAGCACATTGTTTATTGTTGTTGAGCCTACCAGAAATAATTCCAATTTAATGGTCGCTTTTCTCTCGAGTGATGTATTGATTGCTTTTTTCATCCTCTCTCTCTTCCTGAATGAAACAGATATACTCGCACAGTTGTTTCTGGCAGTCATCTGTGATCGTGCGCTAGCAGCTCTTTGATTGGAGTTGCTGTTGACGCGCAATCAACGTGGTGTTTGGAGTGTTATCACAGCTCTCGTCTGTTATGACGCAGACGAAGCGGAGCCGAGATATCCATCTCTGTCCATCTGGAGATCAGGATCAAATAACCCTGCTATGTTAAGAATACTTACAATAATTTACCATGGCAACTTCAAAAATTCAATAGTGAGTTCAGCTATTTTTACTACAGTTAAAGCATCAGATTTCCTCCCTACCCCCAAATTGTTCATTTTTATATTGAACCTAAAACTCGTTAAAACATTCTCTTTTTTTATATATTTTTTTTATTTAAATTTTAGTGATTTTTTGATTCATTTTATGTGCTTGTGTCATTTTTATTATTTTTTTAAATATATATTATTATTTAAGTATAATGTATTTTTATTATTTCAGTTTTAGTTTTATTTATTTCTGTTTACTAATTATAGGTCTTTGACATGTATAATTGTGCGTAGTTTATTTTAATTTTAAATTTAGTCTCCTTTTAAATACATGATGTGCTTTTGTCATTTTATCATTATTTTTTTAATATATTTAATTCGTTTTATTTATTTCCATTTATTAATTTTAGATCTTCAACATGTATATTTTTTTTTTCATCTTTCATATTTATATTTATATTTCATTTTATTTCAGCTAAATTTTAGGGTTTAGTTAACGATCATAACCCAGATTGGTGAAACATAGTAAATATGATCAAATGTAAGGTTATAAAAAACTAATTCTTTATGGTTCCTTAATAAATGGCTTTGTGATCTAAAATTAATTTAAAAGTTTTATTTGAAAATATAGCATTCCAGACACATGCAGTGAGAATCACTAGTTTCTGTATAAGTTTCACTTTTTTGGTTAATTCTATGCTGCTGTAATCACAAAAAAAAACAGAATAGCTAAGGTTAAAATTACAAGTGCTACTTTTAAACAGTTATACACCATTTAGATATCACATGACAACATTCATTAGTTTCTGAATACTGATGTGACTAGTTACTAGGTCGCAACTTGGTGGGATGACTTAAAAATTACATAAAAATGACAATTCATGACAAGTTTGAGTGACGATTAAAGTGACAAAAAAGAGTGATCGTGCAAATAGTAGTAAGAGTTCATTTCATAAAAATAAGTAAGTCTTTGTAATTTAAATATTATTTCTGCCTTTCCAAGATATTATTGACATGGAATAGTGTCAACTGTTTAAGTGCAAACACTCACACAACAAACTGGATGAATACTGAATTTTTCTGAAGAAACCGATGTCAGGGGTCACTAAACACTCGTAGGCATATTAGCTACTTATAATACATTATAACTGAGTTTCCATGACAACAAGCACTGTTTTACTGCTTGTGGCCAAAATTACACACTAATGCAGTTTGAATGAGTGAAGAACAAAATGATTCACCTGATACACTGCAGACCCCACCAGCCTTAATTACATTGTACAGTCATGATCAGACAACTCAGTGTTCCTGGTCGTGCCTGAAACTCACCAGATTAACTGATAAACTCATCTCGTCATTACTATGCAGTCCGGAGAGAAGAATCAATTTTCAGCCGAGTACAGCAGTAGATTACAGAGGTCTCTTGTTGAAAGAAGAGCTTGCAGTGTGATTGCCCACAGGGCTCGTGAGTGTATTTTTCTCTTCATAGCTCATGTGCTGCTGTGGCCTTTGTGTCAAGACCTAATGTCCAGTAGAGATCATTCAGAGTATATAATGTGGCCTTTCAACCACTAAAAACTACTACACAAAGAAAAATCACTTGGTGTGATTCTTGGATTATCTTGTACATGTCTAACCACACAATCTATATGATGGCAGATAGTAAAAGGAATTTGGAGGAAAATGTTCTTGTTATGAAAGAAGTCACAATGCACAAAAAAAGTTAGATTCGTTTGTGAGGTTTATTTGGTGAGAAGGATCTGCATATACAATTTGAGTATTTTTTCCTCTCAGCATGCAAAGTTATTAATGGGTTCTTTTAGATTTCATTTGATCTAAATTCCCACCATTTTTACTGACGTCCTTATTTATCCACTGCTGACAGAAACCAGCAAGAGAGAGCAAAACAGAGAGAGGAACTTAGGATGTGTGTGTGTGTGTGTGGGGGGGGGGGGTAT
>NW_015555730.1:31718-61761 GCF_001515605.1 Sinocyclocheilus anshuiensis
GGGGGGGGTATCTTTTATGACCACACATCCTGTAGCTGCCCATTAAAGCTGAGGCATTTTTACTGTCTCATTTTGCTTAAATGGTCTCTAATATAAGGAGGCCGACAAACCCTCCCTTTATTTCCTCTGTCTGCTTCCACCGACTCTTTGTAGTTCTCTTTTTTTTGAGCAGGAAACTCTCTCTCCCCCTGGCTGGTGATGTGAGAACAAACAAGGGCCACTGAGGTGCATCATATTGATCACAGAAAGCTGAGAGGGAAGCAAATAAAAACATCCTGGAGCGAGAGTCGGACAGAAGTGTGAAAGAAAAGAGAGAGCGCAGACCATTTTGATCATCTTTTTTGTTGTTATTTTTCCACTTGTACACTTCGATTCCACAGATAGACTTGTACCATAGTTTCCCCCAGTCAAGCTCGATCCTGCTCCTGAACGCCCAGAAACAAAACCGGATTAAACACTTCAGTGCCCTCAGACAGAGCCCTAAGATCTATTGGAAAAAATGTAGCTGTGTAGCTGAGGCCTGGTGGTTAACTCATGTGCTTTGACATTGACCCTTGTTGCCCACTGGTTGGCTCAGGTTCTAGTCAGGCTCATGTCAAACCTTGATCCTATTCCCCGCTCTGCTCCTTGTCATTTCCTATCTTCTCTCTACCATAAAATGTTGCAAAGACTCCAAAAATAAAATAGAAAGTACATTTTTACACTTTTACACTGAAAATCAAGTGATTCCCAATCAAGTTCTGGGGGGTTAGAACAGGACATTACTAGGTGATTGCTAAGGTATTCTGAGTGGTTACTTAAGACCCAGACACACCAAACCAACATCAAACACTTAAAGTGCCCCTATTATGCCATTTGTATGCATGTCTAATGTAGCTGTATGTGAATGTAAACGATGTGCAAAGTTGTAAAGCCGAAAGTGCATGATAAATAAAGTTATTGAGTCATCAGTAATTCGAATCCCACTTCTATGACCGATACACGTCACGGGGTAACACATTTGCATAATACCTCAAACACTGTAGCTTGTTTGTGTGGTTAACATCATGTTGAGAAGATGCTGTGTCCTACGCTGTGAAAGTAAATATGTTTTATTTTCACATCCGAAAGATGAGGCTGGAAAGAATCAGTGGTTAAAATTCTTTTTTCTACTGTACCACAGTAGTACAACCCCAATTTTTTTTGTGTTCCAGTCATTTTACTGATGACTGCTTCTCTAATGTTGGGGAGTTCAACGCGGGATTCGCAAAACACTTGCTCTTGAAAGATGGCTCATCACTTTAAAGGGTTAGTTCACCCAAAAATGAAAATTAGCCCATGTTTTACTCACCCTCAAGGCATCCTAGGTGTAATATGACTTTCTTCTTTCAGACGAATCCATTCGGAGTTCAATTCAATTCAATTCAAGTTTATTTGTATAGCGCTTTTCACGATACAAATCGTTGCAAAGCAACTTTACAGCAAATTAAGTTTCTACAATATTTAGTGGTAGCTTATCAGTCGTGACTGTCAGTTAATGTACGGAAAAATAAATTAAAAACATAATCAAACAGACGATGAACACTATTAACAGCAATTATTATATGATGCAATCAAACTTATAGCAAAATGTGGTAGTTCTGTAGAGTTACAGTATATTAAAAAGTGTCCTTGCTCTTGCAAAATAATGGCATGAGCGGGTTTTTTCGTTCAACAGTCCAAAAGACGTCAAATAAAGCGCATCCATCCATATTAAAACGTGCCTCACACGGCTCCGGGGGGTGAATAAAGGCCTCCTGTAGAGAATCCATGCGTTTTTGTAAAAAAAGCAAAGGAAGCAAAGTTTCCTTATTTTACCAAAGGAAAACCAGTCTCCTCTTGGCTTATATTGAAATCCTCTGACATTTCTCTTTACAAATCCTCGTTTTGTACTTATAATTCGTGACCGGCGTTTTGTTTTGTACTCTCTCTGTCGTGCTTCCGCATTCGTCTCTAATCATCAGCGCATGTGCGATGCCTACGTCCTATGTTATCCGCCGGAACGGCTTCCGCCTACAACAGTTAGCAGAAGTGAGAGAAAGGTGTTTATATCATTTTAAATATGGATTTTTTTCTTACAAAAATGCATCAATTTGCTACAGGAGGCCTTTATTCACTGTATTCATTATTCAGAAAGAGAAACCAGAACTAGGTCTGTGGATATACAAACCAACGACCAAACAGCACGTACATTCTGTGTCTATGTGAGAAGAAATAACTCTCCATACCTGTAGGTGGCAGTAGACTGTTTTCATCGTTCAAAAAGAGAAACCAGAACTAGATCTGTGGATATACAAACCAACGACCAACTAGTGCGTACATTCTGCGTATTCGTGAAAAGAGAAACCCTCCATACCTGTAGGTGGCAGTAGTCTATATTCTGCATTCAAAAATGGAGACCGGTTCTAGGACCGTGGATATACAAACCAACAGTCAACTAGCACATACTTTCTACATCTGTGTGAGAAGAAATAACTCTCCATATTAGCAGGTGGCAGTAGACTATATTTGTCTTTCAGAAAGGAAAACCAGAAGAGCTAGGACTGCAGATATACAACAGGTGTGTTCGACTTGAAGCGGCGCTGTGCAGACCGATAGGTGAGAGAAATTAGAGAGCAGACAGCTTCTTATGCATTTTAGAATCGCGTTTTTGGTACTTTGATGTCATACACCGATTGGTCTGTGCTGCTGACCAACTAGTAGTTCACCAAGAGATAATCAATCTTAACTTTCTGATTCAGATTGGGGTAATCTACCTTTTTGTAACTGACTTTAAACAGTTATGACAAGTCTTGAAGAAAACTTTTCAACTTTTCAAGACTAGTCTAAGCGGTTTATGCAACCAGACTCTGGTTCGCTAAACTGAACAGCTAATCAGAGTGATCTCTCTTGATTCAACATGCTTAATCAGCCAAAAAGCCGCCAATGGGAGTCTGACTAGTGCCAGTGGTGCCAGCAAAACCTAGGCAGAGAGATGTTCAGTGATGGCCCAACATTGGCCGAGCATCAGCTTGGTGTGTCACGGCCTTTACTGGACCAATTCACTAGAGACCATCTTGTTCTTGTCTCTAGATATTCGTGAGTCCCTCCTTTAGTATGTGTCTAAATTATTTTTCACCCTTTTATGTCCGCCAGGCCATTCCAATCACTTAGAAAAGTAAAAGCGCATTTCTCCTCAACAAGCCACATGATTTGGAGTATCATTGATGTCTGTAGCACAAATGGAGTTTAATGCTTAGGATTGAAGGTTCGTTTAGTATGACGACGGAGAGGGATTCACTCTATATCCAGAAGCAAAGCTCTCAGGTAGACAGAGATTCTCCCAATCATGGAGACGGGACGCGCTGAGCCCAGGGAGATTAAGCGTATCTCAATGTTGAACAGACCTTGTAGCCCTGAGGCGATTGTGTTTCACCCCAGGAGGGCGAGAGCTCAGAGTGAGAGCGAGAGATTGGGATGTTCCTAGACAGATGGTTCTCATGTCCAGTGGCAGGGAAGCCGGGACTTTCTCGCTCTCTCCTTGTCTGGATCACCTCCAGCCCAGACCTGGAGCAGGGGAAGGGGTGGAGCAGCCGGCTTGTAGGACTTGTTTCAACAGTGTGATAATTTTACCTACAGTCAGGACACAGATGCAGAGACAAAGGGAGGTGGGGGCTGGGGGACGTGTGTGCCTGAGGTTGGAGGTGGGGAGGTAATGGGGTAGTATTGGCTTATTGACTTGCCCTCACAGCTGGCAGGCTTCAGATGAAAAGGGATGTTCCTCAAGTGCTGACTGCACATCAGAAGAGAGGCTAAAGGAAACAAAAGAAGTTCGAAGTCCCTCCCAGCACATAGAGCCCCCCCATCAATGCACACCCACACCCACCCAAAGGGCCTTTCCACCCTCTCAACAACACTTGCCTCAAGTAGAGAAGGTCCTGATGGAGAATGATCCCAAATGAATCCCAAATTGCTATATACATAAAGGAATCAAACCATGTGATCTAATTATTTGAATTTGAATTTGGCTTCCTTCACACTGTGAAGGTTTCACGTAAATCACATATGAAGAGACATATGTAGTGACACAAAAAGGCCAATATCATTTCATTAGATGATAACTTAAGGCCTGAGCTTTGGAGGATGGATGGATTGATAAAAGCCTGGATATACTTTGTTTTCTGCTGCGCAAGTCTTTCATAGTCTACTTGTGAAACACATGGGCCATTTGCATGGCCATTAGTTAACTGTGCCGATGACAAAAAAAACAAACACTTTTATCGAACAAGACTTGACTTACTTTTCTGAGCCATATTTGCAGTGACTTTTAGTTGGTGTTATGGTGATTTTTAGTAGATGAAGTCAGTTCTCACACAGGTGTAGTTCATCACAATTACGGCAATATGATCAAGTAATGTTTGACAACCACAAAGTGTCACAATGCTTTTTGTCTTTTAATCGGTATGATATTAAATGGTATTTTCATGAAATATTTCGGTTCAAAAGTGTTTAAATAAATGCCATATAGTTTTATATTTTGTAATTCAGTGCAAAAGTCTAAGATGTAAGTTTGTCTAAAGATGCAGTAATATAAACAACATTTTTGGGAAATAAATCATTTGCTTGAAAGTCACATTTTTGACAATAATTTTGCCTGGTGTGTCATGTGTGTCATTATTACTATTATATTTTAAACTAAATAGACTGAAAGAAGCATCAATTTTCAAAAAGTTGTAAAGGAGGTAAGAACCATTACAAGTAGGCTTTGCTTTTGATGTCATACACAGCATGCCAGAAATGTTTGCTGTGCACACTGTATCAAAGCTGCTGGCTGCTGCATTAGCTATCTATTGTATCGACACTTCTTGCAATGTTCAGTGTAGGACACAAGAAACTATTTTGTGTGTATTTCCACTGAACAGATTTATTATTCCACCTTTAGCTGTGAGGAATGATTCTCATTAACTGCCAACAAAACGCTGCTCATCTTCAACTGTATAAAAATGTTCCACTGCGTCTCTCGAAAGCCCTTTCTCCCATTTGACTGTTGATTTATTGAATTTACCTTTCCGCCATGAATTTTAATGCTGATCTGCCCTGGTTTCAAAGCTTTGTCATCAATATTTAAACTTCAATATAAACTTCACAATCGCTGACAAATTGTCATGAGATTTCCGCATTTTTTGACAGATTCATTAAAATGTGTCAAATAATCTGGCAGGAATCAGACTCAACCCCTTCAGCCTCTAGAGGAAGGGTTAAACGTTTATCTTGAGTGGCTCCCACTCCACACACAGACTCTGTTCTGTTGTTTTTAATGATAGCGGGTCTGATTAGAACAGAGCACCGGGGAACAACAGCCACGTAAATCAGCCCCCCAATGTGCTGCCTGTCCGTCTGGAGTTCTGTGAGAGCCCTCCTGCTCCATAATCAAAGCAGCTACACTCTCACCGCACCTCCGTTCTCTACGGGAAATCAGTAATCACGCGTACCCTCCACGGCACTAGCCTTCTCTCTGTGTGCAGCAACCCAGTGAAACATATTCCTCCTGTTCAACACACAAGCTGAAGCACAAAGTTAATAGGCAGGTGAGATGGGGCTGTCTGAAAACGGAAACAAGAGTTAGCTAATGGTATGTTTCTGTTTCAAAATCAGTACTATGGTAGAAAGGCTTTCATTATTGTATGTAGTGTTTAGGCATATGTGCAAAACATATTCAGACAATACAATATGAATGGAAGAGCCATGTTTGAAGCCATTGTAATATGTCAGAAAAATGCACACCACACCATCTTAAAGGGGTCCTATTATGCTCTTTTACAAAGTCTTGATTTTGTTTTTGGGGTGTACTGGAACAAGCTCTCATACTAGGTTGTTCGAAAAACACATTAAAGTTGAAAAAGTGAAAAAGCATAACAGGTCCCCTTTAATTTAATGCCATCCACATTCATTTTATAGCTCTATCGTCTTATTGTTTGCTGGTAAATGTCAGTTTGCAAACTAATTAAATATAAACAGACTGAATGGGGAGTCTGGTTAAAGCTTCATTCAAGATGTGCATTCTAGCAGTGGAGCTTTATGCCAAAGAGCATTGTTTAGATCTGTTTTCATAGCTAAAGAGCAGGGGTCAAAGGTCATGGGCAGTGACCCCCTGCTCTTTAGCGCTGCCAAATCCCATCATTCCAGAGCAGCCAAATGGGAGGATCTGTCATTAGGCTGTAGTCACATATTAATCAAACACCTTTTTTTTATGATTACATTCCCACACACAGGATTTAGTTAATGAATTACTACCTAATCTCACCTATCATGTGCAGTTTAGTTTTGTTGGTGTGTGCTGTCACACAAATCCTTATAAAACTAAACACTCTCAGTCCACCGAGCAGAGCAAGAATCGACCTTCATGCTCACCACTGTGACCTGCTGATGAGGATCTGAAATCCAAGTTAATTAGCCCATTAAACTATCAGGATGTTTGTATTTAAAGGCTCAGGCAGGACGGATGGCTCTCTGCTCGTATACTTTAATAAGGTCTGGCTGGGCAGAGACCTCGACACTCTAGGCGTGGCTGTGGGAGGGGTGTTGGGGCTCAGGTATGTACAGGTCACCTCCCTGCATATGAGAGAGCGTGATCCTGAAGACCCCTCTTACAGCTTGTAGTCTGAACACCATCTGCGCACCATTAGTGACCCATACGCTACAAGAGGGGAGGAGGGACATAGGGAGTGAGAAAACAAACTAGATTAATACAGTTTCTGAGGAAAATATTAGCTGTGCAATACTGCCTGGCACAATGCTGGAGTGTTGTTCGTAGTTGCTAGGTGGTTGCTAGGGTGTTCAGGGTGGTTTATATTTGGTTTGTCTAGTGTGTTGGTTTGTGTGTGGCTGCATGGGTGTTCTGGGTAGTCGCCAGAGGTTTGTGAGTTGTTGTTTAGGGTAGGGCTGCACGATAAATCGAAATGGAATCGAAATTGCAATTCGACAGAAGCTGCGATTGTCGCGCGTATCTTTCAGTGAAGCACGGATAAATGGTTTATCTAAGTTATTATTATTATAATTTTCATTAAAATAAAGTATATTTATAATTCAATGCCTTTATCACTGCTTAGAATACTATGATCCTAGTTTAGGGTGTTGTATTGTATGTGACTGCTAGGGGGTGGTCGATAGAGTGTTGTGGGTGGTTGCTAGATGGTTGCTTGTGGTGTTGGTTTACATGGGGTTGCTAGAGTGTTGTAGATGATGTTAGGTAGTTGCTAGGGTGTTAAGAGTCATTGCTAGAGTGTTGTGGGTGGTTGCTAGGGTGTTCAGGGTGGTTTATATTTGGTTTGTCTAGTGTGTTGGTTTGTGTGTGGCTGCATGGGTGTTCTGGGTAGTCGCCAGAGGTTTATGAGTTGTTGTTTAGGGTAGGGCTGCACGATAAATCGAAATGGAATCGAAATCGCAATTCGACAGAAGCTGCGATTGTCACGCTTACCTTTCAGTGAAGCACGGTTCTGTGATCAGCAGTAAATCTCCATCCAAAGGCCAGAGGGTGCTCTTGCGCTGAAACTCCAAATACTCCTTGCAGAAGAAACCCAGGAAATGCCTATAGCGGTAGCTGGATAAGCAGCTAAGATTTAACTGCTTTGATTGATTTAACCCGACTAATAAACACACGATTATGACAATATATGGTTTATCTAAGTTATTATTATTATAATTTTCATTAAAATAAAGTATATTTATAATTCAATGCCTTTATCACTGCTTAGAATACTATGAAATATGTTGCGTGCCTTATTCTGTGTAAGAAGCCACATCATCTCACAAAATGAGATGTAGGTGGTGTTAAGTAGTTGCTAGGGCATTAAGGGTGGTTGTTAGAATGTTGTGGGTGGTTGCTAGGGTGTTAAGGGTGGTTGCTAGAGGGTTTTGAGTTGTTGCTTAAAGTGTTAGTTTGTATATATTTGCCAGCTTGATCTCTGTGGTTTCTAGAGTGTTGTAGGTGGTGTTAAGTAGTTGCTAGGGCATTAAGGGTGGTTGTTAAAGTGTTGTGGGTGGTTGCTAGTGTGTTAAGGGTGGTTGTTAAGAGTGCTGTGGGTGGTTCCTAGGGTGTTAATGGTGGTTGCTAGAGGGTTTTGAGTTGTTGCTTAAAGTGTTGGTTTGTATATATTTGCCAGAATGATCACTGGTTTCACTTACTAGGGCGTTAAGGGTGGTTAGAGTGTGACGGTAAGGACATTTTCCCACCGGTTAATCGATATGTGACAACACCGATAATACCGGTATCAGCGTGGGGGCAGGGGCATTCCCTCTGTTCCTCGCTTTCCTTTGCTTTTAAATAGCTTGAAAAAGCGGCATGCACATTTTACTTTCACTTTCAAATAGAGGCAATTTGGCGTAAAGCAATTGTTCGTTTTTAGTTCGTTTGAATTTTCCCTCTTTTACTCGCTTTCCTTCGCTTTTAAATAGCTTAAAAGCACCGTACGCAATTCGGAGTCAATTGCTTGAATGCAACAAAAAAATACAACGTCAAACTCACTTTAGCCTATATATAAAACATAGAACTTTTATTAACAAAACAAATAAAAATACACCATGCTATATGGCAGTCTATGCCTAATATAAAATGACAAATAACTTACATAAAGTTTAAATAGGTAGCCTATACAGAACTGGAAATAAGTAAACATGCATAGCCTAATATATAACCAAATAAATAAGAAACGTAGAAAGTTTATTACCAAAACGAATAAGAAAGTTTGGAGGCACGGCATACACCTTGATGCCAAATAAAATAAATAAATTACACAAAGTTTAAATAGTAAAAGTAAAAATCAGCAAACACTGTGGAACTAATTAAATAAGAAACGAATGTCATCAGCTCTCCTCACTCTCCTCACTGGAGAAATTAAATCCGATCTGTGATGCGACTGTCGTTCGGCACGCTGCATTGAGCAGCCGCGTTCAGTAATTATAGTGTCTGTTCTTTTACTGAACTAAATGGTTTTTATTACTATAAAAAAATCAAAACGACGGTGGGGGTCGGTGCCGCGGTGGGCAAGTGACGTAACCGGTGTTGCGGCTTAACAACGGTATCACCGTCAGCACCATCTATCACGGCAAGCCTAGTGATCACTAGAGTGTTGTAGGTGGTACTAGGTAGTTGTTGAGGTGTTAAGGGTGGTTTCTAGACAGTTTTGGGTTGTTGGAATGTGGTTTGCTTAGGATGTTGGTTTGTATGTGGTTTCTAGGATTTTCAGGGTGGTTGCTATTTGGTTTCTTAGGGTGTTGGTTTGTATGTTGTTGCTAGGGTGGTATGGGTGGTCACAGGAATGTTAAGTGGTTGTTAGGCTGTTCAGGGTAGTTTTAGGGGGTTGTGGGTTGTTGCTATGTGGTTTATAGGATGTTTTAGATGGTTTTATGTGTGGTTGCTTGGTGTTCTGCATGATTGTTAGGTGGTTGCTAGGGTGCTGTTAGTTGTTACTATGAGGTTGCTGGGCAGTTGACAGAGGTTTTTATGTGGTTGTTAGGATGTTTTGAATCTTTGCCATGGTTTTATGTGTGGTTGCAAGGGCGTTCTTCATGACTGTTAGGTGGTTGCTAGGGTGCTCTGACCCAAGTCACCCCAAGTTTCTATAATGTTTTGGTTCTTTGAAATGGTCAAATTTCACTATGAAATAACATGATTTAAAAAAAGGATCATTTTATTTAAAGAAAAGTCTATTTTCAGAATGAGTAAGATTTCTTGTATTGTGACATTTATTTTCTTGACAGTTAAGCACAAGAAAGAGTCTTGGCATTACCTCAAACACTGTTCTTTTTTGTTTTATACAAATATCCAGATGAAGACCACTGACCCTGACATCTTTATGTACGTTGCCTTGAACGTAGCTCACGCTGGTTATGCAACCTCTGGGACCCCATCATTCTCTAGCATTTTCTCTCTGACATTGACTTTTCTCTCTCTATTGAGTCTTCTTTCACAATTTTCCTCTATATTTACTCCTCCTTTGTTTTTTATATCCTTTACATTAGTCTAGTTTAATACAGACCCGCTTCCTTGACGCTCAGTAGGTCAATGTGTTGTATTTTTCTATGCAATGTTCTCCGATAGCTTCAAGCACATAGAGCAACCCTGAGGTTGCATAGAGAGCTGAGATGTGAGGCTAAACAAAGCTCTCTGCTGCACGTTCCTCCAAGGCCAAGAAGTGAGAGTATCTCACTGGATCTTAAGGGAAATTCTTTTTCACACTGTTTTTATAGGAAAGAAGCAGGCAAACACAAAGCTGGAATTTCCTTTATCGTCCAACGAAACCCAAATATTAGTGTGTAACGGTGTTAATTTGAAAGAAGTGCCAGTGAAGTTGACTCATGCAGGATTTGAGAGATCCTTAATGCTTGGATTTATAAAAGCATTAAATCATATTATCCCTCACTGTCTGCATGACAAAAGTCATCACATGCCTCTCAGTTGAGATAATTCTACAGGTTTATTGACTCGTTATTTCTGTCTTGGTCTAATACGGATTTCTGTCAGTTCTCTAGTGCAGATTGAAGCATGCAACATCTTGACAGCCAGTGTTGGGAAAAGTTACTTTTAAAAGTAATGCATTACAGTAGTGCCTTACTCCTTAAAAAGTAACTAATTGCATTACTTCTTTGGAAAGTAATGGATTGCATTACTTTTGTGTTACTTTCTGTCACCTGGGCTAGGCTTGCTTATTTGTTTTTAAGAACAAAAACCCTAAAAGGTATATTTTTGACAACTTTAAACGCCCTTTCACTCCATAAGCGAAATTACTAAAGAAGTGCCTCTGCACCTCATTCCCAATTTCTCTCTACACAGGGAAACTTGCATTACTTATTTGAAAAAGTAACAGATATTTTGTTGTAAATTTCAAAGTAATGCATTACTTTACTAGTAACTCGAAAGAAGTAATCTGATTGCATAACTCGTGTTACTGTTGACAGCCTTATGTCGCTTTATTATCACCATGAACACGTTTTTCTCATTTGCGTTTGCAGATGGATTCCTGCACAGTAGATGCCAAGCTCTGTGTTTGGCAAGGTGGCATTGTTCCATTGCAACTTCTGTCTAGTTTCAAGATACACGGTTGAATCTCATACCTTCTCCATTCTTAACTGATCTTCATGTCATTCAATGACGACTCTTTACTCTTCAAGGAACGTTAATCCAATTAGCACCTAATAATTCCCATTACTTCTATTGCAGTGCATCTGAATTGCTAAAACAAACCTGTGGATCTTTAATCAGGAAAAAGCAGCATTTTTAACAGTTTTGGTGTGATTATAGTAAAACTATGAATGTGCTGCAAACCCAAACCCCATAAAATAAAGAGATTAATGAGTAAGCGAGGTGTACGCTGGTTATTTGATTTTGAGAATGAACAGCATAATTTAATCTGTTCAGTTAGGAATAATCTATTATTTAATAACTCCTCGCCTCATCTTTAATTAAAAGACATTCCTCAACGTTAAGCCACGGGAAGGTTTGGCTTTGGGAAACTATCTCCCTTCATCATGGTAGGTATTAACTCTGGGCTCAGTGTGCAGCTCAGCATCTCTCGTTTGGCCAGCCAACTCTATTCTTCCATTCTGGTGGACTGTGGCGTCGCTGGTGGTGTGCTGCATATTATTAGGCGGTGGTGTTCTTGATCCATGTCATTTTCAGCCTGTGCCATTTCCTATCGCTCCCAGCTGCCGGCTCTGGCTAATTAGTGACAGAGATGGGAACAGGAACGGGGAAGAGAGCTTCAGAGGACAGGGCCTGCAATGTCTTCCTTTCATTTTCTTGGACACAATTCCTGATACTCTTATTCCAGCCATAAAGGCCAGACTGTAGGCTTCTTCTGGAAGCCACACACTCACAAAGACAGTTTCTAGGAAACACAGAAAGGGATATGTCTTTCTGTAGGCTTTCTACAGAGATTGTGTCTACCAGGATTTGAATAAAGGGGCACAGATCTCATTTACACTTGACAAATTGTAATTCTGACAATGCATTGTTTTTTCTAAAGTTGGAGAGGATGTTTTTAGTCCTTAATTTGTGCCTCCAGAATTGAATCAGGAACCCGTTTTAGTGGATTCCATTCAGACTAATTTTTTAAAAAGATCTGTACATATGTATGTGTTTTAAAATATTAATTCATTTTGGTATTGTTATTATTAATATGAGTTGATATCTATTTTGGCTATGGTTGAAAGTATTTTTGAGTGTGAACAATGATGACAGTTTAAATTTATTTAGGTTATAGCTAATTATTTTTATTTACACATTCATTAACAATAATACCAGTCATCAGGAAACCAATCAACATTGCATTGTTTTCTGAAATGGAAACGGATGTTTTAGTGCCTTAATAATAATAATAATAATTATTATTATTATTATTATTTTATTTTTTATATTTATTTATTTATTTTATATTTATTTATTTATTGATTTTAAATATTTATTTATCTTATTTTAAACAAACACAAACATTCAGCATGTGCAGTGCAAAGTTTCATCCTTGTCCCATTTTCTGTGCAATTTATATTTTGACCGATAAGGTAAATATCTTTGCTGCATGCATATAGTACGTGCAGACTATGCTAATGATGAATTTTATGTAATGTGTAGGTACTATATACATACCCTACCATGCGTATAGATAAATATATATATACACTTTGGTTTCAACAAATAATCTGTGCAACCACGCAAAGAAGCTCAGTTTTAAGTATTATGTATTATATTAAGTATTATACATTTTAATATTATGTATTGCATTTTTAGCAAAATTGCAGGCACTAGCATGAAATGTCTCATTCTGCAGGTGGTTTTCGGTCTGTTTTACAACCATATAGCGAGCACAGACTCCTCAACTGTTGATCTTTTTAGAGCTAGCTACTGGAATAATAACAAATCAAATCACAGTCACATTTGAGGGCTAAATACCACCACGGCAACGCATGTTAGCATGCATTGTGCACTTTCAGTGTGTTAGCCAAGCATTTATGTCTATATTTGTGTACTTTCATCTATGTTTCTGTCCTTACAATGAGTGTGAGGGGAAGGAAACCAAAGAATGAATGAAGACAGAAGGGAAATTGTTTCTTTGACGTTATAGAATATTCTTAGATTCACCGTTTCCATCTTTGACCTGTGGATTCTGGTGGATAATGCGGGAGGATGACCCACGCAGGAAGTGATGCGAAGCCCTCCCATCAGTCTCCGCAGCTGGAGGAACACCTGGAAGAGCCCAGATGGCTGTGGATCAGTTAATAACGCTACCCTACTCACGCGAAGACAAACAAGACAACTCAATGTTAATAGCCTCCCCAGAAACAGACTAATATCTGCTTCATGCTCATAAGTCATGCTGCATGTTATTACTCATCACTACTGTAAATAATGTGAATGCTTAGCTTGTTTTAATAAGTGCCTGAGTTAAATGAAAATTTTAAGTATATTTAATCGGCTTTGCAAATGATTCCTCATGTTTCTTTTTTTGGATTAGCCGCTATAATTACACATTCAGTAAATGCCTCGGCTTGTGGCTCATTAAAGTGTCATCATTTCTTTATAGTCAATGTATTTCTAACCCCCCGCGGTAAAATTAAATCATATTCCTTCTCCGCAAACCACCTCTCTGTGATAAAGTACGAGTGACGCCCTCAATGCAGAACCTTCATGGAATAAGGATTTATAACTGTGAAGTGGAATCAGTATTAGCTTTCATAGCGCTGCCTGGTGAAAACTCTGGCTGACTGTGTTCAAACTCCTGGCAGAGGCTCAGATGGAGGTGCAGCATTGCGAGTCGTTGTGTTGACAGCTCCCGGTTCGAAACGAGCTTGTACTTATGTTTCATTTATCATGCGCTCCTCAGTTGTTGTTTTTCGTTTGTGAATCGTTACATCTGTCACAGATTTCAGCAGGACTCCTGAAGCACGTCGCCGTTTCTTGATGTTTTTTTAGATCTCGCCTCGTCTCGCGCCTGTGCTCGGTTTCACTTCATGTCTGAGTGTCTCTCTTGGCCTGACATCACTGCGCTAGACGGTGCCAGAGAGGGTCATTTGCTGTCATCTCATTCCTCTAAACACTGCCGCCCTGAAATCAGTCAAACTACGACAGAGATGTCATGTTTGTGGGGCGATGCTACCCAATCTCCAAATGTACTCAGCTTTGATCAAGATTTTGTGTATTAGAGGTCACTGGGGTTAGTTGTCACAAGGACTGCATCTCGGTAACTGGGAGATTTTGAGTCAATAGTCTAACTAAACAAATTCATGTTTTCTAGCAATGGGTTTGTATGTCGGTTTCAAAACAATTGACCTAAATATAAAAATTCTGTCATCATTTAGTAATTTAGTCATGTCATTTCAAACATTTATTACTTTCTTTCTTCTGTGGAAGATAAGATGATGTTTTGAAGACTGTTTCAACTGCTTTTGTCCATACAATAAAACGTCAGTGGGGTCCAAAACAGCAACATGATGGGAGCCCACTGATTGTCATTGTTTTTACAGTTTGTTGTTTTTAAATAAAGCATCGTACAGGTACAGCATAAATATAGATTTTGTGTTTCTGGGCCCATCCCAAAAAAAAAACTTCTGATTAAATTGTTCAACTAACTACACTGACTTAGAGGAACTTTATCATTTGTAGCAAAAACACAATATAACAAAAAAAAAATCTATCAAAAAGAAGGAAATAAATAATTTTTTGAATACTCAAAAAAAGGTGCTTATTCTGTTTATCCAGTCCTATGCAACACATGCTGGGAGCTATAACTCTGCCCAATTATCAAAGTTATTAAGATGATTTCATGAAGTTACTATGAACTTAATTTTTTAAATAAAAAAATGTACGTGGACATTTAAATTTGAATTAATCACAATATTAAGTTGATGTAATGATTAACATGGCAACAGAACTCATCAAAATAATGTTTGCACCTTAAACGTTTGAATTAAATCAACATATTTGAATTTTTAACCATGCATGTATTTAAGTCATGGGAACAATGTTTAAAAAATTTTGACTACTATGCCTTCTATTTTTCCCATTTAAAAAAATTTTTATTTAACTATTTATATTTTGCTTTAAAAATTCATTATTGTGCAAAAATGACCATTTTACTTAAATATGATGGTTCTTTGTCTCAAAAAAGGAATTCTTGTCAAATCAATGTCCCTAAACAGCAGCTTTCCATTGTGACAACATGCCCCATTATAGGATTTCATGAGCAATAAAGCAGGAAATAGCTTTGCTGTTACCAAGACCTGAAGGTTTGTGTCTCTACAGCAACTTTAAAAAGAACCAAACCCTGAGAAATATTAATTGGAGTAGAAAGTAAACTGTCTCTCCTACATAGTTGATGCTCTAAACAAAAAACAAAAAAAATTGTAAAAATACATTTTAATAACCCGCTCTCCAGTTTGCCCCCAAAATATCACCCCTTTTCCTGTAATGTATTTCAAAACAATGGGGAAAAAATTAAGAAAGGTGTGCTGTCATGAAAGCTCTGCAGCTCCTAAACCTGCAATCTGCCCTTCTGTGATCATCAGATGCACATGCGAACACAAAGGTGCTTTAATCTGCCTGTTAAACAGCAGAAGTAGTTGATAACTGACAACAGAATCACTCTGCACAATGTGTTTTTCTGTCTGCATTGTATTTGCTGTCACTTCAGTCAATGAATAGACTTATTAAAACATGTCTGGGCCAAATATGCCGTTGTAAATAAAAACTAGAACAGTGTGTCAGTAGAAAACAAAAGCCATTTGTCAAAATCTGTGAACAGCTTGTAACCCATTGAAATGTTTCACTTTATGCTGTGTTCCAAAACATCAAAGACGTCCCGAGGATCTAGCAATCCATCATGTTATCAACACCACGATAAAGGGTGCGCTCAGTGTCACACGGAGAGAAACGTCCAAATAAAACCAACAAAAGATGTCTTATTTAATCTAATGCTTTTTATAAGTGCTTGTTTATTGTGTTGAAACCTCTTTTGGAGTGTATTCTTGTTTGTGACTCAACACATGAGCAGTATTCATTACGTCAGCTGGACTCTTGAAGTGGGGTGAGAAACCACAGGAATGCTCAGTGCCCTCAAACACTTCAAGTGGGCCGCATGTGAGATGGAGGAGGAAACCACGTCTGTTCGGTTGTAGTGAGGACTGCATGGTTTAAAGAGGGGAGAGAAGGGTTTTAAAGGAGGCGGAGGGGGCTGGACGGCCACTGGGGTCCTGCGGGGGTCTTTATGGGAGTCTCTGGAAGTCATTAAGGTGGAGTGAAATTTGGTTTGAAAAACATGACTGCTTTATCGCTACCCAGGGTTAATTAAGCAAGGCTGGAATGTCAGTTCAGACGAACCCCCCCACATTGAGAAGTTGTAGTACGAACCACAAAAGAGTCTTTCAGGAGGGCCTGATGAATCGCTTCATTTGAGCATCATCGGTGCTTGCTAACATGTTTACGGCTGTTGAAAGTTTGAATGTGCACAGTTGTGCTAATGTATTGTCAATTGGCCGTTATTGGAGAAGCCCGGGGCCGAAAAGTAAAACTAAACCTTAACCTGCCCAGCCTCACAAAAAAAAAAAAAAGTCTGTAAATATTTGACTCTCAGACATTTTAGCTGGAATTGTCACATAACCTTGTCACATGCATGATCTGGCTAAATTGTGTAAACTAGATGATAAATGCAACAAAAGAGCCACATGGCATTAATTTGGGGGTCCACAAGACTGAAACAAATTACTGCAAATGAGTGATGATTTTTCTTCTTAAAAGAATTTAAGATTTTTTTTTTAGCATTTAATGCGATGGTGTTTAAATAACTTTTAAAAGTTAAAATTGATACAAATAATTAAATAAATCAAATTTAGCTTAAAGCAAAGTTAATTTTAACCCATTCACCCATGAATGAATTTTTATTTATTTATTTGTTTGTTTAAAAATAAATCAATTTATTTAAAAAAATATTTATTTATTCATTTATTTAGTTATTTATTGTGGCATTTTATTTTAAGGTGGCATAATTGCATGTTACATGTATTTACAGTAGTAACAACAGTAAATTATGCATAATTATGCATAATTGTCACGGAATGCCAGGAGAGACAAGGTAAGATCCATTTGCAGTTTAATGAAAGTAACAAATGAAGAGAACAGAACAAAAACGTGGCAAAAGGTAATCCAAGACACAGAGAACAGAAAACACGATGAACATGAGACAACTATGAACTCAGAAGACAATACAATCTAGCAGCAAAGACAGACAGAGTGAGCATGGTATATATAGATGGGATAATGAGTAAATGATAAACAGGTGCTACTGATCAGAACAGAATAAACAAGCAAGGGACTATGGGAAATGGAGTTTAACACATAAAACATAGAAACAGGAAGAGAGCCCTCAAGTGGCCAGTCCAGGGCACCACAACAGACACTGTGACAATAATTACAAATCCTAACCCTAACCTTATCGCTATAAGTACTTGCAGTTAATTAATATTACTCGGTGCATGTTAGTGTAATTACACTGTAACATCATTGTTTAAAATAAAGTGTAACCTTATTTATTTATAAATAAATAAATCTAATAAACTATTTATTTATTTATTTATTTAAATGTATTTATTTATTTATTGTAACATTTTATTTTAAGGTGACATAATTACATGTTACATGTATTTCCAGTAGTAACAACAGTAAATTATGCATAATTACAAATGCTAACCCTAAACATAACCCTATAGTAGGTACATGTAGTTAATTAATATTACTCGGTTCTTGTTAGTGTAATTACACTGTAACAACATCGCCTTTAAATAAAGTGTAACCTTATATATTTTTTAGGCTGAATGAGACCACAAAGCAGGATTAACATGTTTCCTTTAAACCTGTAACCCAAAGCATTATAAATCATGTAACTTAAATATTAAATGCACCACAGCTGTTGTGTGTGTCACGTCAACAAAGTGAGATATCTCAATGCAGATCTGGCAGGTTAATTATTCAACTTCCACTTTTCACTTAAAATAGGAAGTTCTGAAGGCTTTTTTACACTACGCGCTGATGCTGTGCAGTTGCACGAGCTGCGTTAGAATAGTGACATTCATATCAAGTGGAACCTTACCACACTGTTCAACAGAAATGCTCAGCACAGGGCATGGGTTCACTTGATGTAATTAAAAATGATGCTGCTTAATTAACTGTGCTAAATGCTGGTCCTCGTATGCATCTTTTTATTTGTATGCAGGTGGCTTTGCTAATAGGTGAGTCAGTTGCTTGCATAAATACATTTAGCTAGTTTTTAGACTTAGTTAATATTAAGATACCTATTTGCAGTCTAAACATGGATGATACCTTAAATTGTGTGGATTGTTGAGGAGAGCTTTCTTACAATAAAATGTGGTTCTTTTGACTTGGCTCTTTGGCTGGGAATCAGCCAAATGTCTTGAACAATTGTCTTGAGCAATTTTTTTGGACACATTTTTTATAAAGTTTAAAAGAAATAGAATGGTGAGTGTCTAATTCTTAGTCTATTTCTAGCTGGGAAGTAATCATTTGCAACTAATATTTTAGAATATGCACACATTCACTCTTTTTTGTATGCACAAAACGTTTCATGTCTCATCACATTGAATTTAAAATGACTAAGTTTGAGGAAAAATGTTGAGTAGTTTGCATTGCTGAATATGACTGTTGGTCGTTTAACATTTCTATAGTAAAACAGTAGCTAAAACTGATGCTTTGCGCTGAGAATTTTGCTCTGCTTCTTTGAACAGTAAACCCCGCCTACTTTGATTGACTTGCCATCTCAATCTTTTTGACATACTGAGGAAGACCAGCCCAAAAATGCAACTACACAATAGCTATGTTTCCATCCAAAGATATGAATTAAACTTATGTGCAAAAAATAAATATTGCATAAAACATTTGCGAATAAAGCACCGTTTTCATCCAGTGAGTTGAAGAGAACAAAATCGTAATTTCCTGATTAACTTGCACTAAATATCAAGAAGAACAAATTAAATTTGCTGCAGTAGGAGAAGGCACTGTATATATTAATTTGTGTTTACAATAAATTACGAGCTTCAGAGCGTGCAGATGAAACGCAGTCATGTTTTCTTATTTTCGGAGCCTGCTGTTTGGGAAAGCAGTTCTGGGAGTTAATTATAACTGTCAGTCCTGTGTTCCGTGTTTTGTGTTTTCCCCCCAAACGTGCTTTCCATGACCCAGTTTTCCCTCATGTTTAATTATGTTTATTGATCCCAGGTGTTTCTCGTCATCCCCTCGTCATGTCAGGTGCATTTAAAGTGTTTCCTATTCTGAGTTTGTCATCCGGTATCGAATGTCGTCTTTCCCCGCTACGTGTGATTTCCTGGTTCCTCAAATATTATTAAAGTCTCTGGCTGTGTCCGAAATCGGCCCCTATACCCTTAAATAGGGCACTATTTGAGGGAACAGCCATTTTTAGTGGTGTCCGAAATCATAGTGGACGTTCTCGAGTGCTCTCATTCAATCCCACAATGCACTGTGGTTCCTCGAATATTATTAAAGTCTCTGTGTTTGAAGTCAACTCCGTCTCCTCGTTCCTCACTCCATGCTCCTCATAGTAGCGGAGTGTGACAATAACGAAGCACTTTGACGAGAATTTGCTCAAGCATTTTAAAATGACAGAACTAGCATTTCAGATGCTGTGCCATGAGATGGGTCCGTTGGTTGGTCCAGTTTTATGCTGTCCCATCGCAAAGTCAGATGTCTTTTTTATGTGCAATAAGGAATTTATTCGGTAAAAGTGTTTCCATTGTAGATTATGCGCATGTTTTCTTACCGGATAAGAAATGTATCCTACTTAGTTGAGCGCCATCAGTTTTTTTATGTGCATTTTTAGAATTCATGCACATCTTTCCATTTCCATCCTGAGTTTTTTTTTTTTTTTGCGATATCCCAAAATGCGTATAGAAATATGTGGATGGAAACATAGCTAATAATTAAGTTATTTTATTATGAAACACGATCAAGGGTTCATTTCCCAAAAGCATCGTTAGCCAACCATGATCGCAAGTTCTGTCGTTACTAACACAGTTCAACGATTCGGTGTTTCAATATTCAAACATTCAAGCGAACATTCGCAAACAGCATCGCAAACTTGCGTGGTTGGAACCACAGCTCTGGACCTGTGCTTAGAAGTGTAGATTCTTGTTAGTAAGACATATGGACTTAAATAATTATGCTCTTGGGCACAACAAGCAAGCAAACATTCAGTAAAATCTATATGTTTCATTCTATTTAAATATGTATATGCGTCCTCAATAAGTGCCATTTTTGAAGACTTGCCTAAATGCATGCCTAAGTGTCTAAGGGAGCCCCAGAGTATGACGTAAGAGGGAAACCATGATGCATCAAAATCAAATAAAACAAATTGACAGCGAACAAAAAAAAATTGTAGTCAGGTGTCATGTTCAGCATTCCAGAGATCTAAAATCAATTCATCATCATAAGTTATTACTCCACCACATGCACATGACGTCATTAACGAAAGCCTTATATTGTTGAACCAATATGGTTCAAATGATGGAGATGCGACCATGTTTGAGAAACAGTCGTGACTAGCTAGTTAGTTTCCACAACAATGCACCGTACTATGGTGGTTATTCAGCGACTTACGTCATTATATAGGAAACACACCCCAATTCAGTGCTAAGCAGCTCTACTGAAGACAGTGGAGTCATTATTCAAATGTCTCTACTAAGCAAGACAAAGGCAATGGCGACAAGAAACTCTAGCAAATATACATAAAATGGGATTAAATGCATAAAAGATATTTGTGTTATTTAACTTATTGAATAATTGCAGGTTTGTGTCATATTCTGAGTTAAGGGATACTGATATCTGTTTTTGTGTGTGTGAGATGAGTAAACGCATGTTCGTGTTTAGTCACATGTAGTCTGGTGTTACTTACTTGAAAAAGTAACTCAGATATTTTTTTGTAAATTAAAAAGTGCATTACTTTACTAGTTACTTGAAAAAAGTAATCTGATTATGTAATTTACATTATAAAACAGATAGTTCCGGTCCTTGATTCTGATTGGCTGAGCCGCGTTCAAAGCTGTTGTAAATTACTCTACAAACACACACCTTTGTTTACTTCTGTGTGTTGCTCGGCAACCACTTTGTTGCAACCACAACTGATTCTGAGGAACTACATTGTTTTAGCGGAAGAATAATGTTTGTATAATATAATTACACTTCATTTGCTCTGTTTAATTTTCTGAAACCTTACTACGTATATGGAATAACCGTTTTATAAAAGCAATGAACCCCGTGAAGCTGTGGTTTACAGTGAATTTATAACAGCTAAACGCCCCTTAGCTGTTATAAATTCACTGTAAACCACGGCTTCTTGGGGCTTATTGCTTTATTAATTGTTTTGCGTTACCCCCCACACTGGTCTTCACACTTAGGGGGAAAAAAATGGTTCTTTTAGGAACTGTTCACTAAAAGGTTCTTTGGGAAATCAGAAATGGTTCTTCTATTGCATCACTGTGAAAACCTGCAAATCTTTATTTTTTTAGAGAGTTGCCACCTTGGCCACTACTAAGAATCAATCAGAACATCACCTGATTGCCCCCGCATAGCAACACCCTGGCAAACTAACTCTGGTGAGTTTTTGCATGTGCAAACACCACTCACTTTTTGTCCAAAATGTAAAAATCCAGTTTTTCAGTTCCACTTCAAGTTTACTCAAGCATCATTGTGATGCAAAACTTGTGTGAGATGTGCCATGTACATAAAAACACACTGATCATTCATTTACTCAGTAGATTTAGCTGTGATTGAACTTCATTTTCCCAGCTGTCACCCTTCATCAGGCTGTCACAGTGTGAAAGGAAGAGGCTGACCGTGCTTCCTGCAGCAGCCAAACAAAGGAAATGAGGTCACAGCCTCAGCCTGGCGAGGAAGCTGCGCTGTGTTATTAAAAATGAGTACGGCCGTTTCTGGATTTGAACCTGAACCATATGTGAATTAAACTCGAAACCCAGGCATTCCCTCAGCTAAAGCCTTCAAGCCACACGCTGTTTGTCAAGTGTTCTCAGGCAGACAAAGAAAAGTTTACGTGTGAAGCATTGCTCTTCTGTCACCATGGAGATGATGCTAGTTAGGCAGTCAAAAGGGCCCAGGGATAAGTGACAATACAAGGCGCTAGTGGCTCAGTCTGACTGGATTAATGAGATTTTGTCACAGTTATTATAACCAGCTCCACACAGCCGGTTACAAAACACACGCTACACTCGCTACTGTTTGATGACAAAATTAGGAACAGCCCCCAAACGTCTCTCCCGCTCACACTCTTCATTTCTCTTTCTCGCTTTATTTCAGCTTTTAACTGTTTCAGACTGACAAACAATTACAGATACATATGCCTACTGTGAAAAAAATGCTTTAAATGTGCTCGCAAGCAATTACTTATTCACTGGTGCTTAGAGACAGGAGACAGAGAGTGCAAGAGGGTGAATCTCAATAAAACAAAACATGCCTGCGATATTATTTCACGCCAAAATCAAAAGAAAAAATAGCAAATTAGATTTTTCTTAAAGAACATGAAGGAACGTTTTATGACCATTAAGACTTTTTTTGCATTGGTACATTATTTGCATGACGATTAAACACATTTACTAACAAATTATCATTAAGGCGGTAAATGGCATCCTTATGTAATATGAAAAATAATGATATTTGAATATTATGGTAACGTTATTGACATTGTATTATACATTTAATAAATAAATAAATATTACCGTTTTTATTTTGATGCATGACAGTAATGACAATTTAGATAGAAATGCTCCTAACTCATGAAAATAATGTCATAATGCAAAATAAAATAAAATAATAATAGTCCTAATGGCTTCATTTTGTTTATGCAAAATATAATTTTGAAAAAAATTAAAAATAAATAAATAAAAATAATAATAAATAAAAGTGTTGACATGTTTTCGTGAGAAAAGCAATACAGTAAAATTGAGTCCTATGAAGAAAAACCGGGTGACACAGATCTGGAGTTCAAAAGCGTTTTATGAAGCCTCACCCAGGATGACAAATATTAATGTCCATTTCCACTGGTTCAGCCCCAGCAAGCCCGTGTGTTATGTATGGAAAATACTCAGACATTTTCCCTTCAGAATGGAATAACTGGATCAAAATAGGCTGACTGTGGTCAGTTAGTTACCCTTGGTTGAAAGCAATTACTCTTGGAAATATATCTGTCAGCTTACTAAATTAAATAAAACACTCTTTTTCCTCCTGTCAAACATAAAAAGACTCATTGGTACAGGCAGACATCACCTACACATTTACTGGATAGCTGACATTAAATGTCAAGCAGTGCCATGTAGTGTGAGATGCTACACTTATCAATATATTTATAAAAGCATTTATCGTTTCTGTATTTCTTCTATTTTCTTCTTATTACATGTAGTTTTATGGGCCATATAGACTTTCATTCATAAACTACAGGTCAAAGTTTGGAAGAATTAAGATTAAGAAGTCTCTTACCAAGGCAGCATTTATTTGTTTAAAAATACAGTAAAAGCAGTGAATAATAGTTTGAAATATTATTACAATTTAAATAACTGTTTTCTATCGGAATATATTTAAAAATGTAATTTATTCCTGTGATGCAAAGCTGAATTTTCGGCATCATTACTCCAGTCTTCAGTGTCACATGATCCTTCAGAAAGGATTGCAGCTCAAGAAACATTTATTATTATTATCAATGTTGGAAATGTGCTGATGAATATTTTTGTGGAATTCCTGATACTGAAGTTATTTGAAATTGTAATAATATTTCGCAATATTAAGTTTTTGTGTTTTTTACTGTATTTTGATCATATAAATGCAGGTGAGAATGAGTCAATTAAAAACAATTAAACATCAATTAAAAACTATTCAAAATCTTATTTATTTAACATTTTAATGTACATTTTTTGTAGATTATAAGATAAAATTGAGAAAAATGTATACATTGTTTTTGTGAACTAATCTTCTGCTGCATATACTTAAAAATAGAATATAACTCTTCTGAAGATATTGGATCAGTAATTGTTTTATTCTTTGTAAATGCTGTTCCTCTGTGAGTATATGTAACATAACACAATTTGCACATATTTTTTTGTTTTGTTTTCTTGCCATGAAAAGGAATTAAATGTGTTAAGTATAAAAAACATGACATTAATTACAATTAATTATTTTAATCTACTAATTTGTGGTTTATAGATTTAACACAGCAAATCTGAAATCTTTCCAAGCAAGTACCCCCTGCGGTATGCGTCGCCCCGGGTGGGAATGACTCTCAGCCGCTTTGCTTTGTACAGAGATAAGACAAAAACAAAACTCTACAGCCCCGCTGTGAGAACATCACATTCAAATATTAGCATTTTCTCTTTTCCACACAGTCATCTCCTCTTCCCTCCTTCCTTCACCTCCCCAATCCATCCATTTTTCATTCACAATTCCTCTTGACACAAAAAATAGGGGTCCCTTCAGCTCCCGTCGACCTGAGCCCTCCGCAGATCTGTAAGGTCAAAGGGCATGACCCTGTCACCATGGAAACACCACTCTGACAGCAAGCGTTCCCAGGCGTGTGAGGTTACGCTGTGTAAGGTGTAGCCGCATTCTGCATATGTTTGACGATGTAGCGGTTCCTCTCACACCAAACCATTAATTCTCTTTAATTAGCTCTAGCTGTCCACTGCAGAGAGCGCCTCAGACACAACAAGAGCTTTCAGACAGAAGCAAAGAGAAAAGATGGCTTTTCAAGAGTCTGGCAGTCATGTGACAGGCCTCACGTACCTGAAGTGATGGATGACTTTGACATTGATTTTTAATAAGGTAAAGTCATATACAGGGAGACTGTTTACGCCAGGGAATTTTTTATGACAATTTTTCATGAGAACATTTGACGAAAACTTTAAATAAATAAATACATACATACATACATACAAACTGCCCTACCACCTAACTAAAATTAAATTGAAATACTAAAATTACTCAAGCTCAATAAAATGAATATTAATTAAAACTAAATAAAAAATATTAAAAAAAATGAAACTATCAAAAATGACAAAGGATCATAACGAAATTGCTAAAACCTAACTAAAACTTAAAAAAAAAAGAATGAAAACTCATTCAAAATATGAATAAATATAAATAACACTAAAATAATACAGGAAAATATAAAAAAAATAACTCATGGCTGTTGTCTGTCTTTTTTCCTCAAATATCCCTTCAATATGTCAGTTTTTATTTATATATTTTCTGTTTACATTTTAATTTTAGTTCATTTTTCTGTTGAAAGAATAATTTATGAAAATAAAGCTATTGAGTAGATAAGTTTTTACAGACACAAGTCTTGACAACAAAAAATTAACTTCTTCACTGTTAAAATCTATTTTTTTATATATACTCTACACTCCAAACGTTTGGGGTCAGTTTTTAACAAAATTAATACTTTTATTCAAGGATACATTAACAGTAAAGACATTTACAATGTTACAAAAGATTTCTAATTTCAAATAATTCTGTTCTTTTGAACATTTGACAATCCTGAAAAATTAGTTTTTACAAAAGTATTCAGCAGCTCAACTGTTTTCAACATTGATAATAATAATAAATGTTTCTTGAGCAGCAAATCATGTGACACTGAAGACTGGAGTAATGATGCTAAAAATTCAGTTTATATTTTAAAATATATTAAAATAGAAAACAGCTATTTTAAATGGTAATACTATTTCACAATATTACTGTTTTTACTATATTTTTGATCAAACAAATGCAGCCTTGATTGCGCATAAGCATTTATTTCGAAAACATTAACAAATCTTACTGACCCCAGACCGACTCTTGTCTGAATGTGGTTTTATTGTGTACACATATTCACCCAGCAGCTGTAGGAAAATATGACGGTGGTGTAATTCTACTTTGGATGACAGAATTCACAAAAATCATCCTCATTTAACACAACAGCAGTTTTAAATTGCTCTGGACACCAGCATAGAAACGACTGCTGGAGAAAACACACATTTGCGTGACTGGACTTTTGACTCATAACTTTACAGAGCCCTTGTTACAACTTCCCAATGTGACAACTAGCCCCAGTCGTCCTTTCTTCAATATTTTCCACAAGGGTGACTCATTTTGATGTTATTGGATAATTAGTCATTTCAGTGCTTTATTCTCAGTGTGATCCATTTCGTGCCCCCGGGTGCGTTTTTGCCATGAGACCAGGTTGGAAATAGACTCTTCAATAGTCATTTGTCTGTCTGTTTGACGTCTATGCAGATGTGCACAGCTGGTCAATGGTTTGTCACTGTGTCTCACTGTATCAGAGTGTTTGTGGTCCCAATGTCCGTCCACAGGTCATCATGTGACTCTTGATAAATTGGTCTATTCACATATAATAATCTTATTGTGATACCCAAGTGAAAGCAGGTTTTGTTACTATAAAGACCCCATGAAATTAAAACGAGAGGTTTGTGGCTTTTTGTTCATGTATGTAAGTTTTATACTGGTGAACTTCAACAAAATTCAGATTAACACATTTATACATTTCTCTGCTTGGAAAATGAAGCACACGTATCCATGACTCAAATGCTCTCAAGAATGAGAATTTCCTTCCCACTAACACCATCTGCAACTGATTAAATAGCATTACTGTTCTCATTGTGTAGTAAAATTATCAAAAATCGTTTTTGTTTAAGTGCCCCTATTATGGATTTTTGAAAATTATCTTTCATGCAGTGTGTAACACAGCTCTAAGTGAATGAAAACATCCTGCAAAGTATTAAATCTGAAAGTGCACCGTGTATAAAGTTATTGTCTCTCAAAAGAAAGAGTCGACTCTGAATCATTGAAACTAGTCGTTTTTTAAAAGAATCCCAAGCCGTTTCATGTTGATGTCAACATGAAACATTAGCATATTGCGCGCCCACCTGTTGGTCTTTTCGCATTGGTCTGAATGAAAATGCAAATTCATTCTTTGCCACTAGGTGCCGCTGTTGGAGCGTTAAAATAGCGGTTTCCCCGGTAACAGTGTACTCATAGCAGCACTGCGCTCACAAACGCTGCTTTATCAGGCATTACAGGCATGATGAAATGAAAATGAGACCAATCCGACCAATCACCGCTGATTAGCGTCACGCAAAGGAGGGGATTGGAAAAATTAATCATTAAATGAATCGATTGGGAGTCCTTGAGCACGCCGAATGAATTCCCGCATCTCGCCAGAAGATGGCGCCCGCAGCTGAATAATCAATCCGTTCATTTTTACAAAGCGCTCATCCATGGCGTACAGCATAATGTACAACACGGGTATAAATTCATTGTAAATTGATTATTAAATTGTTTGATTAGGGTTTATACATAATTTCCGTGACAGAGTTTAAGATAAATCCTTTAATCTTACTACTGGAGTTGCTAGTTTGCTAGTTTCAAATGATTAAACAGCAAGCACAAACTATGCAAAAGCAGCATTCCTTCCGGCGCACTCAGTGTCCGAATTCACTACTCGTTTTCATTCACTCTTTCTAGTGAACTGAATTAGTGACCTAATGTAGGGAATAGTGAATGAGGGTATAGGGGGCGATTTCGGACACAGCCAATGAAAGTGTTTTTTGACCTTGCATGCATGTCAACCTGTTGTTGGGGACTCCCAAAACCAAAGTATGAACCTTGCATTACCCATAATAGGGGCACTTTAATTGAACTGTAGTGGAAATAAAAATTGTAGACAAAAACTTTGACAAAAAATGTTAATGAAATTTAGAGAAGTTGCCTTTGCAATAACTGAAATAAGATACTACAATTTTCTAAATCTGAAATAAATTAAAAACAAACAAACAAGCAAACAAACAAATAAATAAATAAATGACGAAGGCTCATAAGAAATTTATATTTTTTGTTGTTAAAGTTTTATTCATTTTATTGTGTGCTTTTGTCATTTTAATAGTTTTTATTTTTATTTCAGTTTTAGTTATAATTATTTTAGTACTGTATATTCAGTTGAACTAACCTAGAATGAGAAATGTTGTCTTGGTAGTTAGCTGAAATTCAAAATTAAAAATAGAAAAATATTGTGTGTGTGTGTGTGTGTGTGTGTGTGTGTGTGTGTGTGTGTGTGTGTGTGTGTGTTTCCAAGTAACAACATTTTTTATAGCTTTTGTTGTAGTTTCAGTTTTAGTTAACTAGTTTCAACAGGAAATATGTTGAAAGAAAGAAAACTTTTGGCTGATTTGACTACTTTCATTGGTAACTGATTTAGTAATATTAAAGGGATAGTTCACCCAAAAATGAACATTTCATCATAATTTACTTAGCCTCATGTCGTTCCAAACCTGTATGAGTTTCTTTCTTATGTTGAACATAAAATGACACATTTTGAAGAATGCTGTTAAACAAACAGTTAATGTTCCCCACTGTCTTCCACATATTTCTTTCTCTGCTATGGAAGTCAATGGGTACCAACAACTGTTTGGTTCTTCAAAATTCTTCAAAATATCTTCTTTTGTGTTCAACATAAGAAAGAAACTCATACAGGTTTGGAACAACATGAGAGTTAATGATGACAACATTTTCATTTTGGGGTGAACTATTCCTTTAGATGCAGGCCCTTATTTAAAAAAAAAAAAACACACACATTTTATTCTGATGTTACAACATGAAACAGAAAATATTAGAGCATGTGTGCTGAATTAAAGCAGCATGAGCAGCATTGAGAAGCTGTTGTGCAGACACGCAGACAGTAGCGTCTTACATCAGATCTGTAGTTGTGTGTGCTAGCTCTGCTCATATCTCGGGCTGATTCATGCTGCCTCATTGCGGGGGTTTGGACGGACAGATGGCCGCTGTGGGAGAGAGAGGAAAGAGTCTTGCGGGTGGAGGAGGATCTGTCCACCTCTCTCCCTCTCACTGCCAACACCGTCAGTCATGAAACACAGCCTACATTACAAACACTTCAGCACGTTTGCTGTACGGGTTTGTCCCTCTACTCCCACTGAGTGCACATAAAAGGATTAAGGAGTTGCGTTTTTATGTTCGTTCTCAAGACAATTGAAAATGATGATTGAACCTGTGGTGACCCTAATGTGTGGAAAACGCCTCATTGCTTATTCTCTATGCAGTTGTGAGCTATGTGGGACAGAGACCTTTAAATCATTGTCAGTCTGGCACACTGCATGCACACTGCTTTCAGTCGATAACACACTGTTTATCAAGCACTTATAGAAGGTAAGTCATATGTGTGTCTCAATTAAGAGCGTTTAATTAGCTCTGCTTTCTGAGCACAGACTTTCTAAGAAGAAACAGGTCAAAATAGCAACCTATAGAAAATAACAGTACATGCATAAAAAATATCCCCTTTATAAATGTTGTGATCATTTTTATGGTAATACTTTACTATCGGGTCTATTTTAATATTAGTTGTTAATGCATTAACTAACTAACATAAAGTAACAATGAGCAGTCTATTTTATAGCATTTATTAACTGTTAATGTTAATTAATAAAAAATGTTCATGTTCCTGTTTGTTCAACTTGCATTAACTCATGTTAACAGATACAACTATTAATCTTTAAAATATTAAATGTTAAGATTAAAATGAATAAAAATTGTTAAATTCTTTAGAAGTTTTATTTAATGTTAGTTCACATTAATGTAGTTAGTGTCCTTATTGTGAAGTGTTACAATTTTATTTTAGTAATAGTTGTAGCGAATCAGCTCATAAGGGAAATATGAATAATGAATCATAACTAGTTATAATTAATTATAAATATTTAGATCCGCTGTAGATATTTACTTGACCTCTCAGGGTCAGCTGTCTGTCAATTCTAAGAACGTTAATTTCCTGGTTAAGGGAAATAACTTTCTTACTGTACAATTCTACACCGAGCTTGTAGCATAAATCTGCATGATTAAGTGACTCCAGTTATGAGCAAACAATGAACAACGTCAAGTGTGATACAAGTAAGACTTTATTAACTACATAAA
>NW_015555730.1:61796-69712 GCF_001515605.1 Sinocyclocheilus anshuiensis
AAGAGAGGTAGAATAAAGTCAAAACAAAAATAAACAATAACACAAGTAAAACCAAAGTATGTAGAGAGAGAGAGAGAGAGAGAGAGATTTGAAAGTTACACTTTACATCGGATGCTAACAGGTAGCAGTTGAGGTAAAGGGCTTATCTTAAATGCCTGTGCGGCTAACGAGTTAGCATTGGCTACACGCAGTGTTCATCCAAAATATTTTGGAGATTTACCCTCATGTTTTTCTTCTGTGAAACACAAAATGAGATATTCAGCAGAATGTCTGTGCTGCTCTTTTCCATACTATGAAAGTGAATGAAAAAAAAAACATTTTTGTTAATTGAATTAAAGCTAAAATAAAATAAAGTAGAATTAAACTAAACTAAATTAAATTAAATAATAAAGTAAAATAAAAACTAAACAAAAATGATAAAGTTTGCCTTGGCAACCCACTGAAATAAGTTTAAGTTGCAGCACAAACATTACTAACTGGACATAAATCAAATCTAAAACTGAACTCAATCTTAAACTGAAATTTAAAAAAAAAAAAGTAAACAAATAGTTAAATTGGAGAAAAAAGACAAATGCACATAACAAAGTTACTGAAAGTAAACTGACCATGAAAATTTAAAATATAAAAATTAAAGCTATAATTCAAAATATGAGATATAAATCAAGACTATAATAGTATATAAAAAATACTGAAATAACACTGCCACAAAGTAGTGCATATGATTTGTGTTCTTAATTTCAAGTCTCCTGAAGTTATATAATAGTTTTGTGTGTAGAACAAACCAAAATTTAAGTCATTATTCACCGAAAATATTTCCCTCTGCTGTAACTTTCAATTATACTTCTGTGTGCATACTTTAAATCTGGACCCTAACGATCAGTTCCACTTAAAAAAAACAATGAAATTTGACTTGTCTGATGTCAGACTTTCCACAGTATGTCTTTGAAAATATATGTGGAAGAGAATTGAGAATTTTAGTGAATAATTAAATGTAATTTTTGGATCTTGATGTAATCGTTTATTTTCATTGAGTGGAGCAGTGTGAACATTCTTCACAGCATCTCATTTTGAGCTCCATGGAAGAAATAATGGCAGAACGCTCATTTTTAGAATAACTGTCCCTTTAAGAACATACCTGCATGTCATACTCTGACTGTGACGTGACTGAGCCACACTTCTACATGAGAAAAATGCTGAAGTTGACGCTGTAAGTATGTTTTATGCCTATGGGCGAACAGCCAGAATGACTCTTTTTCTCCCGCTCTCCTTCCCCCTTCATAAGTGTACCGGGTGCATTGTGGAAATCCGTTTATGTTGCCCTATCCGGTGAGATCGGCTGTGGAGGGATCTGCGGATAACTTAATTTAATAATTCTATTGAAAACGTGCCATCAGGGAGTATAAGGTTTCCCTTTAAATCAGTGAACTTTAATCGGGTAAGTGGAGGCACTTCCTGTTTGGCCTGTGAGCCGTGCAGAGGCAGTGATGGGCTCTTCCTCCCACAAGGCCCGAGGCGGCCTCACGTTTCCACACACTTTAAAACCCACAGAAGAACACTTTATAATAATCTACCAGAAATCCAGCATTTGACGCCATCTGTGATACAGGTTGTTCACAGAGAAACAAAAGCAACTGTGTGAACGTGTTAAGATGCTCAAGCACCCATTTAGTGCTTTGATTCTTCAATCATAATCTCTTTGACTCGTTTCCTCTTTGCTTAAGTGGATAAATCAGAATGTAGCTTATGGTTGTGATTAATTAGCATTCATTTACAGCCCATTCATCTGTATGGGCTGTCATGATTATCGTAAAGTCTGACCTATATTGAAACATCACGCAGTCTGATGGGATGCCATATGGACGGTAAGACGTTCTGCACCAGGTGTCCCCAAAACCTGTCTCTCCTCATTAGCAGATATAGATGATACTGTTAGGTTTTTTTTTTTTCAAGAACAGCATGCATAAAAATCACTATTACCTGACAGATATACAGAAACAGGTGTCCTGAAAAATCACACCTGTCTCTGTAACAACCCTAGACAGAAAAAGGGAACATTATATTGTCAAATGGTGAAGGTTTGACCGCCTTTGTAAAAATAAGTGTGTTTAATTGAATGTGTACTGATAGTGAGTTTTATAATAAAATATTAATAATTAATCAAAAGGCTACTTAAATGTATTTAAAAGAGTACATTCATGATGGTTTCATTTAGTGATAATGTCAAATTAAAAGTTTTTCTTTAAAATACATTTGAAATCATCATGTTTTAAAAATCGTTTGTTGCACTTTAATGAAGTACATTTATTTTGATGTGCTAACTAACATACTAAAGCACATGTAAAGTACTTATTTATAATTTTAACTGTAGTATGTTATTTAAGTTGATATATAATAAATGTACTAAATTACAACTTCATTATTGCAAATATGTAATTACAAATGAGTCATTGCACAAAATTGGTGCCTTTTCCACTTGGAAAAATGTACAAATAAAATAAGCTTAATCAATATTTTTTAAAATTAAGACACCTTTAAATGACAAGAAATTGTATTGTGCCATCTCAGGCTATGTAATTTATTATTTTCCTACCTCATGTTTTGGTATTTTTGTCAACCCTGTTACCGACACAAGTGTAGCGTCTGGACCAATCAAACACACAATATATATTTTGTTAGCTATATTTAACAAATACTCTGTAACACCCCTCAGTTAACAAGCCATATGAGGACCTATGGACCCTTCCCCCTAAATGCGTAACACCCTAGGAAAGCCGAACAGGCCCCTGGTCCCCATGGCAACTAATGCTGATACCACTGGTTTTATGACCCAGAGGAATGTGAGCAGAGAGAAAATCACTGCATGTTCCATAGCAAGAGGCACAATGCACAGTATTAATTATTCATATTTCCCCATGAATGAGCTGATTCGCTACACAAGCGTTACTAGATACTAATTAGAACTCATATGCCACTGAAGGATATAGGCATTAGCTCAATAATATACTGAGGGTGACCTTTAAAATGTTTGAATTTTACACAGACAATCTTTAAAAACAAGGTCAAACCTAATAAATGTCATCCCTGTTACCCACATGTCAAAACCTGTTACTCTAAAAAGAGTTGAGAGTAACAGGATTGACGATTTCAAACAAATTTCCTAATTTAAATTAAAATAGTCAAGTTCACAAAAGCACATATTGTACACTTTGAAAGGATTTTATTTGTAGATATGGATTATATTAAATGTAAGCAATAATGTTTAAATTTACATTTAAAAAAATGGTAACAGGACTGAAATTGCATGAATGCAATGACATTGCAAAATCATAGTGAGGGACAGGCCAAAAACCTTACCCTTACCAGAATAAATGCTGTTTAAATTATTCAAAATAATATTATGTAATATTGATGAAAGCATAACATAGTATTGTTATGTTTTTAAATTACACGTTTATTTGTTGCTATATTAAATCTATGTTTGATTATTTATTAGGGGCCCAAAAGGCACCGATTTTGTGGAATGACCCAAATGTATTTTAATACATGACGCACATGCTAGAACAGAAATTACATTAAAGTATATTTGAGTTAACTATAAATGCTTGTCAGTGCATTCAACCATACACTTCATCCATATTTCAAAGACAATAGACGTAATTATGAAATTACATTTAAAGATGAGTGGGTCAAAAAGGCACTGTGCAATTCAACATATAAATTTAAACTATAATCATTTTAATTTAATTGCAATTGTAACATGCAACTGAACATTATGAGAACATTACATTCAGTTCGTATTCAAGTATATTGCTTCAAAGTATATGATTTACATAATAAATTCCCTTTTTAAAAGCATGCTGCTAAAGGGTGGTTAGCATATTGTTGGCCTCTGCTGGTAGATGTCATAAGTACAACACCAGCCTCTAAAAAGCATATTTGTCCAATAACAGTTTTAATTATTTACAGTATATATATGTGCTATATTATATGTTTATACTTTTAAGGAGCCCTGCACCATCTGAGCAACTGCTGTTGAGATAAATTGAGTCTGACGCATAGCTTCCTCCAGGTTTTTTAAGATCTCCTTATTGGTTTTAGTTTGCTGCAGAGGATTCTGAAAAGCTGTTTGGAAGTTGGAAGTTAGCAAAACTTGTTTTAAAAGAGCTGTTCACTACACGCTGCTTCCTAAATCATGTTATCTGTAGGAAACAGTAATAATGCCTCGCTAATGATAAATTCAATAAACGTTAGCAGTTCAAAGTGCTGCTAGCCCTGCAACAGCAAAAGCAGGTTTGCTAGTCTTAGCTTGGGTAACCAGCTGACAAAATCCCAATAAAACAAACAGACTGGCCTGACAAAATGCCATCCAGAGAGTTTATGAGGGCACATTTACAATTTGTTTCCATGAAAACTTCTCTCCAGAGGCAGTCCAGCAGAATTCCTCCACTTTCCGCTGATAGATGTCTGTCTGCCATAATTGTGTTAGTCTTTGAAGCCCAAACAATGTGGATATTTGATTGTCTTTTTGTCGTACACAGGATGTGCTAAGCATGTGCAGCTAAGTGTTATTGCAGACGGCAGTTCATGTAAATAAAGCCAGTGAGAGCGAGGGCCTGCAGTAATTGTGTTCTTTGAAGATGGAGAGAATATGAGACATTAAAATGTGCCATATTCGAGTACGTACGCATGAAGGGTAGATGGATCTCTCTCTGCCGGTTAACAGGAGCGAGTGCGCAGCAGTGGGAAGCGGTGATCAATCGCAGGCAGCCTCTCAGAGTGCATTTATTAACATCTCCCTCGCAAACCAAATTAATCCAGCAGTAATGTGGATTAATGGGCCTGTGCACAAAGCCACAGACAGATCGGGCCTCCGGTGAGCGCAGCCACTGCAGCGCCGCGCATTAACTTCACACGCCGCTGCCTTTGTTTCCTGTTTCTGTCGCAGTGTTAAGATCCAATTACTGTGTTTGTGTGGAGTTGAAGAGAGACAGGTGTCCTGCGAAGACAAAAGCTGAAATACTTTAGACAGCTTACTTGTTATTGTTATGACTCTTTAGCACTGCTGCGGTTTATTAGCCACAGCTAGCATTGTAGCGTTTGCCTGTGTACTGTATGTGTGTGTGTATGTGTTTACTTAGGAGCTATACTCAGGGGGCAAATATTTCCTCAGAAATTAGTTAAATTGTGATAAAAACATCCCTTTAGGGACATTTGAAGATAGAAAAATTGATGAACAAATAAATTAATCAGCCTTTTTAAGGCTGTCATTTAAAAAGTAAGACCAATAGCTCCAACAGAACGAAACAGAATACAGGGATCTTGAGATTTTCAAAGTTGAAAATTAAAAAAGATTAAAAATACATCTATGTGCTACATTGACAGTGTTGGCCCATTTGGAAATGTAATATATGACATATATTGCCTTATATCAAGACTGATATTGCCATGTATGTTACCTATAAGGCCATATTTTTTCACATATTTACATTCTCTGAGTAGATGAATATATCATTTTATGCAGTACATACTGTATGTTAATAATATGTATATGATGATTTATTTATATGGTATTATGTCAACAAAACATATTTTATTTGGTTAACACTTAATTTTACAGTGTTCTTGTTACACGTTACATGTACATATTATCAGTGTTGGGCAAAGTTCCATCATGACAACTCTCTGAAGATTTTAGCATGGTGATGGATATGACAATGTTAATTTATTTGGTCTTGGCGGAATAGATCTGTTACGCTGCTGCTGAATTGCTGCTGCTGTTGGTTATTGCTGTAGTTGTAGATTATTGTACAGGAACTTGTTACTGCCAATGCATATGGCGATACGGTGCCGTGAGTATTTAAGACATACTGCTGCTGCACAAATAGCATAAAAAATAACCCCCCAACAAAGCTGAATGAAAAAAACAAAACAATTAAATATATATGCTGCTGATATACAATAACAACAATAATGCACTGCTGCTGCTCCGGAGAGCCGTGAGACCATGTGTTTGCTATCTATGTGAGCCTGGGCTGGCTTTGCCGAATGGCTTAACGCTAGTGAACTATTGCTGTGTGTACCTGATCGGTTGACCAGATAGTTTAAACTAGTGATAAACTAGTGACCTGAGTTAAATGTGTTTCTGAGCTAATGGAGCCCAGAATCCGAATACAAATCCTGCTTTACTTCCTGTCTCTGGAGGTACCTTCTTCTGATCGAATTTTGAAGGCAGCATAGATGTATTTTTCGCTGCCTTTGATATCCCAAAATCCTGTGCATTCCATCCCGTGACGGTTGAGCTAAAAAATAAAGATGGCATTTGAAAGTTGCGTTTGGTGGTCAGTTTGTGTGTATAAATGTATGTTTCTAACTAACTTTTTGCACTTTTGCTGCCTAAGCTTTCGGACACAGCCGAAGTAACCCCCAGCAACCACCTGACTCAGGCTCGGGCGTGATAATTTTTCCATTAACGTTCATCAACATTACTGCAATGGAAATACTTACCTTTAACTTATTAATAAGCTAACAAAATATTTGGCGAAAGAATAAATCACTGTTCATAATATCTGTTCATCATTATAGCAGCAGCAGCAGCTAGGATGCCGACAGGCACTCGAAAACGAGAGCACATCACACCAGTTCTATTTTCACTTCATTGGCTGCCAGTACGTTTCCAAATAGAATTCAAGCTTTTATTGTTTGTTTTTAAATCATTAAATGGTTTGGCACTTCCTTACCTTGCAGACCTTCTTAAACGACACACGCCTACTAGATCCCTTAGGTCCTCTGATCAGCTGCTTCTAACTGTTCCTAGGTCTAGATTAAAACTTAGGGGTGATCGGGCCTTTTCGGTAGTTGCACCTAGACTGTGGAATTCTTTACCCCTGTATGTTAGAGCAGCTCCAACTATATTTACATTTAAAACTCGGCTAAAAATTAATTTATTATCTCAGGCTTTTAATTCTACTGAGTATTGAGGGGTGTCATTTAATTTTTAGTGTTTATTTAGAATTTATTTTTGTATGTTCTTAGTTTTATTTGTTTTTACTTTGTACAGCACCTTGGGCAACAATAGTTGTATTAATGTGTGCTTTAAAAGTGAAATAAACAGAAATAAAAACAAACAGAAATATGAAATTGTTCCAATTTCTAATAGGTTTCAAATGTTTTACTTTTTTACTTCATATGACAATATATTTCATAAATAGAAATAATATACATATAGTAGTGTACATTCATGTACTGTGTTTGTTTTTGACATCTATTTTCACATATTTTGCAGGATGTGTGGCTTATGCTCAGCTGCTCTTCTTTTAGAGCTCTAAACAAATATCGTTCTTCACTACAGTTGTGCATCATTACAAACAGACTTTGCATCATTAAACAGGCCGACTTATCGTCTAAAACACCGTGTTTATAAAGCATTTGAGCAATGGAGTTTCAGAAGTGTAAGACCTACTGCGACCCAAGCAGAGAGGCATGGGTTTCTATGGGACTTGCTCATTAAATGCTCATTAATGCTACTAAATTGTGTCTGCCAAATCCAATGAAACGAGCACCGGGACGGATTTGCCGGTAAATTTTATTAATCTATTAGGGCTAGCTAATATAATCCCTGCCCGCTTCCAAAATAGTTATCTGGTATTTTATGAAATTGGGTGAAATAATGGAAAATGGATTAAGGGCTAATTGAGGTGTAATGTAGAGGTTGTATTTCAGATATATATAGCATATGTAAAAAATAAAAAAAGCAGCGATTAAGTCACACATCATTAAACTAATTAATAACTATGAGTTTAATAAAAAAAAAAAGATTTGAGACCAGCAGCTATAGTGACAATGACTGTCTGTGTGTGTGTGTGTGTGTGTGTGTGTGTGTGTGAGAGAGAGAGGTTCTGCTCTTAATCAACTCTCCT
>NW_015555730.1:70162-85507 GCF_001515605.1 Sinocyclocheilus anshuiensis
GCATACTTGTCATTGTTGTAAAGTTATCTCATTTGTGTCTTTGATTTCCTATGAGAATGTGTGTGCGGTGCAAAAAGTGTTTACGCCCATGTTGTTATATTTAAAGTATTTTGTGTAGAAGAGGAAACAGAAGTTGGCTTTCTGGTGCTCTCCCCTCAGCTCCACAGACTGAGCCTCTAATTAAAGTGATTTGTGACTCATTTGCAGTATTACAGGTTACAGATGGAAGCATCTAGACCTGCCAAAGCTTCTCTCCGGCACAGAGCGAACCACTGAACAGCGGCTGAGACCGAAAACAAAGAACTAGACTCTTACATTTATAAAGTGAGTGTTTACACATACTAAACAGGTTGCCAGGGTGTAGCCATGCGGTTGCTAGTTGGTAGCTTTAAGTATTAGCAATAACAATAGTGACTCTTACATAAAAGCACACTGCAAACAAGAAGAACTTACCCAACTGAAAATGCACAGTACAAATAAATAAAAGGACATCTTTAAAACAGCATGTAAACAGAATGCCATTTGCTTTCTAAATTATATTCTTTCCATTAGAAAACCCCAGGGTCAGCCTCAAGAGCACACACAGGCACTCTAACCTACTCTCTACACCGCATACGTGCACAGTCTGAGTGAGGTGAAGAGAGCAGACGCTTCACGGGCAGCCACATCCTGAGGAAGAGAAGGCAACATGCTCAGCGCAGGCCATGAGAATATCAGCCGCTGGAAAGAGCTGGGCTCTCTCACACACACACACACACACACACACATACACACACACATATCGTGAGAGCAAAGGAAAGAGGTGAGGTGCAGAAGAAAGGGAGTGATAAAATGAAAAGCTAGCAAACAGAGAGGCATGCTTCATAGACCAGAGCGGAAGGGTGCAGATCGCTGCAGGGCAGACACATTATAGCCATGTGTGTTTTGAATTAGGTAAAATAACATATGGTGACAATGCTACATTATACTGAACCAATATAGAATTGTTCAAACCATTTGCTCAAAGGCTCAATTAGCCTGCTTGCTCTCATTATGACTGATGCCATTTGTCTGATAAGGGGGTGGAAACTTGAGCAAACAGTGTTCCCCTCTCAATCGGGCCATGCAGCGCCGCTGAAAACCTATACGTTATGAGATACAGCTGAAGCGTGAGGCGTATTGGTGATCGCTCTGGGAAAGCAGTGGATTTTGTTCAACTGTTTATTGTGTTAAAAGTTAGTTCAACCTGAAGGCCCTAAAAGAAGGGAAGATGGTTTTAGCAAGAACTTAAGCACACTTAAACCAGTGCATTTATTTCGGTACTTTGTTGAATTAGAGATATTGCAATGTTGCCGAGCATTTTGTGAGATTTTGTATTGTTCACTGTATTATTATAAGTCTCAAGTCATTAAAATCCTAAAGTTATATATTAGCATTTGATCAGGTTATACTATTAATAAAACAAGTATTCAATTAATAATAATCATTAATAATGAAAAGAATAAAATAAAATATTATTAATATTAATACTAAAAAATAATAAGATAATATAGTAAAAACATGTGGACAAGAGATTACTACAAAACAATGAATTGTTCTATAATGTCTTTGAGTAATGCATTCGTAATGACTTTGTTCCTTTTATCTGCTGCCAGCATTGTGTTGATCCATGAGTCATCTCTCTAAAGATATCTGCCATACGAAATCTCCTATGATTCTGTTATGCTTCATTTTTGTTAAAGGGGTCCTATTATGCTTTTTCACTTTTTCAACTTTAGTTAGTCTGTAATGTTGCTGTTTGAGCATAAAAAAGATCTGCAAAGTTACAAAGCTCAAAGTCCACTTCAAAAGGAGATATTTTATTTAACAGAAATCACTTTTCAAAAACTACAACGAACGACTCGTTTGGACTACAACGCATATTTTCCGGGATTTGTGATATCACAAATATTGACGAATGGGACGAGACCTGGTTGAGCTGCACTAGAGAAGGCAACGAGTGTTATCACTATGTCGGAGACACGCTAGCTTTCCCAAGGCAGACGAACTTAGAGTGGTTACAATCATCCGGGTATAAATTGCACTCAAATTGATTTGATTTTGACGCAATATTTACACTGTAGCTCACAGGCGGCTATGGTAAAGGCCGTGACATTTCCCGACCAGGTGCCGAGTGCTGCCAATCACAGCACACACTGGCCCAGCAAACCAAACACAGCACACACTGGCCCAGCTAACCAAACACAGCACAGAGAGAGGTGTTGTAATAATGTAAAATATGTGAAAAATAATGTGTTTTTCAAACAACCTAGTATGAGAGCCTGTTCAAGTACACCCCCAAAACAAAATCAAGACTTTGTAAAAGAGCATAATATGACCCCTTTAAGCATAGAAGCCATCTTTTGTTAATATGACATGACATTTCAAAGTAAGTTTCAGAAAAGTTATAATGTGTAAGACTGTATTTAGGTTTCTGTGAGGGAACCTCCGAAGCTGCTCTCCTGACCGACTTCTCCAGTCTTGGCCTCACAATGCAGTTAATGGAAACCAGTCTCCTCTCGTCCATCTTCCACCACTGACACCTTGTAACACTCTCTGGAGGTGTCTCATGCGTGTGTATGTGTGTGTGTGTTTTGTGTGTGTGTGTGTGTGTGTGTGTGTGTGTGTGTGTGTGTGTGTGTGTGTGTGTGTGTGTGTGCGCACACGTTCACACCCATATGTTCCAGCAGGGGAGCTGTGGTCAGGAGGGTCGACCTATTTTCGGACTTTCTGCAGAGTCTGCAGGCTGCTGGTTTCTTTAGAGGAAGGGTAGACGGGGCCCTCGGCCATATGGGCAGCCCCCTGTTTACCCAGTGTGACAGTGAGCTATGTAGGGACTCGCTGCACCACATCTGCACAGCAATCAGGGGTTATACTGGCTCTGAATGCAGCATTCACGCTTTGAGTCAGTGGTGTTTGCTAAAGAAAGCCTCACTCTTACTAATGATCATGCTTTTAGGATTTATTCTAAACCACTAATTACTAAACGTTACACTTGACTCATCCAATACATTTATGCTATGAACTACGCAGTGATTTCTTGCAGAGAGGTGTGCTATTACTTCTCAAAGTGTTTGGACTAATGGTTTCCACGTGGCAGACAATAAAATGGACACTGAAGGAGGGACCGAGTCAAATCTAGAGAACGTCATGAGTTCAAAACGCTCCTTAAAATCATTTTTTTATTTGTTTAATTTACAAGTTTTTTTTTTGTGTGTTTTGTTTTGTGTTTATTTATGAGTGACTTTTTTTTCAGATTCGACAGTATTAATTTTTCAAATAATGTTTCATGTGCTCTATATTTACACTGTTGTTCAAAAGTCTGGGGTTGGTGGGAATATATATATATATATATATACAGTATATATATATATATAGAGAAGTCTCTTCTGCTCACCAAGGCTGCATTTATTTGATCACAAATACAGTAAAAACAGTAATATTGTGAAATATTATTACAGTTTAAAGTAACTGTTTTCTATTTGAATGTATGTTAAAATGTAATTTATTCCTGCTGAATTTTCAGCATGATTACTCCAGTCTTCAGTGTCACATGATCCTTCAGAAATCATAATAATATGTTGATTTGCTCAAGAAACATTTTAATAGCAATGTTGAAACAGTCATGCTGCTTCATATTTTTGTGGAAACCATGATACAGTTTTTAGATGTGCTCTTTGATAAATAGAACGTTCAAAAGAACGGCATTTATTTGAAATAACTATCTTTTATAACATTATAAATGTCTTTACTCTCAATTTTGATCCATTTAATGCATCCTTGCTGATTAAAAGTATTAATTTCTTCAAAAAAAAAAAAACGTAATCACCCCAAACATTTTTAGTGTGTATGTTCTTTTTTATGATTATTTTGCATTAATTATTATTATTATTATATGGAATAATTTTGTCACTGTACTAAAAACTTACATAGAGGTTACTTTTGGACATACCACATAATAGTGGTAGTGCATAATCAAAAAATTTTAAAAATCTAGTTTAAACGAACTTTTTCAAGGTTAGAGACATGCTGTTGTGAAAGCAAGAAAAGTAACAAATGGGTGTGATTTTACATCTATGGAAAAAAACAAAGTGTGTGTGAGAGTAAGAGAGGCTGTGTTTACCTCTGTCCTCGCGGGGCCTCTGCTATGTGTGCTCTCTGTGGGAGCCACGAGGATTTCAGGGCGTACGAGAGGAAGGCGGGTGGGGGAAAACGGGTTGAACAATGTTCACTCGTCCACTGCACTCTTTCAGCTGCGCTACCCCTGGCCTGTTTTGTTCGCCGGAGGCCACTGTGAAACCCATTAAGAAACGGCAAGTCAGGCCCCAGTGAGACAACAACACAAACCCCTTACCCCCACACCAGCTCCTCTGTACCCCCAAACCCCTGGCAACAAAGACGAGGGCAGAGGGGAGCGGAGCGAGGGAGAAAAGAGGAGGAGCGCGAAAGAAGAGGAGTGCACGCTTCAGTGGCTCCTGCATTCAGGCGCCGTGACCCCGCGCTGCGTGAAAGCGGCCGAGTGTTTTCAGTTCCTCAGCACACTTTCACCTGGACGTGTCAGAATGAACTGTACAAATGAGCGCAGGAGAGTGACAGGCTGTGAAAGACGCTGGCCTGAAAAGAGGGAGAAAGGAAACAACAGAGTACAGGGGACCAAATGGGAATGAACATTTCGAAAATGTACCCAGAGGAAAACCATCATGCTCAGCGTTTGCTCTTTGAGAGCTCAGGAGACTTAAGGCCCCTAGCCAGCTATGAGGTCACTGAAATCCAGACCTCTGTAAATTTTCAAAAATATAATTTGTTCGTCTGAATGATTAATTTGCTGTTTAAAACAACTCATATAAATGTCTGCATGACATGTAAAAATCAGTTTAGACAGTTTGCAAGAATGTTAGCGTCCGTGGTGTGAAAAGGAGCGCTGCGAGACTCTGGCGGAGTGAACGAGGCTTGAGAGAGCTGTGAGTGCGCGTGCCAGTGTTGCCAACTGCTTTCAATTGAAAGTAGCTAAAAGCTAAATGTCACTAGATGACATCACAATGGCAAATTCACTGATCTATATAAAGATGAACGTAGATCAGTGGGCAAGATGAGAACTTCGATAAGGTTTGTCCAAGAAGTTGCTATATTTGTCCCTAAACTTTTGAAAAAAGTCTCAAAAGGGGCGGGGAAGTCGCTAAATCTAGCTACAAAGTATAGCTAAATTGGCAACACTGGCGCGCGCCTGCGCTGCCTCCAGATCCAGCTATTATACGCGTTTTTGGACTTGTCTTCTCCACTTAATTTGACACTTTAAAAAGTTAATAAAGTGGGAAATTGCTGTTTAGGGTCGGTGATATATCTACCTTATCTTATTTGCAAAAGATTTGAAATAATTTCGGTTTATCTTTATTTATATTTTGGTTTTTTTTTATAGCAATATCTGGCAACACTGCATCGCCATCAATTAAACTAAGAATAGTCAAAAAAGCCCATGGTCAGGTTATTGCTGAGAGGATAGCACATTCGGTAAGGGAAACGCAAAAAAATATAATGATATTATCAGTCGGACCTCACTAATTTTCAAAGCCTGGCTACGGCCATGTTTCCATTTGGTATCAACTTTGCCTCAGACGTTTACTAAAATTCTTTATGGGAAATACGGATAGACACAGATGAGATGCGCTTATCTGAGCACAGTTTGATATTGTTGAGATCTTTTCTGAAAGGAGACGTATCAGAGCAAATGTTTGTGTGGAGAATGTGAGATGTTTTTCACAGGAGAAATACCTGAGAAACATGAAAAAAAAGAAAGAAATAACATTGCTGTCTAACAATGAAAATGTTAAATACACATATTTGGGATTTTAATGTGAACATCTCAGCCTTTGCAAACCTTGGTATCTTGGACAATATGAGCACAGTCTGAGACATTGATCAGATCTTTGAGAGGATATATTTCAGAAGAGAAGTTTGTGTGGAGAATGTGAGACGTTTATGGGTTTTTTTGTTTTGTTTTGTTTTTACAGGAGAAATACCTGAGCACCATAAAAATACATTGTATTATGTAAAAGTGCAAAAATGCAAATTTTTGGTATCTTAGATGATTTGTTTGAAGAATATGAGAAGTTTAGGGGGTGTGTTTTACAGGAGAAATACCTGAGAACCATGAAAAGGCAAAAGTCAAATTTTTTACTCAATTTAATCTCATTGCCGTCCAGGAGAAACAATGGAGATGTTAAAGAGCTCTTATCTGGGATTTTTAATGTGTAAAATCTCTAACTTTGCAAACTTTGGTATCGTGGATGATCTGAGCACAGTTTGAGACTTTGTTGGGATTTTTCTGATATTTTGGAAAGAGAAGTATCAAAACAGAAGTTTCTTGATAAATTGAGAAGCATGAAAAAGCAAAAATCTCAGTTTGTTCTCCATTTAATCTCATTACTGTCTAGGAGAAACAATGGAGATGTTAAAAATATCTAATTTGGGCAAACTTCAAACATCATATTTTGCAAACTTTGATATCTTACATGATATGAGCACAGTTGGAGACATTGTTGAGATCTCTTCTAATAACGCACTGATATCTTTTTTTATTTGGTTGAACAGAAGCAAGAAATGTTTTCATTTGCTCTTAACAATTTCTGTCTAGAAGAAACAATAGGGATAGTAAAGAGTTAAAATCTCAGACTTTGATTGCAAATGATCTTGGCAGGTCTTAAGACATCATTGACTATAAGACATGTCACAGATAAAAAAAAAAGAAGAAGCAGGAAACTATAAACCCTATTTGTAATCTCATTTCTATCCAGAAGAAACAACAGAGATATTAAGATCCCATGAGTAAGCATAAGATCTCAGGCATTTGCACATATTGAGATGTACAGTTGGAGAATGATGAACAGACGTGGCATGGAAAGAAGAATTATGACCGGACTCTTGTGAACAGATGGGGGAGGACTCATGAAAATGGCTGTTTTGAATGACCAAATGGAAATGGCCACAAGTTTGTCCAGGCATAATGGAGAACACGTGCAAAAGGCTCCTTTAAAGAGGCCAAACAAGAAGCGTTTAGAGACAGCATGGAAGTGATCAGAGCTACACAGTGTTTAGTGGTGGCCTGTGTGTGATACAGTGGCTGTATTAAAGGGTTTGTGAAGTGACTACAACTCTTGAGGCTGAGAGAATGAGGAGTTAAAGACTCTCCGGGTGTCTCTCTGTCTCTCTCTCGCTCCTTCCCTAAATAGCAGGACACTTATTTAAGGCCCTGAGCTTCTGGAGATTGATGTTGTTTTGTTGCAATCAGGCCGGCGGTGTGGGACGCGCTCCAGCCTGCTCAGACAAACACACACACACACACACACACACACACACACACACAGAGACTGCTTAGATAAACACTGCTCAGTGCAATATGACTCAGGCCTACACACACACACTGTGAGAAAAATTAAGAAATGCTGGCACACTAAGGGTTAATTGATAAACTTAATTAATCATTATGTAATATTTACCACTTCAAAATCATGTAATTTTTAAACGTAAAAAGGTTACGTTCAGTTCATTTTAATGACTGTGCTGAGTCAAACTCTGAAAATCAGCACAAAATTCAGCACTGGACATGAGGAACCTGAAGAGATGTGCAAGAGGAAAAGAACATGACAAAAATCTCTAACCAATGTTTTTTTACTGACATTTGTTACACTTTTCTACTTAATCTGTTATTCAACACCATTACAACACTGTGCTCACAGTTATTACAGTTTTTTTTTTCAACTGCTTGCACACATTTTCAAAACTTTGCCTCTTTTTTGTTCCAAACTTTACACAAAATTTCAAGAATTGCCCACACAAAATGCAAAATGCCTCACATCTCTTGCAACATGAAGCACTGCATTCAAAATATCACAAACACATCTCAAAAGCAAACATTTGCAAAGATTTTTGTGTGTTACATAGAGAATTGTGTGTTGTGTTTTGCAAAAAGTGCTTTATGAAATTGAAAACTAAGTCAAAGGCTGAGAATTAGTGTATGGTTCGGGTGTTTGAGTGTCAGGTTTCAGAAATGATGTGACAAGTAAAGTTTTTGTGTGTAAACAGTTGAAAAAAAAAACTGTAAAGTAGCATATTTTTTGCATAATTCATTTATTTTTAACTTTTGGCCAAAACACATTAACTATAAGCCCAAAATGCATTTAATTTTAATCTTGGACATAGCCCAAAAGAAAGACAACAATAACTTTCAATTAGAATAATTGTATTATTGTTATTGCATGGCTATTTATTAGAAGATATTATTAATTCATATTGTTGTACTTTTTTAATCTGTTGATTAATTAATTGCTATATATCAATTAATGAACTAATTGTGTGTGTGTGTATATACAGTGTGTATAAAATAAAAAAATACAATTAATTAATCAATTAAAAGATAAAATAATAAAACACTTAACCTTATTTTATTTCAGCTAGTTTCCAACGAAACAATTCTCTTTTACATTTAGATTAACTTTATGAACTAAAATAACTAAAACTGAAATAAAAAGTGAATAAAAACTATTATTATGAAAAAAATAATAAATATGACAAAACATTAAATGAAATTACTGAAAATGCAACTGAAATTAACATGAAAATGGAACATATAAAAATAATTTTAAACATTAATAAAAAAAAGTATAATAGTACCTCAGATACATGTACTGTATATATATATATATATATATTTCTATGTATGTATTAATGTGTTGTTGTTTTTAATGCATTGTTTTATTTTGTAATCTGATAATTAATTGCTTAATTGTATAATAATATAATAATAATATTAATAATAATAATAGTCTGTCCTGGATTTTTATTGGATAATGTAAGGGTTGTCACAGCGATGTACTAAAAACAAAAATGTTTTTCCTTTGCGTTTTCATTTACAGACAACAACGTTATCAAAACAATCCCTGTTCACACGGATCCATGAAAAACTACTAAGAAGGCTGTATAATGCATTCCAGGCCAGTAGTTGGCGATGTTACTTTGTAAAGCAACACTACGCATCTGTGCACAAACTTATAGATTGAACACTTAAAGTCGGCATGAAACGGAAGTTGCGATTGTCTTTTCTTCTCTACTGTGACATATATCAGAGTGAAAAGGCACCTGAAATGAGAGGGCGGGACTTGGTTTCGTCCTTCGGGAATTGATTGGATCGTTGGAAGCTGGGGCGTTGCAAACAAAATGGAGGCAGATCTGAATGCCAGTTTGCAGTTAGTGGTGGGGGATTTCTCTCCACTGGATTCACCGCTGACACCCAAGCATGAATAAATGTTTTATTTATTAAGGATGACGACGACGATCAACGGCACAAAACATGCCTAAACAGCGCGCGAGAGAGAGAGAGAGAAAGAGAGAGAGAGACTGACTGAATGACTGAGCGCGTCCTCCATCAGGTTAAGTCATATTTATGAAAAAAAATTAGTTTGCGATGTCCTAAGAGTAATGTTGTTGTAATATCCTAATATCTTTTCAATGTTTAGGGGTAACGTACTCCCTCATGACTGGTGTCAGTGCTATAAAGTGAAGCATCAGCTTCATCTTTTCCCCCTGTCGTGTCGTTTATCCCAGCGTTTACCCCTCACGTCACTAGCTCCGCCCTTGCGCCATAGCTCGTGACCGGAGGAGAAGATGAGTCGTTTTGAGGGGAAGGGGAGGTTAACGTTTTTGATTAAAGATTATTAGTGGGCACATTAATTTTAAAATAATAATGAAGTGCACGGATAAAATATTTATAAAAAACACTACAGTATTCCATTCAAAAATAAGAATTTTCAATTTTGATTTCATGGTGACTTTAATAAGCATGACGTCACAGTTTCCACAAATTCATGTTGACGGTATCATTTTCACAACTTGCACATTGAAATCCATTTTCAAAAGTTTTCAGACCCCCAAAACACCATTGTTGTGCAATCAACAGCTAAAACACAAAACGCAAAAAAAAAAAAAAAAGTTGTATTTATTTATTTGAAAACAGTGTTGTGTAAAAGCCCCTAAGTTGCTTTGGATGCACAAGCGTCTGTCAAATACATTAATGTAGATGATACCTTAGGCTGCTGTTCAACCCGCAACTGTTTAAAGATGCAGAAATACAAATATGTTTCTAATTTAAGTCCACATAATAGCACTGTCATTACTATTATGAAATCAAATTTACTGAATGTAATTGAGCCAAGAAATGTTAAATGCAAACAGTGACTAAACCTTTCAGTTGGCGAGACCTCAGCACACACAACGATCAATAGCTCTCAGACACAGCAGAGCAGAAAATAGCTCGAGCCCAAGCGGGACTCCATCCATGCAGCTCCCCTTCAAAAAAAGGGGTGGTCACTTCCTGTCCTTCGATCGACTTTCACCATCAGCCCTGCTGGATCCATGAGGTGAGTAATAACGCGTGTGCCAGCCGGCCCGTGCCCTTGTCCCACCATGAGTCTCTGCTGCTTTACCTGTCTGACAGCAGGTCTGTCCCACGGAGAGCTCCCTCCCTCACAACTTTATAAGTCCTATAAATCTACCGCTGGAATCTGGGCTGCTTTAGGGGACTGATTGCTGGAGGTGTGTGTGTGTGTGTGTGTGTGTGAGAGAGAGAGAGACAGCAGTATGAAGGACAGCAAGGACTCCTATATCATAGCAGTGCAGCGTCTCCTGTGCTGCAGCTCTGGCATGAGCTCTTTGCTGCTGTATTAGGTGTTAAGGTTTGCACTGCAGTACTTCATTGGGAATCGGGGATATTGGGTATTGATTGCTGAAGGGCATTGGGGATTTATGCTGGTTATAATGGATAATTGGGTATTGATGGGAAAGAGGCAGAACCACAAGATCAGTAGTATTGACAGCAGCCGGTGTGACAGCTGGATTAATGGAGGGAAAACCAGCTGTGGTGGGAAATGTAAGCACAAATCTCACAATATGTCTATATCATATGTATAAACATTTAATTAATGTCTAAATCACAGTGGCACCCAAAAAAAAGTATGAGTCTGACTTACAAGTTTGTTAGGGGAATTTGATCACACGTTTAAGGAATTTTAAAAGTTTAAAAATTATAAATACATTTTATTAATATTTATTTAAATAAAAAAATATTTTTTTGACTAACTTCTTGATGTTATTTTATTTTCTATTTTCTTTTTAATTTGTTATGTAGCCTACATTATAATGAAAATATTTAATAATTTATAAAGGCTGACAAATGAATACTGGAGTAATATATATTTTTATTTAAATAAATTTAAATTAAATCATTTATTTTCAAAGGCAGAATACTTTTTAAATACTTTTTTTTTTTTTTCATTTCAATTTGTCATGTGGCTTACAATAGACTTGACAAATTTCTACTGGTTTACAGTATTTTTTTTAATATAAAAACATTTGTTAAATATTTTTTAAATACTTTTTCATCTTATGTTTTATATTCATTTGAATTTGTCATGTAGTTTACAATATAATTAAATAATTCAATCATTTATAATAGCTGAATTTTCTACCGGTTTACAGTCATTTAAATACTTTTTCTTTTGATTTAAATACATTTAAATAATTTGTTTCAAAAACGTTGAATACTTTTAACTTCTTTTTACCTCTATATTTACATCTTATAGCTTACAGTATGATTAAATAATTCAGTAGTGTATAATGGCTGACACATTTTCTGCTTTACAGCCGTTTATATGTTTTTTTATTAAAATACATTTAAATAAAAAAAAAATTAAAAGTTGAATACTTTATCTGCTTTTGCCGACTTATTGTTATTATTATTATTATTATTTTTTTTTTTATCAAGTAGCTAACATTATAATTAAACTATTACATAATTTAATAGGCTGACCGATTTTTTACTGGTTTACAGAAATACAATAAAATCACAGTGTTTGTTATTTTAGGGCTCTTCTTTTTTTATACAGCAGAAACAGAAGGATAGTATTGGGATATGATGAGGGTTGAGGGTTTCCTGTGACACCGGCTGCAGTTTGAAACTGCTTCCTCAAATTCAGCAGTTGAACAGTTCAGCATTCAGGAAACATTACTCGATCATCCTAACACTTCTTCTCCCGTCTGAAAAGGACTTCCAGGCTTAGTGTGGCTGCTTGTTTGTACCATTCACCCCTTGAGATGCTTGCCGCCTCTCATCTGCCATACTGACCCAGACGGGCTGGTGGTACAGCACACATTTCCTGCGAGAGCTTTGATGTTCCCTCTCTCTGGCGTCTGGAGACTGACGAGGTTGTCGTGATGATAATGAAAGCGGGCCGCACTGAACAGAAGATAATCTAGATGAGCCAGACGGAGCTCCTCAGAGAGAAAGTCGGAGAGGTAGAGAGCGAGTAAAAAAAAGGAAAAGAGAGGTATGAAATCTCTCCAGTCTGTTTGTAATTTACAGGAGGGCAAAGAGAGAGCCAGTTAACCCTGCTTCCTAACCATGTCGCTGGCCGCCAGAGTACCAAACCAAAGGAAATGGTCCTGTACGCTGAGGAAAAATAACCTCCTTTGAGTTTCAGAAATGAGTCACTAGTTAAAACTGACAGGGAAGAGTCACTGTGAACCAATGTGGATTTGATTTCAGGTTGATAACACATCCGGTTCGTGTGGTTGTTACAGAAGAGAAAATGTAAATTAGTGAGGTTTCATGGTTCATGTCACTGACTGACTCAAAGTATCAATGGGCTTTATCTTTGAACACAGTGTTGGAGATGGTGGTTATTGCAAGTGCACCAGATACATTGAGCTGTTGTGAACATGCTAGCAATGCAGGTTAGAAACAGAATTTCTAACTCAAATAGAAACTCATAAGTGAATGATTTGGGATAATCACAAATACTTCTGTAGTGGTTGATGTTAGCATGTAGCTAAGCTAACAACAGAAAACTCTAATAAGCATAAAAATACACAGCACACAAATATATGGTTAAAAAAGTTTTAATTATATTGAACTTTTCCCACTGATATTAATATCATTTAGCCTCCCTGTTGAAAAAAACAGCATATGCTGGTTAGGTATGTTTTGACGCCTTAACTTAAAGACACTGTATGTGATTCTATATTGGGCATACGATGGACACTTTACTATCCCATGAGAACATTGGAGAGGATTTAGGAATGGCAGTGACGCTGGTAGGCAAATGCTAAAAAACTTTATGTTAAGGTGTCCTTGTTACACGTTACATGTACTTACTAATATAATAACAATTATGCATGCAAGTAACCCTAAGCCAAACCCTAACCATATAGTAAGTTAATTTAGGTAATTAATATTACTCAGTACTTAAATGTATAATTACACTGTGACAAGGACACATTAAAATAAAGTGTAACCAGCAAATGTAGTACATCCAGATTACTTTCATACTACACACATTCACATTATATAGAACATCCTCCTTTTGTGGTCGCAAAGTAATTACTTATTTTAAACAAGTACCTACTCAAGACAGTATTCCGGACGCAGCCTAAGTTTGGTGGATTGTTTTACGGCAGCACTTGAAGTGATTCACTTTAATTCGACAGTGATATAGTGAATTCCACTCACTTAACTGTATAAAGGGCTCCAAAGTCACACAAACCTCACAAAAAAGTTGCTTAACTTTACTTTATGATAAGACTCAGTTTGCTAGCTTTAGTTATTACAGGCACCCTTGTACTTTTACAGGATTTATTAATGTTTAATTTTTACATTAATACATTTACACTACCGTTCAAACGTTTTCAGTGTCACATGATCCTTCAGAAATAATTCTAATATGCTGATTAAAGACGATATTTTTGTTTTGATATTTTTGTTGATAAGCAAACAGTTGCTGGTAGCCATTGTCTTTCATGCTTTTTTTTTCCCCCATAGAACATCAATGGCTTACCGTCAAATGTTTGGTTACCAAAATTCTTCAAAGTATCTTCTCTTGTGTTCAACAAAGAAGGAAACTCATACATGTTTGAAACAACTTGAGAGTGAGTAAATGTTGCCAGAATTTCCATTTTTGGGTGAACTGTCCCTTTAAGAGGAAGACGAGAGCAGTGTGCAGGATCCAGCGAGAGAAAGAGAGCATATTTGAGATTGTATAGTGCTGTTAATGTTTAATGTTTGGTCAGGCCCACTGCTGTGTGTTCCACACATCCTCCAGCAACAAGCATCCTCATTACCATGCCTGAAATTACCCTTTGACCTCTGCTCCAGATGGCTTGTGTTTTCATTCTTCTACAAAAAGTGGAGAGTGTTTTGACACCATCAGGCTTTAGGCACAGGAACAAACCCTGACAACGGCAAGCTAGACGCGGTTTCTAGACATATTGTGCGCTTCTCTCATCTGAGCGTGTGCGCATCGTAACTGTTCATTAGGAAAACCTCTGCATTTGTTTGTTTGTCGGCAGCATGTATCATGTACAATAGGGAAAATATTCATAAAAAAGGAAACTTGAAGTTTGGAAAGGTACTTTATAAATAAAACGTTACTTTTGGTGCTTGCTAAGGCAAGCGTAATTATTATTTTTATATTATTTTATATTTTGTATTAAACTTCAACACAAAACTCATCCTGTAGTTTTTGTGTTATCATGATACCTCAAATCATTTGACTTGTTAAGAAGAGGTGTGCTCTTCTAGAGCCATCAAGCTTACAATTTTTATTGGTGGATTTTTTTACTCTAAAAATGTCATAAAAAGTAAAAATGATTTTCATTACACTTTGAATATATGTGAGTGTACACTTCTGGGTAATTATAAATTAATAATAAATAAATAATAATAATAATAAATTGTAATAAAATATTTAATAATAAATAAATTAAATTAAAAATTAAATTAAATTAAATTAATATAAATTTACACTACTGTTCAAATGCTTGTCTCTTATGCTGACCAAAGCTGCATTTACTGGATCAGAAATACAGTAAAAACAGTAATAATGTAAAAAAATATATATTACAATTAAAATAGCTGTTTTCTATTGTAATATGTTTCAAATGTAATTTATTCCTGTGATCAAAGCTGAATTTTCAGCATTATTACTCCAGTCTCCAGTCACATGATCCTTCAGAAATCAGTCTAATATGCTGATTTAATGCTCAAGAAACGTTTCTGATTATTATCAGTGTTGAAATCAGTTGTGTTGCTTACATTTGTTTGAGCCTAAGACATTTTTTCAGGATTCTTTTATAAATAGAAAGTTCAAAAAAGGCATTCATTTGAAGTACACATCTTTTGTAAAATTGTAAATGTCTTCATTGTCACTACTCATGAATTTAATGCATCTTTGCTGAATAAAAGTATTAATTTCATTCATTCATTCATTCATTCATTCATTCATT
>NW_015555730.1:87585-92967 GCF_001515605.1 Sinocyclocheilus anshuiensis
TCATTCATTCATTCATTCATTCATTCATTCATTTTTAAATGAATGCATGAATGAATGTTTTATGTTTGTTTGTTGTTTCTTCTTCGTCTTCTTCTTTTGCATGTTTGCATGTTTTGTCTTCCCCCTCAGGATTCAGTGACGCACGATCCTTCAGATTTGCAGCTCAAAAAACATTTCTTACTATTTCTTATACTATTATCACAGTCACGACATGTTTTATTAAGGATATGAATGTCAACAAGCAGGAATTTACTCATAACTTACCCATTCAGCGATATAAAGCTGGCCTAAACAAACACAACCTGAGCTCCTGCGTGTTGAGACAGAAGAGCTCTTTATGAGGGAGGAGGTAGTGCTTGTGCCACAATCAAGGAGGTCCTGTTCAAGAGTCTTCACCTCTTCTGATTCATCCTCCATCGGGACGGGCCGTGAGCGCTGAAGTCAGTGGAGCACCAGCAGAAATGTGCTCCTAATCACAGCGGAGCAGAGCTGTTCTTTCTGAAGACGCTGAGATCATCCAGATGCTTTAAACACACTCTCAAGGTGTCTTTAATCAGGCTTTTAAAGGGGGAACAGAACTTGATTTTGGGCCTTTTCCCTTCCTCTCTTTCGATTGTAATCATTCTCTCCCACTAACCCCTTTTTTTTGCTTTTTCCTTGCGTGTTCAGGAATGTCTGTATGTGTGTGTGTGTGTTTGAGGGGATGTTTACTTTTGAAAAACGGAGAAGTAGAACTCCGTCTGCTCTCCAGGAACCTTCTGACAGGAGTTTAGTTTCTCACAGAGGAGCTCTCATTCTTCTCCTCTGGATATGCGGCTCAGGGCAGCTGGCCACCAGTTCCTTTAAAGCGGAGCGCTTCTTGAGCGCGCATCAACACAAACAATAAAACACAACTCACTGTGACACTTCAGCAAATTCAAACTGAAGTCTACTGACATGACCAGTTATCGAAATATGATTTATTACATGCAAATTGTGGTCTGCATGCTGTAATCTGGGCTGTTTTTGCCCTAGATACCACCGGCACGTGAGGACTAACTGAATATTGTAGAGCAATCTAATTGTTACGGATGAAAGTGAATATTAAATCCTGTTCCTGTCAAGGATTTGTTATTAGCGTCAGAGCAACCCACCCTGAGGATTATGGTATTGCTCTGTGATGCTCCTTCATAGATCAGGAGACTTCATGGAGTTTGACATTCAAGCTTCATTTTTAATGAAGTTTGAAATTTCCTATTAGAAAAAGAAAAGACACAAATGAGACAATGAGAGTGGGCCTACGAAGCTATAAAAATGAATTCGAATAGCACAGCTCAAATAATTTGATCTCGGGAGGGTTTGATGAGAAATTTCTATTACAAGTTCTATTGACTGAAATAAGACTTTTTCTTGCAAACTTCACAAATGACATAATTTGTGATATTGGGATCCTTCTTCTGAAACTCCAGGAGATCCATATGAGATTACTGTTTTTTTGTTTGCTTGTTTGTTTTCTCATTATAAAAAAAGGGACTTTACAACTCAGCATTTGCTTTCCATTTATTTCACTGCTGTCTATGAGAAACAATATACAGGCCTATACTATTGGTCTAAAGATTGGAATAATTCTTTTTTTTCATGTTTTTGAAAAGGCTCTTATGCTCACCAAGGCTGCGTTTGTTTGGTCAAGTAAAAACAGTAATACTGTGAAATATTTTTACAATTTAAAATCATTTAATTTGGTGCTCAGGAAACATTTCTTATAATCAATGATGAAAACATGTTTGTGGAAACTGTTACACTACCATTCAAACGTTTGGGGTAAACAGGATTTAAAAAAATTTATATGTTACAAAGATAATATGTTAATATCTCACTATTTCAAATAGTTTTTAAATGTATTTTTAAAATGTATTTATTAAAGAATTTTGAAAGAAAAAACATAATAAAAATCTATCACACACACACACACACACAAAAAAATTCAGCTTTGATCACAGAAATAAATTATTTTATAAATTACAGAAATAAATTACATTTGAAAACATATTTAAATAGAAAACGGTTAAATTTATTTAAATTGTAATAATATTTCACAATATTACTGTTTTGATCAAATAAATGCAGCCTTGGTGAGCACAAGAGGCTTTCAAAAACATTAAAAAGTCTTAATGATTTCAAACCTATACATACATACAGACATGCATACATATATGTACTGGCGACTAAAGCAAACTGGCCATATGATAACAGTACTTTCAGATCAGTTTTGTAAAAGAACAGACAATATCCAGAACTCGTTTCCCAGCACAAAGGGAGTTTCATGTTGTTTTACCAGGGTAATAACTGTGTAATACTTTGAATACTGTATTTATTCTTAGGTAGATTGTTTTCAAAGTCCTCTAAAAATATGTCAGAGAGCTACATCTCATGGTGTTCTTTGTCTGAGATGTGCTTTATCTTATGGGATCTGTCTCCCCCTAGTGGTGCCAAAAAGAACGTGAATCAATCCTAAAGATAGAGTACGAACAGGAATATACTGTATTTAATATTTGATTAAAACGGTGCTTCAATTTCATGGTTCATCTAGGTGAAGAAAAACAATAACTACCTTAAAAATGACACTAGTTCCTCTGTATACGCGATCCAAAAGCTGTAAACTCAACCCTCAAACATGATCTACTGACAGTCCAGTAATGTAACGACATATTTACATGGATTTGTAGGCACTAAAATCTATAATGGAAAACCAGGCTTCAAAACAAACTCCTGAACGCTGATATCCCTAATGACAGGCTTCCTGGCGCTGTTTACAGGGTCCGGCAAATGCCTATTAGTGGCTGCATACAGGCATGACCGCAGGGCCTGAAGCCCTTTAACCTTGTTTAATCACTCACTGAGAACAATCACAACACAGATGGCCTGCAGATCCCAGATCAGCCCTGCTCTCGAAATCATTACTCACTGACAAGCGTGACTGATCCTGGGACAGTTCAGAGGACTCCACATCAGCCATGGCAATCACAGCGTTTCACTCTGATCTCTGGCTTGCGTCTTGGGTTACACATGAAAGTGCACGCGGGCCTCTAGTTTGGCCTGGGTTTTAACACAGCCCTCTGGGGCCCTGCAGCAGCAAAGCAGAGGTCAGAAAATACACTACACGAGCATGCAGGTACAGATGCGAATGTTCGGGTAAAGCCTTGTTCGCATTGGTCCTGATAAATATAGTATATAAGTTTTTGCATTACATCTGTGGCAATAACAAACCTCAGTCTCAAGGGAGCAATAGGGTAACTTTTAAATGTAGGTGCTATTAAAGAAACTGTTAGTGCAAGAGTGCAAATTCTGTCAATGTTTCCTCACCCTCATATCAATGCATATGACTTGGAATATGGTGTTCATAGACTATAGTAGCCTACTATTATGGTGCATTTTGCGTAGCCTTTGTTAAGGCTTGTTCACACCAGACTGATATCTACAGTGATAGTTTGTTTAACAATAAAGAAATGAAAATTTGCCCTATCTATTTAATAGATCGTATTGTAAACAATTTATCTATGCATCTGTTTCTCTAGTGACGTATCCATTTTCTTTAGAATTCTTTAGAAAATAAATGTATTAATGTGTATTTTTTTTGGAAGGATGTATTATTTCATAAAATAATTTGAGCATTACGTGTCACTGATTAAAATATATATAAAAAATGTATTTGATTGATTATTTGATTAGAATTTTTTACATTTATAATTGATTATCTGTCACTGTCTGTACATTGTTTTTGAACATTAACAAACAAACAAATAAACAAATAAATACATACATGCATATATACATACACTTCCCTGGTTCTCAAAAGCGGAGGTCATCATAGTTGGGAAATTGTCTATTTTCTAAACTACAACAAATAGAATTTGTTGCCCCAATAGCAAAAGAAAAAATCCACAAGAGCATTTCTTTGACTTTCTAAAAAAAAAAAAAATTGGTTTCACCTTATGAGCTCAAAATCCACAACACATATACAAAAAAATATATAAATAAATAAATTATATATATATATATATTTCTTTAAATGATGTCATAAAATAGTAGTTCAGTAGTTTACAAACCACATGAAAAATAAGAAGGAAAAAAAAGAAATTAAAAAAAGACATTGACTGACATAATAATCTAAAAGAACCATAACAGTAGACGACCGATCTTAGAAAAAGAAAAGGTACAAAAGCTGTCACTGGGGCCATAACTTTTCCAAAAGTACACCTTTGTGTAACCCACCTAAGGGTGCATATTAGTACCTGAAAGGTACATATTACTAAAGTGAACATATTAGCATGTAAATGGCACATATAAGTACCTTTTGATAAGTACCCCAGTGGCAGTTTTTTTTTTCTTCTTCTTCTGAGAGTGTGTCTGGAGACTTCATCTCATGTGAAAGTTCAACATTTTAAACCAATTTTATATATATATATATATATAGATGTACAACTTTTCACAGATGAAAAACAATTTTAGCCTATTTTAAACAAGGAATTAGAACTTGTTTGAGAGGGCAGCAGCTACACCCGAACCACGTCAAATCTGGGCTAAGACAGTCTCACTGCATTATCAGTGATTTAGCTGAGTGAAAGAGAAAATGACCCGCAAAAACACAGTAGGGATGGAGTATAAATAGCACAACGCTAATGTGTGTAATTAGAGAGTCTGTCTGTACCTCTTTAATTCAGTAAACGTCAACTGCTCGGTTTAACGCAAGGCGGTTTATTTTATTGTGCAGCAGTGACATCTAGCGGCCAATGAGAGAACAGCCAGTAAACATCAGGGGCCTGTACCATGAAGCTGGATTAGCTGGCTAGCCAGGGCTGCGTTCAGCCCCAACAAAACGGTGCAAAACGTGTTTTAAACGGAAACGGTGATGCGTTGAACACCCTGTTCTGATGACGCAAGAGTTGCACATTATTGCTGAGCACTGTTGTTGTGCTATGATATTGTAATATTTACCATTATATAATCAGAGGAATATAGAAAAGTTTATGAAAGTGTCACTCCATAATACAATAGCAAAATATATAAATATGTATAGTATTTTTATGTTACATTAATCAGTGTCTAGCACACCTTCCTAAGGAAAGGATATGGACCAGAAGACATTGCAATTACTAAATGATATTTAGACAGACTTAAAGAAGTTCCAGATCTATACTTGTGCTCTTATTATTTCAGTTATTTTGCCTTTAATGTAAATAAACATGTGCCAACAATATACTTGCTCTTGTCAATTTATTTTGATGTTAATTACATAGTGCCAGCTTTCTCTTTAATACCATGTGGTTTATATACATGTTGTTGCTGATTGGGCTGACATTTTTGACACACCCACCAAACAAGAGAAAACGCATCTCAACCCCC
>NW_015555730.1:93247-95056 GCF_001515605.1 Sinocyclocheilus anshuiensis
TTTTTAGTGATGATTATTTATTTATTATAGCCTTAATCCATTACACAAGCCATATTAAAATACTAATGATTAATCTTTTATTTTAAATTAATATAAATATATACAGATAATATAGAATATAAATAAGCTTTAGAATTAATGGATAACGCTTTAAACATGACTACATTTGAGTTTAGATTTTTGAGTCTCTTTATACCTATATATATATATATATATATTATCAACTATAAACTAACTTCACTTGCACTATGGCAAGATGTTTTCTTTTAGTTGTCCTCTTTCACTGACAGCTCTTTCCACCTTGCTGTGTAAATGTATTTAAATTAATATTTCTCAATATTTTAATCTATGGCAGTGAATTGCGAGAAGTGACTCACAGTTAAAAGGCATGTACTTCCTAACGCTCGCTAGTCAGCCAATCAGTTAGCTCTACAGTAATAGCGTCACGTTACGTATTTAATATTCATAAGCCAAGCCTTCTTCATAGTAGGACCAATGGACTCGTCGGAGAGGGAGCGATGATGTAATTTGTGAAAATTTAGCCCACTCCCCCTAGACACTAGAGAGAGGCGCTGATTTGGCTTTCACATAATTTTCTGCAGAAGTTTTGTGAAGTGAGCGAGACGCAAGCTAAGAAAAACTGTCACACAGCCTCCGAGGACTAACTTTTCCGCATTTTGAGAGTGAAGATTGGACGTGCATCAACGGGACAGGCTTATAAATCGAGCCCATCATCCTGGACGGGCTGAAAAGTTTCAAGCGAGCGAAATGAACCGGAGCTTTAATAATAAATCGCAATCTTTGCGTAGCTTGAACATGAACGCAGTGGAAGTGAAAAGCAAGGTGAGTTGTGTGAAATGCATGCTTGAAAATATTTTACGAGAATAGTTTTGCTGCATAGTTACACGATGCTGTATATTTTTATGAGAAAAGTAGGAATGGCTAACTTTGGTTAGCCCATGTAAAATCATATTATGCCACATAAGATCTAGTCTGATCTTTGCATAGTTTACTCAATTTCGAGCATTTAAAAATGTTTTTTGATTTTACTTTTTATCGTTTGTTTTACTTCTGAGAATTGCGTTTGGTTTCATCAGCGTTTTTTGCTTAACTTTAACGTTAGTCGTCTCCAGTAAAATGAGTTACAGCACAACTGTTTTGGCGCTTGAACTGTCACCTTAATGGATAGTGTTTATAATTTTCATGACTTCAGATCTCCAAAAGAATAAAAAGTTGCACATTGTCGAGCACGAGTCCTCTCTCAGTACTGTGTTGGTGTAGTCTGCTGCAGCATGTGGCTCTCAGATGGGAGATCTCTGCTCTCCTCACACTCTGCTCTCTGAAGTTTGGGGTTTGTAATAATCTTCACATCAGGTCAGGTTAAATACTGTCCTCATTTCCAGCTGTCCGAAAATAGTATCCACACAACACACGGACATGTTTACACATTTGACAAGAGCAAACATGAGAGCTGATTCATTGGGATGGGCTCTATTATTTGTGTCAGTTGGACCAAGTTAAACTTTTTTTTCTTGTATTACTCACCCAAAGTACATCCTTTCACCAGCAGTTAACATGGATACTTTATTAATAAAATAGGGAAATGGGATTAGAATATCTATCTATCTGTCTGTCTGTCTCTCTGTCTCTGTATCTATCTATCTATCTATCTATCTATCTATCTATCATTTGAATATTCCTATCTATCTATCTATCTATCATTTCTTATCTATATCATTTCTTATCTGTCTATCTATCTATCTATCTATCATTTCTTATCTATCTATCTATCTATCTATCTATAATATT
>NW_015555730.1:95066-110602 GCF_001515605.1 Sinocyclocheilus anshuiensis
CATCCATCCATCTGTTTGTCATCCATCCATCCATCATCCATCCATCTGTTTGTCATCCATCCATCCATCATCCATCCATCTGTTTGTCATCCATCCATCCATCTGTCTGCCATCCATCCATCCATCTGTTTGTCTGTTATCCATCCATCCATCTGTTTGTCTGTCTGCCATCCATCCATCCATCTGTCTGTCATCCATCCATCCATCCATCCATCCATCCATCCATCTGTTTGTCATCCATCCATCCATCCATCCATCTGTTTGTCATCCATCCATCCATCCATCCATCCATCATCCATCCATCTGTTTGTCTGTCATCCATCCATCCATCCATCGATCCATGTTTGTGTCTGACATTCTATTGTAATAGTTCTCTTGAAGAATAGCATGAGTTTCATTTATATCATGATGATAGATTTATCATCACTCAAAGTGGAGTCATACAGACCTTTCATATACAGTAATTGTTCAGTTTGCCTGGGGAAATGCCTGACAAAGCTTCAACCAACCCTTCACAAATAGAAATAGCTCTATATCTGTCACTGCTCGTGCTAATGGTGCTGTGGACTATACATCTGTTGCAGCCAAGTTGATGGAGACAGTATCTGTCAAAGCGCTGTCACTGAGACCCATTGGACCTGGGTGATTCATTACATGCCTCTGCTTTTCTATTTGAGTCGTCTGTCACTTTATTCACTCTATATTCAAGAGTGGCTGAAAAAAACGCCGCTGTCTTTTGGACTAGACTTTGGCTAGACAAACTTTTATAATGTGGTTATGGATGTGATGGTCCTAATTGCTGGAATGTGTGGGCGACGTGCCCAGATCCAGACTCCATTGCCATTGTCTGATTATTCGCCTCTATTATTCAGCCGTGCTCTAATTCATAACGGGCTGAAAAGCTCTGCTACTGTTGTCAATGAAAGGAGCCACTGTTTGAGGTCTGTAAAGATGAGAGTGCCCCATTACATTTCTCCTCTCTTGGAAGAGCCAGATACCTCCATATGAATGTTGAAGGGGTGCGGATCAACCCGCTTTCCCACTGAAACCTGAAAGAACCAATACTCACCCCAAAAACAAAAGCATCAATGGATGGATGTGTGAAACCACAACCTGCGAGGCAAGAATGCTGATGAAGCGGGTATCTAATGGCGCTTTTCCACTGCGTGGTACGACTCGGCTCGGTACGGCTCAGTACGCTTTATGATGTCATCACCCTGTTCCTTACATCACAATCAGGGAAGGCTTGTTTGGAGAGGAACTCTGCTGGTGATAAGAGTGCGTGAGGGGGTTTCTATTCTTTTGTGAGGAGCTGGTTTTGTCTCCCAATGCTTTATATCTAAAGAAAACCCACTGATGTGTCTAAGGCTTTGTACATATTCCAGAAACACTCCCCTGACTGCTCTTTCACTCATGTTTTCCTCTGACCTAGCTGGATCTCAGTTGGAAATGTACTTTTTGGAACGCTATACTGACATTTGATAAGATTGGGTTTTGGGTACTGTTTAATATCACGGAAGTATTTAACACAAAGAGCTGCGTTTTGACTTGCCTGAACTTGTCAGGATTTGAGGACTGATAAAGTTTTTTTTTTTTGCTGTTCTCATATTACTCAGGATTTGATGTTAGAAATTGGGCAGGTTGGGCTCTGTTTAGGCTTGTATTCTCAATGATTTGAGGTCATGTTATTGTTTTTGGGCTTGAGTTTGCACATGGATGACAACTGAGTGATTAAGCATGGATTAGGGCTGCACGATAAATCGCATGCGATATGTAATGCGCATCTTGTCATATCGCATGCGATTTATCGTGCAGCCCTAGCATGGATTCAGATTTGGACTGTGTCCTAACCAGACACGATAAGATCACAGCGAGTTTGTCTGTAGACACCAGACGTGATAAGACCACAAGATGTGTCAAAGTCAATCACACATCCTCGTCATTGTTTCCCTTAAGTTTTCATGATCGGAGGTAAATTATCAGTTGTTACTGTCATTACGGCTATTAAAGAGATAGTTCTGTCATCATTTACTCACGCTCAAGTTGTTCCAAACTTGTATTTATTTCTTTCGGCTGTTGGACACAAAAGAAGATGCTTTAAAGAATGTTGTTGACCAAACAGTTGACGGTAGCTGTTGACTTCCATAGTATGGAGAAAAATCCAATGGAAGTCAATGGGTACCATCAACTGTTTGGTTTCCCACATTCTTTAAAATATCTTCTTTTGTGTTCAACAGAAGAAAGAAACTCGTACAGGTTTGGAACAACTTGAAGGCGAGTAAATTAGTCTTTTTTTTTTTTTTCTTTTGTAAACTGTCCCTTTAAAGTCAAGCAGAATGATTCCAAATTTATATCCTTTTAAGATTTTACAAAGTACATGAGCTCCTGAGAAACCTGAGATTATCATTGTCTTTGGACACATTGTTTTGCATGTTGTTTTTTTTATTTATTTTTTTATATGTATATATTTAAGGGGAAAAATCTAATTTGTACTTTATTGGGTTTCATGAAACCCAATAAAGTACCCAAAAGTTGTTTAATACTAGTACCAATTAAATTTCACAGCTAAAACATAATCTGTTATTGAACACTCCTATATTAAATTAAATAAAAATAATAATTAAAAATAGAAGATAATGAATTTTTTACATTAAGTTTTTTTCTTTCATGTAATTATTAAAGTAAACAGTCAGAAACACAAGAAATAATGTTATCTTGTGTTTACAACCCTGCCATATGACTTCTAATAAGTCTGTGGTAAAAAAAAAAGGTTATTTAAGTTTAAATAACCTGATAATTTCAGTCTGACTTGAACAATTTAAGCAGCATATTTAGTAAAGTTGAATTACAGCTGATTTTGCTGAAGAAAACTTGACTAACGTTATCAGTTGGCGTCAAGGAAAGAACAACAGAAGCATATCACCCTTTTAATGCCATTTTAAAATAATGTATTCTGTACATTAGAATACATTACATTAGGTTAAAAAACAAAACTGAACTGGAATGGAACATTGATTTTTTTTTTCTGTCAGTGCAGCAGCATCTCTGATGTCTCATCTGGATGAATGGGTTAAATCCTCACACTTAGGTGGTGGGATGGATGTTTGCACATGTGTCTACCATTGAGTACATTTTCACATGTAGTCAACTTGATCACACACCTGCCACCACAGAGACCCTCCGAGTGTATTTCTGCTGCTTCACATTTATATTTCATGTGCTAATGACAGGCTGCCATTGGCTAATGTGGGACTCTCATCCTAGAGGCATAATTACATAGAGCAGCACAGTCCACGAGTGAATGCTGGGATGCTGCAGCCTCAACTGTTGTTGTGAAAGACAAAGCGAGGCCTGTGTTTTTCAGGCTGGATGAGACGACCCACGCATTGAGTCAAGACTCGCATCTGCATGGTAGTCACATGATCTGAGACATAACCTCAGCTTGACCCTGTTAGTGATGGTGATATGCCTCCAACGGACAATTGCCTCCTTCTGAATTTGAGGGCAGAGTGTGTCTCTCAAGGGATTTGTTTTGGATGGACTGAAGAAATACTTCATATGCTTATAGATTACAACAGTGATGGACAGTAACGAAGTAGTTTTACTTCGTTACTGTACTTAAGTAACTTTTTCATGTATCTGTACTTTACTGGAGTAGTTTTATTTTGAGTAACTTTTACTTTTACTTCACTACATTCCAAAGCATAAGATCGTACTTTTTACTTCACTACATTTCATAAAACTTATCGTTACTCCTTATAATAGCCTATATCATGTGCTCCGAGACGCAGAAGCGGTGTCTGATTCATGAACGAACTGATTCTTTTCAATGAACCCATTAAATCGGTTCGCAAATCGCACCAAACGATTCATTCATGAATTAGAATGAACCGATTGCAGTTGTTCTCGAGTCGACAACTCACTGATTCAAATGATCCGTTTAGTGCGAGTCTCCTGTGAACTGAATTCACAAGTAAGACCCGGGAGATCTTGTGAGTGCGTGCGCGTCTAATGTCGAATTATAGGATTAATTATTGTAACTGACAATCATATTTAGGTCAAAGCTGTCAGTTGTGAGTACTTTTACTGGAGTAATATTTTATTATACGGGTCTGTACTTTTACTCAAGTACTTGATTTGTGTACTTCGTCCACCACTGGATTACAACAACACTGATCCCAGTTTGCATACTATCTGTCTGTTATTAGTACATTCCTAATAATTGGCATAGATAAACGCTTATAAAGCGGTGTGGACCTTGGTGTGTGTTCTGAGAGAGGAGATTTGTATGATTTCCGCGATGCGAAAAATGTGGACAGAATTGCAGAATCCAGTCATAATGGAATTTACTGTATAATGTGGAATGGCACGGAATTTGCAAAATTTTGGATGAATGGATCAAAAGTAGGTCAGTACACTTAAATCAAAACGCGATATGGACTAGTGTCTGTGAATATTAAGCTGCAAAATGCTATTAAAATATGAATTGTGCATGTTTCTGCGTGTCTGTGTGAATGGATGGCGCAGACATTTCGTTTTTCGGTTTCGTTTACAAGCGTGCATGACATTGTGGTGTTTTCAGTCTCTGCCGCCTCAATATATGAGTACATGAACGCATGAATATAATCACTAGAACTGCTCTGAGAGTCATTGAATGAGCATTTTACCATTTCTTTTAAGAAAAACTATTGTCATATTATATAAATTAAAGGTCTTCACAAACACCAAATAAAAATAAAAGTTTGATTTAACTTAAAGAAACTGTGACAGAAGTATTACTTAATGTAATGATAATACAATTATTATTAAAACATTATTTTTAAAAGAATATTTACTAGAATTGTTTTTACCAGAATTTATTTAGCAGAAAAATGTAAATGCACAACACAGTATTTCTGAAGGGGAAAAAAAAAGTTTTGGTTTTTTTTTGTATAAAATCAATTATTTAAAGATGGTTTTGACTTATAAACTGTAATGAAACCATTCAAATCTGGAAAAAATCAAATGTATTTCATAGGGCCTTAAAAATGTACTTTTTGTTAAACCGTTAATAAATTGCTGTTAAATTGTGAAAGTTTCATGAATTAAATTAATTACACATGGTTTTTAGGTGATCAAATTTTATTTAACAAAATTAAAAGAGAAAAAAATGGAATCCAGAAAAATTAAAACGGAAAAAATCAAACGGAATTTGGGAAAAAATCTAACTGATTTCATAGGTCCCTGGATTTGTTGGGTTTGTCCATCTGCTGCGTGGCTCAGCTGCAGTGACGGGGTGACATCCGTTCGTGTGTGTTGTTGTGGAGGTTTGCGCTTACTCATCACCCTGCATTGTGTGTCTCTCTATTGTGTCTCAGGTCCCTGTTTGCCTCCATTTCCTCATTACAAACAGCAGAGCTGCCAAGACAGCCGAATAGACTTTTAGAGGCCTGCTGAAAACACTCTTTATCTCTCAATGTTTTGTGTCTCAACAGTGTTTTGTGATTCATGACACGTCTGAAGACTAAGTAGATTAATCTGAGAAATAAGTCTGCAGTTATGATTAGGTGGTGAGATGTATTATGTCTACCTCGAGTTGCAAGTTGAAACCGGATAGGATGAGGATGGTGTGGTCTTAACCTTGAGATTTACAGCTGTTTTTACAGAAGTTTTCCAAGACTAGAAAAGTCATGGAAATTTCTATAGTGAACGTCCAATTTTTTCTAGTAATGCTTTGGTCAAAAGTTATTTTTTGTCAGCTAAATGTTGTGAAATAAAACTTGTAAACAGTGGTGTCCAAATTGTTATTTTAAGTTGCTTCATTTCAAAGCGTTAGCTGAATCTTAATGATTCATTATACATCCAGTCAGAACGTGAAAACCCTTATTAGTGGTCGACCAGTCTGATCTCATGAAAATATAACTATTTTACAAGATGGCGAATAGACATGTGCTGGTATTCGGTAATGCGATATATCACGATGATGAATATGCACGATATTGTTATCATGGACACTTCAAAATACAGAGAATAATTATTTATATATAACAAATTATTCAGGATTTTGAATGCATTTTAAGAATACTTTTCCCATCAACTGGTCACAATGCACAACACCGCTGTATGCTGTGTCAAAGACGCGTGTGCACTCTGATGTAAACAAACACGGATGAGAAGCGCATGGCGGAGTGTGATAGACACTCTGGATCAAAGCACATTCACTATCTGACAGCAGATGGCGCTAAACATAATGCAGCCGTTAAGGTCCTTGCACAGAGTCCGAAATTTTCGTATGCGTTTTTTCGTTTTCGTCATCCTTTCCTATCAAAATGCTTGCTACGGGTGCGAAAACGCAGAAAATCAAGCCTGATCCGAATTTTTTATGATGGACGAAAGTTTCGGAGGCAGTGTGTAAATGTGATTGACACAACGTGAGGTCGTATTTATTTTTTAACGTGCAAAAATTTCGGACGAAAATTACCCCGGAAACAAAACCGCTTTCCGTTTCTGAAAGGTGTTTAAATGATTTAAACAGCCATTCAAATTTGTGTATTTGCTATGATGTAGGGCTGCACGATAAATCGCATGCGATATTTAATGCGCATCTTGTCAGTAAAGCCGGTTCTTTAATCAGCGGTAAATCTCCATCACCTGCGTGCTTTCACATGGAGCAGCATTAACTACACAGAGGTGACGTCTCATTATCTTGGAGGGATCTCATTATAATATTACCGCCCCTTAATCTGTAAGTTTACACGCATAGCCGTTGTTCACTGACAAGCTGTGCAAAACCACGATCATATTTTGCGCATGTTTTGCGCAGCTTGTCGGTGAACAACGGCTCTGTGTAGTTAATGCTGCTCCATGTGAAAGCACGCACGTGATGGAGATTTACCGCTGATTACAGAACCGGCTTTCTGACAAGATGCACGTTAAATATTGCATGCTATTTATCGTGCAGCCCTACTATGATGTTCATCACAGTGCCCAATATTTAGACTTAATAGGCTATTTATTTTCAAACTTTTTTTTACGTTTTAATCTGGACTACAACATGCCTTAGATATTGTTTTATATCATTTGTTCAGATATTGTTTGTTCGGTCAAACTTTACATTAGGGCTTCATTAGTTAACATTAGTTAATTCATTAGTTAACATAAACTGCTTAACATAACTTCTTCTAAACATTCATTAATCTTAGGTATGCCAATATTTAATAACACATTGTTAAAATCAAAAGTTGCAACTGTGTTATTTAATGAGCTAACATGAACTAAGAGTTGTATTTTTTTTTTTAACCGATTAATAACTTCTGTAGCAAATGTAGCTATTGCTCATTTTGAATGTTAATGCATTAACTAAGGTTAACTAATGAGATCTTATTGTAATTGGTCTTTATAATTCTTTTGCACTTTAATCTGTGTAAAAAAAATTAACTATGAATTTGTGTATTGCTTTATTGTATTTAAATGTTCAATTATTTTTGTTATAAGAAAAAAGTTATTAAACCTGTTATACTGTATTATGACAACACTTTTTTTGCAACTAAATTTCAATATCGTGATAATACCATATACCGTGATAAAAGCATTATCAATTAATCGCAACATGAAAATTTGATACCAGCATATCCCTAATGGCGAATGTGATTCATACATAAACATGTTTTGTAGAAATTAAGCATGAAGGTTCACCCCTAAACCTAACTGTCAGTTGGGCGTAAGATGATTGTATGAAAATGTATAAATAAGATTGCACAAATTAGCCACCAGTTCGCCAAAACTTAAAATGGTTACGAATTGCCAGAGTGTGTTGGGTCGACGGATATAGACTTTTTATTCTCATGTTCTTAATCATGTTAATGTATTGGTTAATGTTCATTTCTCTTGTTCATGTAATTTATTAGCTTTTTCCATTTTTACTCATTTTTTAAAATCAGTTTAGATAAATTTTTTTGCTAATAATTTTAAATTCTTGAACTTAAAATTTAACCAAAATTGAGGAAAAGGAAATGTTGCAACTAACTGAAAGAATTTTAAGTTTTTCCATCTAATACTACTTGTTTAATTTTATTTCAGCTTTATATCAGTTAACAAATTTTTTTCTCATGTTCTTATGCAGGCTACAGATTCACACTTCAGTGGATAGGTTGCTAATTTTGTGGAATTAAACATTTATTAACTGCATATTTGCTGAATTCCAAAGGTGTATGATTGGAAAGGCAAAAAAGGAAAATAGTGAGGAATATATCAGCTTTGGTGATATGTTGGTTGGCCGCTAATCCTTATCTAGTAACAAATGACTAGAAAGATCATTCAGAAGTTTCAAAGCTTTATTAATATCAGTGTAGCATTGTTTTGTAGCAGCATGCTGACTTCTGCGTTTCTTTTGCAGCATGGAGCAGAGTTCCGGAGGTTTTCAGTGGATCGATTAAAACCCGGCAAATTTGAGGAATTCTACAAACTCATCATGACCATCCACCGGATTGCAAACATGGAGGTGATGATCGGATACGCTGATATTCACGGAGACCTCCTCCCCATCAATAATGACGAGAACTTCAGCAAGGCCGTGTCGACTGCACACCCCCTGCTGCGAATCTTTATCCAGAGACAAGGTACAAGCTCCCTCTCACTTCCCTCCCACATCCCTTTATTCTCTGTGTCCCAGTTTTTCCTTGCTCTGTTTGTTTTTTCGAGGTGAATGTTCCTGCTTCACATTGTCTGGTGACTTGTCTTGGATTGCCGGAAGATCTAGTCGAGTAATCAGTCTCAGGGATGCCTTGCATAGTAATAAGGGTTTCAAATTCCCCTGACCTCAATTGAGAATCGGACAGTTAGAGGTTAAAATCCTGCAGAATGTAGAGTATGAATTTAGCACATACTTGCAGAGCGATGCAGGGAGATTCAGTCCCCAATTTCTGTGGTCAGGCGAAAATACAGGGTAAACGGGATCATGCGATGCGTGATTGTATGCTGTGTTCTGAAGCACACAGTCCCAAACGTGGCTCCGTGTGCAGCTATTATGTTGTCAGTGTTTCCCTGGCGTGGGCTAGTACACACTGATGTGTGTGTGATCGAGCCGCTGCGGTCTGAAGATAACTTTCTACAGGATAGGCTGCTGGTTTTGATGGTAGGGAAGAGAGTGACAGTTCTTTCCTGTGGAGAGACTCAGACTCTTCCTGTAAATCCCAGTGCACCCTTAAAGACAAATCAGCATCCTGTTGCTGAACTGTTGAATGTGTGTTAGATACTTTTTCCTTTCTGGATCTGAGAATGTGTGTTTAGTTGCAGAAACTGCTCTCTAAAATGGTTGGTACTAGTGATAGGCTGATATATTTAGTCTTAATGTTGAGATTGGCTTTGGATATTTGTCTAAGTATGTCTCTTTGATTGAATAACAGAATTAGTATTAGAATTAGTATTAGTTTTGCCATTGTGCCATTGCAAAATCTTGTCGATGTTTCATGGTTTCTGTATGTAAAGTCAACATTAATTGCCCCCCATAATTTGACCAATTTCTGAGTTAAACCATATATTCAACAGGTTAAAATGTAGAACAGGACCTTTTTTTTTTTTTAATTGACCCTTTGGAGTTTGATTGACAGGCGATCTGACCAATCATAACGCAGAATCTGCCATTTTGTCAGATAGAAGGATAGAATCATTCTGTTTTGCCCTGATTCCTTGGCTCATGCCGAATCAGTTGCACTCTGATGTCATTTTACGTTACGAAAATTTTCCCGTCATTTCGAATTTTCTGAAATATCTACTGTTTCGAACTTATGATTTTTTTTTTACCAAGATTGACTCACCTTCATACGATATATATATTTTTATATAAATTTTTTTTTTGTAAACTGGGCTTCACTGTTCATTTGAGTGTTCAGATCAGTCTGTTCTCAGAGGGACTGCAGCCTATAGAAAGCAGGTCACAGTCTGCTGATATGGAGGGCATGTCACACAGACAAAAGAGCCACGTGAAAAGAGACAAAACACAGAGAGAGTCCCCTCAGCAGGCTGGGCCTTGCTCATCTTTCCACATCCGCAGATAGGATGCTTCTCTCACCGTGCTTTAAAGGTATGAACCCTGCTCTGCGATATTTGCATACTTCCCATCTCTGCAGTTGTACAACCGTAGTCCATTAATGTATTGTAATTAGTAGTCCTGCAAGGAAGACACAATGCATAGTTAAACTATAAGAACAGCCTTCAAGCGGTTTTCATTCTTTGACAGCTTTTGCAGGTATTAAGGTTGCTCACACTTATTATTGTGATTTTTAGTGATCAGATTTACAAAGTAGAATACAGATTTTGACACCTTAGATCACTTCATAAACAGTGGTTAGTAGTTTATTTAGAAGGATTTAACATTTAGCCGTTCTTGCTTTGGATAAAAATGTGGAATGTGGCCAAACCATTCATGCATGTAAAGTTTTACTCCTCTTGACGGCTTGGCTTCCAGTCATGGATTACATAAGTCGTGTTTTGTTGCGACAGCACAAGCTTTTAAGTGGTCAGCAGGATTTGTACTATTATGCTAATTCGTTTCTTTACTCGTAGCTGTGAGTGCCATTCAGCGCTCATAGTGACCATTGTGAATGTCGAACAATGAGGTGCTTTCTCATGGTTTGCCATCTCCTAACCTGAGCGTGAGTAAGCCCGTAACAAGCAGCGCTCGCTGGGCGGTACCGGAGAGTCCCAGCATTCCCGTCACTCGTGGGTTCCTGACATAGACATGGTCACACACATAGACGGTGGTGAGTCAGTGTGAATGAAAGATTATTCCAAAGCAGGGATACTCAACTTTAGGAGCCAAGAAAGCCACATTTAAACCACAGACGGATAGGACTTCGTTTTATGGATGCATGTGCTTTCCAAAAAAATCAAGGACATTTAAAGTCTGGTTTATTCTTGATGTATCCACAGCAGTGCTTGAGCTCACAAATATAACATACATCTGACCTTCACATCCACTTTTTGGATATTTGTCGGCATCATTGATAAAACTACTTCTCATGCAGTAGTTGGGGACTAATTGTAATAATAAATATACATAATTAGACATGGAGGTTGATTTTAAAGGTATAGACATTTCATATTTCCGGGTTTCTGAGCAGCGGAAGTTATCATAGCTGGGTAAACTTCTAAAGCAGTGAATGGGAGACAACCACACACACACACACACACACACACACACACACACACACACACACCCACACCCCCACACACACACACACACACACAAACACCCTTTTTTTTGTCATTTGATGCAAAGGTAATATAATACAAAATATAATGTTATAAATATACATACATTTAAAAAAAAAAATGAATGAATATATATATATATATATAATATTTATTAAAAAAAAAGATTTACGATGCTGATGACCGTTGAAATGCATCATCACAATCTTGTGAAAAAGGGTCCATAATTCACCCAAAAATGCAAATTCTGCCATTTGTTTACTCACCCTCATGTTGTTTCAACTGATAAGACTACTGTTCATTTTGGAAACACAGATGAAGATATTTTTAATGATTTGACTTGGATTTGACACTTGATTCAAATGGATTTCTTTCTTTATGAACCTTTGGGAGCATCAGAATGTTTCTGGAATGGATTTCGGTGGATGGACAGAAATCTCTCGGGTTTCATTAAAAATATCTTCATTTGTATTTTGAAGACAAATCTTATGGGTTTGGAACAACATGAGAGTGAAGATGCCGCCAGAATTTTCAGTTTTGGGTGAACTGACCCTTTATTGATTCTGTTTCCAGTTTCTTTTGACAACTATATATGAAATAACATTTCTTAACAAAAAATGTGGTAACGTTAATTTATTTTTTATAAAGTACTACTAACAGAAATGACATTGTCAAATGAAAAACAAGTCAGTATCTACTGCAGCTTTAAAGGGATATTTCACCAAAAAATGAAAATTACCCCATGATTTACTCACCCTCAAGCCGTTCTAGGTGTATATGACTTTCTTCTTTTACACGAATACAATCGGAGTTATATTTGTCCTGGCTCTTACAAGCTTTATAATGGCAGGGAATAGGGATCAAGATTTTGAAGCTCAAAAAAGTGCATAAATCCATCATAAAAAGTGCTCCACATGGCTCCGTGGGTTAATAAAGGCCTTCTGAAGTAAATTGATGTGTTTGTGTAAGAAAAATATCCATATTTAAAACTTTATAAACCACAATCTCTAGCCTAGCTAACTGTCATACGTGCATTCATGAGAGAGTGGCATTCCATCGGATGACGTAGGCATAGCGTACCATAGTTATAAAACTTGGAAGAGCCAGGACATTTTTTAATATAACTCTGATTGTTTTTGTCTGAAAGAAGAAAGTCAAGTCAAGTCACCTTTATTTATATAGCACTTTTAACAATACAGATTGTGTCAAAGCAACTGTACAGCATTAATTAGGAAAATATTGTGTCAATAATGCAAAATGACAATAGTAAACACTCATTTTTCAGTTAAAGCCAGTTCATCATTGAATTCAGTGATGTCATCATCCAGCTCAATTCAGTTTAAATAGACGATATCGCTGGATATTAAGTGTCCCCAACTAAGCAAGCCAGAGGCGACAGCGACAAGGAACCAAAACTCCATCGGTGACAGAATGGAGAAAAAACCTTTGGAGGAACCAGGCTCAGTCGGGGGGGCCAGTTCTCCTCTGACCAGACGAAACCAGCAGTTCAATTCCAGGCTGCAGCAAAGTCAGATTGTGCAGAGGACTCAACTGGTTCTTGTGGTCTTGTCCCAGTGGCCGTCTAGGAGACAAGGTCTTCACTGGGGCTCTGTCTCTGGGGCTCATCTAGTTGTCCTAAAGCTATATACAGTACACCTAGGACGGCTTGAGGGTGAGTAAATCATGGAGTAATTTTCATTTTTGGGTGAACTATCCCTTTAAGTCTTACAAGCCTTCAGAAGAACATAATACAGTTAGTTGTACGTGATATATAACCAACTATCTGTTTGATTTCACTAAAAAAGCACCGATTGATAAGAGTCATTCATTCAGGAATCATTTGGACTACATGAGTTGTGCTTTAAGTGCTTTAATCACTAAAAGAACTGAGTCATTTGTTTCTGCAATCAGACTTCACTGGTTGTGCATGGCATGTTGCAGTAAATCATTAAAAAATGGAACTGTTCCCAACTCTTTTCTCTCTCTTTAACTTTACTAGGCTACAGAATAAAGGCTGATGGGCCATGTGTGTTAAGAACAGCAATGTTCTTAACATACATGGACAAATCAGTTTCTTTTAACTGCCCCCTGGAGCTCTGAGAACTCACAAACTTTATATTTCTCTTTTCTTCTTTTCTTTTTTTACTCTCTTTCACTCAGAGAGGTCACCAGTGGAGACTTCCTTTATATAAATGCACTATAAAGATGAGAGAAAAGCAGCCCAGTCAGTCTTGAGTTCAGTCAGACATGGACTTGGTCTGATGTTTCAGACACTGACTCAGGGCGCTCTCTAATGCTCAGTTAAGACCTAGGAGCAGATCTCACCCCTGCTGAGCCAGACACTGGGGACTTCCACTCCAGAGCACTGTGGGAAAGACCCATCTGATGTGTGCACCTGTCCTGACCTGTGGTTGGCCAGAGGCACAGTAACGTCCCCCCAGATCTCTTGGTAATGTCTAATGTGGGGTCAGAGGAAATGAATGTGACGGATCCTTGCACATACTCAATGTTGGGGAGGAGAAACTAATTAAAAGTAAAATTAATAATAATAATAAGTAAATCGCTTTTTATTTTTCCTCTTTCCTACTACTTGTTTCACTTCTGTTTCAGTTTTTTTATTTATAACCATTTCTTACTATGTGTCAGTAAGTTGTTGTTATTTTAGCATGTCTGTTTCCTCCATTTAGATTGTGCTTTGGTGGGGCATCCTGGAGTTGAAGAAAGAGCATTTCTAATAAAAATGTTATTGCATTTTTTATCTAATACATAAACACCATTAAATGCAAGTGTAGGAAAATGGTTGTTTACACAGCCACAACATAAATGCGCTTTAAACAACGTTTTTAAACTACTTTGTCACCTTATTAAAATCTCTTAGTGAGATTGATGCACCTTTCAAAAACACAAAATCAGAAAAGGAAAGAAGGTCCCCGTCAGAATTGAACAAATCAGAAACAAAAAAGATATTTTGATTCACCCATTCAATGAAACAGAGTGATTTGTTACCAGACAATATATTTTCATTGTTCCAAAGAATACACGTGTGCGGGGAGAAATTATGTTTAAAAGCAATCTTCCAGGATTCTAGGGCTTGTTTATGAAAATTTGACAGTTTAATAGGTAACTTACTACACTTAAAGTTACAGGACAATAAAAACTTAAGGCCACCACAACGTTTGAAGAATAGGTTAGGGATCCAAAACCAGGGTAACTCATTATTAGATAAACAATTCTTGATCCAGTTAATTTTGAAAGTCTGGTTAATGATATTAAAATCTAAAGCATTAAGACCACCCTCCTTCCAAGCGCTCACTCATCGTCTCAGGTAAGTGATTTTTTCTTTTCTTTTCAAATTCGGACATGTTTAAGGGTTAGTTATCACTAATGACAGAGAGGAGTAATATTACAGAGATAGTTTAACTATAGTAGGTAAGATTAGCTCTTAGTGTACATTTAGGTGTTTAAAGAATTAGAATACAGCTGTTTAGGTATGGAGGACCAAACCTGCAGAAATTAAAAACAAACAAATACACAAATAAATAAGTAAATGTGTGTATAAATAAATAAATACGCAAATAAATAAATAAATGTGTGTATAAATACACGTAATCTTGTTTAAATACATATATAAATAATTAAATGTGTGATGAAAGTAGTCAAATAAATAAAATAAATTGGTGACCAAATGGAAAATGTTTAAGGAAATGCTAAACTCATCCTAACTGTTTTCTTTTAATCACTCATTTATTTCTGAATGTAGTTCCGCATTTATTTTTCCTCTGCACAACATGCTAATGAGAGGGTGTCAACCATGGACTTGCTCGGGTCTTGTGATAGCTGGGGGCGTGGCTTTCCCCGCTGACAGGAAATGCATGGTGTAAATCCAGTATAGCCTAGGAAAGTCACTTTTGCCGTTCAACAGAGCAAGATACATAGAAAAACTGAGCCATATTGTCCGCACGGTATCTGTGACTTTACAAACGACCCAACGGAATGGCCAGAGGTGTCATTGTGATAGCTGGGGTCGCGGCTTTCCCGCTGACTGGAAATGCATGGTGTATATCTGAAGTCACTTTTGAAAAAAGTAGAAAAAATACATAGAAAAACTGAGCCGTATTGCCCGTACAGTATCTGTGACTTTACAAATGACCCAACGGAATGGCCAGAGGTGTCATTTCCCGGCATTTGATATTCGCAAATCTAGGGACCGTCTCTAAAGTTACATACAACATTGGTTTATACTTTTCTAACTTCAATAGCATTTGAGGAAAATCACTTACAGTAACACAACCAACTGTGAAGTGGTCATGTAGTTCTCAGTTATAATGCACACCTTTTAGATTTTT
>NW_015555730.1:115054-119447 GCF_001515605.1 Sinocyclocheilus anshuiensis
ATTTATTTATTTGTGTATTTATTTGTTTTTAATTTCTGCAGGTTTGGTCCTCCATACCTAAACAGCTGTATTCTAATTCTTTAAACACCTAAATGTACACTAAGAGCTAATCTTACCTACTATAGTTAAACTATCTCTGTAATATTACTCCTCTCTGTCATTAGTGATAACTAACCCTTAAACATGTTCGAATTTGAAAACGAAAAACAAAATCACTTACCTGAGACGATGAGTGAGCGCTTGGCTGCTGATCCGCCATTTTGGCGCCAGTGGTTTAAAACGGTGGCGGGGCGCATGCGCACTTCGTGGAATCGATTCATCTTCCCTCGGATAGTAATGCCTGTGACAATGATGACGTATTTTTGACAGTCCTTTCGCACACCGCACTTCGTGGTCGCAATTCGCATGTCGTGCGTGTAACAGAGCTGTTGTGAAAACAAGCGTTGTGTCTGTAAACTGTCATAGTCGTACATTTTGGAGTTGTACTCTAACAAACACACAAAATCTCATATCTGTAAACTCGTGGGCGTAGATTTTGGAATCCAACTCTGACAAAAAACAGAATTACATACAATACTTTTAAATTACGCACGAGTAAATTAAAATGACACACAAATGCTTTGAATTACGTACGATTATTTTTGACAGTGATTTTATTCCATACTAATCTAACTACATTTTTCAGTAGCGTGACAGTAGCTTGGTAGTAGTTTTCAAAATAGCTTAGAATTTCAAATGACAAATAAAATGTTTTATTTTATTTTATTTGTTTTGCCTACACGTGACGACACAATACGCTACATTAAGTTTTTTGTCACTTTGTATTGCATACACAGCCGCTCATTAGAGTGAGCTTATAAAATGCCTGTTATTAAAATGTTTCTTAAGTGTTGCTGGGAAATCTAATTCATTTTGGCAAATCATTAAAGCAATTACCCCTAGATATGGCCCTAGATGTTCATTTTAACATTTGTCCTTGCACAAAATCCTTGCAACATTTTGTAGCGTAATTTTATAAACTGACAGTTTTAATCTTTATAATTTTACAAAAGTTTTCTATTTCAAATAAGTGCTGTTCTTTTGAAATTGAACTTTATTAATTAAAGAATCCTGGAGGAAAAAAATTAAGTGTCCACAAAAATACAAAGCAGCACAACTGTTTTCAACATTGATAATTATAATACAATGTTTCTTGAGCAGCAAATCAGCATGTTAGAATGATTTCTGAAGGATCGTGTGAAAATTCAACTTTGCATCACAATAATAAATTACATTTTAAAATATATTCAAACAGAAAACAGTTATTGTAAACTGTAATAATATTTCACACTATTACAGTTTTTACTGTATTTTTAATAAATAAATCAGCCTGGGTAAACATAAGAGATTGTTTCAAAAAATATTAAGTCATACTGACCCTAGACTTTCTGGATGCTAGTGTTTTTTTTTTTTTTTTGGACTCCAATTAATACATTTAAAAAAAAAAACAATAATAATAATATATATATAATATGTATATGTATATTGCCCCCATAAACAGCTGTCATGTAATTAGCAACAATTTCTTTTAAAAGGAAACTCTTTTCTCTCCTCTGATTAGAGGATTGTTTTCAGTTTATTTGTAATAATAATTATACGGAACGGAAATGAGTAAGATGCAGGAGTGTGGGAACATGACCCAGAAGTTTTATTTCCTTATGTAATTCACTCCATCATGTCTGTGTTTTGTGACAATAATAAACCGGAGCAAAACTCTGCTGTCCTGTTTTGAAGTTGTTGATTTCAGTCAGTTCATCTTTGTCAAGCAGCATCTGTCGCCTACAGAATCATTTGAATCAGAAGTTGTTGTTTTTTATTTCGTTACAGTGAAAGTTTAGAGGATAAAAACACAGACACATGTTCTTTGTTTATTCAAGCCCAAATTAGAAAGGAAGTTGATTGAGAACACGTGTCGGAAGTCTTCATAGCGTGCTACGACTTTATGATCAATGATACATTATCTTATTTTACAGACTGAGCATATGAAGACTATGAATGCAGTTCACTCTGTTATTGTTTACTTGTGAGTTATTTTTGTGGTCTTAATTTCTGCTGGTCAGTCATAACCATAATTGACCAATCGTGCTAACATCTTAGAAAGTTAAAGGTTAAGCTCAATGGCATGCTGTTGACGACCACAGACTGTAATTTTAACTTCAGACCCTGCGTTTGTAAAAAACAAACCGAATGTTTTGTTGAAGTTGTCTAAATCTGCTGGGTGGTTGTGGGTCACAGACGTTATTCCTGTGGGTGGATATTTCTCTATGTAAACAGCGTCTTTCTTTTTTTTCTGGTATGTTTATGCAGGTTATGTGAAAGTTACAGGGTTTGCAAGTCATGACAGGCGTTGCCAGATTGGATGTAACTTTGCTTGTGTGATATTTATGTCTTATGGCTAAACCTTGTGCATATTGCTGTTTCTTGTCTCATAGATTTCTTCTTTGATTTAAAATTGCTGATCATATTAATGCTCAAATGTCACTCCGTGTCTTGACATCACTCATACAGCATTGTATTAAAAAAACCCTCGTAAGTGCGCAAAAAATCGCGCGAATATGAACGTGGTTTTGCGCAGCTCGTCAGTGAACAACGGCTCTGTGTAGTTAATGCTGCTCAATGTGAAAGCCCGCAGGTGATGGAGATTTACCGCTGATTACAGAACCGGCTTTACTGATAAGATGCGCGTTAAATATCGCATGCGATTTATCGTGCAGCCCTAGTTCAAATTTATATGAAAATTAAGGAAACTGATGGCACTGTAATTATGAAAATTGCCGAATTAGAAAGTGCAATGTCTTCAAACTCACTAGTGAACCAGCATAAAGGTTTTTTATGTTGTGATAGTAGGGGCCTAGGAATTATTTTTTTTTTTCCCCAAATGCTATTTTTTCCATTATTTTTTGGGGAATTAATCAGTTTTAATGGTTTGATTCAATTTCAACAATCAAAAATGTTTTACCAAGTGAATTCATGAAACTTTAAATCTTGTTATTAATTTATTAAAATCGAGACATAATTGATTAAAATGAACAATTTATTTATTTATTCAGAAATTCTGTTTTTACAGTTTTTTACTGTATTTTTAATAAATAAATCAGCTTTGGTAAACATAAGAGATTGTTTTAAAAATATTAAGTCATACAGACCCTAGACTTTTGAATGCTAGTTTTTTTTTTTGTTCGTTTTTTTTTTTGGACTCAATTCAATTAATACATTTAAAAAAAAAAATAATATATATATATATTGTCCCCATAAACAGCTTTCATGTAATTAGCAACATTTTGTAAGTTACTTCAAGTACATCAACAATTTTTTTTAAAAGGAGACACTCTTTTCTCTCCTCTGATTGGAGGATTGTATTATTATTATTTATTTATTTTTTTTTCAAATTCTTTTTGGGAATTTCTGTTTTAATGGTTTGATTAGATTTCAACAATCAAAAATGGTTTACCAAGTGAATTCATGAAAACTTGTTATTAATTTATTAAAATCGACATAATTTATTAAAATGAACAATTTATTTATTTATTCAGAAGTTCTGTGTTGTCACTTTGAATTCTTCTGGATTATGTGTCTTATGATTTAATACACTTAATGGCAAAAGCATTGGTAATCAGAAGAATGCATAAAGCTTTTAAAATGTAATAAAATGAAATTTGAACTTTTTTGGGCAAGAAAATGCTAAATGAAGCTAAATGAAAGAGTTTCATTTTTACACATACATTGTGATTTTGTGATTTTCCTTAAATGTTTTAAACTGTAGTATAATTATTGGTGCGATTAATAATCAATATAATGAGTTAATATGTTTATTAATTAATAGAATGAGTTAATAATGAGAATATTGAGTATGCAGTAGGTGAAACTGTGGCGCTTATTCACATAGAGACACACAGAACATCTTTTTGTGCTATGATATTCACAGACACTAGTCCATATTGTGATTTGATTCATCGCACATCCCTACTTTTAATTTTGCCCAATTCTGTGACTTTCCTTTCCTTTTTTTTTTTTTTTTTTTAAAGTACATACAAATTGCCAGATAGAGATAATTAATTCAGACATTTTAAATGAAAATTTAATCATCAGCCCATTATTTTCAATAGATTTAATTTGTCTGTCATTCATGCAACTTTTAATACATAATACCAATAAAGGGAGAAATGTGAAGTTTTATGAACTCCTCAAAAATAAGTCTTTTTCCACCTCTCTTTCTGTCTGTCTTTGTGGAAGGTAATCTATAATGCATATGCCTTGACTATGGCTGCATATTGTCTTACAAAGGCAGCTCAAAGTGCTCTATTCAGCGGAAAGGCTAGCACAGCTGCTGACAGATGCTGCAGGAACCTAAAGG
>NW_015555730.1:125069-140467 GCF_001515605.1 Sinocyclocheilus anshuiensis
TTTTTTTTTTTTTTTTTTTAAAGTACATTCCATTTTTAAGACTGAATTCTGCGATTACATCCGCATTACGGAAGTCATATAGCCTTATGATAGTTGTAACAGTCTGTATGAATGAGGTTATTCAAGTTCACAGTGACATACAGCAGATACATCAGGGTAAAGACTAAATACAGGACACACAGAACATCAACAAACAAGAGCGTTTCCTATCTGTGGCTTGTTCCTGCTGTTTTTGGAGACACACAGGCTAAACTAAACTGAGCTTCTCAGACAAACAGAAAGCTAAGACTGAGGTAAATGTAGATAATGGTGTAGGAAATGTGGGCCAAGCTCTTTTAAACAGGGTTTTGTGTCTCACATGTGTGTTTACACTGTGTTTCACTAACGCCAACCCAAGATCACCTGAAACAACTGACTCGTGTGAATGGAGAAACCACATATAGCTTCTAAATTTTGCTACTTTATTTTATATATAGTTTGACATTTCCAATAGCATAGTCACTTTCTGACTCCTAAAAATCTCAAACAATGAGCTATTGTGGTATTCTTTCATGCCCAAAAATGAATGGCATTTTGACAGCATGGCAGTGCATTCGTCTGTGCTTGTTAAAGGGGGTAAAAGCGTCTTTCTTTGCATGCACTTGTAAATGTGCCTTTTAATCTATACTGGAATGATCTTCAAAGTCAGCCCGCTAAAACTGCAGGAAATTGCTTTTCAAGGCACTCTCTGGCAATGCTAGTTTTGTGCACTTTTACTGGCTAATTTTAGAAGAGAAGCACTCTTAAGTTTCTTCCACAGAGAACCGAGAGGGGGGAAAAAGCTGAAAACAGTCCATGAGGCAGGACTTAGACAGTGAATAGTACAGAGGTGTCAAGGAATCGTGGAGCAGTGCTTGAGAGTTGGTTTCTTTGGAATATGAGTCATGGAATATGTTTATGATAATAGTTTTAAAGCATTTAATTTAAAGCATTGGTCACTCTATGCCTGGCATTGTATGGAAAAGAGCAGCTTGGAGATTATGTGATTTTCCATTTTGGGCAAATCCGTTTCATTTAGTCTGTTGTTTTCTGCTAATGCATGAACTTCACTTGATATTATTTGTGGCGCCTCCCATCCAATTTTATCACAAAATTGAAACAATAACTGTGGTTTTGTCTCTCTTTAATGTGTTGTGACAGATCACCGTATACGGTGCCTGTGTTTCAAGCAGCACATGAACCGATCATCTCATCCTCTTCACTACTAGCTTTAGCATGAAATAAACATGAATGAACATCAGAAGTTATGCTGAAAAGGATCGTGCAACTTGTCGAAATCGATCTTGTTTCATGTATGCGTTTCAATAAACAGCTTACAATGTCACGTAATGTTGCATTTACCTCAGGAAAACCATTCAGTGTCTAATTGTCCATAAACTGGATCATCAGCTAGAAACAGTAACTCTAGAATGAAGAATTTTTCTATGTATTATGCACTATATTGTTACATATTCAATATATTTTAACTTAACCTGTTGTCTGTTATATTTAATCTGCCGTGAAAGTTTTTATTACAATCACTCTTTAAATGCTTATTGTTCAGCAACACATTTAAATATAAACAATTATATGATTTTGAAATTGATATAAAAATGGCCTTATGTACAACTATGTGCATACTTTTGATTTATGTTTATTATTAGATTCAATTCGGGTTTTAGGCCAAAAATAACACTGTAATTTTGGTTTTGGTGTTTTCTTAAATTCTTTCTAATTTCTTATTTTGTGTTTCATACAAGTAGTGATGCACCACAAATTATTTTCATGGTATGTTTGCTAACCAATAAAAGGCTGATATTAAAATTCTAGACCATTTTGTCTAAATGAATGAATGTGAATCTGGGCGTTACATCATTAGAAAGTACAGTACGAAATTAGAAATTTTGATATTTGCTAAAGGTTTAATTTTAACAGTGTTATTACATTTATTAGTGTTTTTTAAGATAAACATTAAGTGAATGTTAGATGAAAGTAAAAATAAAATGTAAAAATGAGCATGTACAAAAAATATACAAAATCTACTCATACAATAAATGTAAAAATATCTAATGTTGGCAGAGATCCAATTTGGTTATATTAAATTGCACCCTTTTTCTTTTTTCTGATCTTGTCTATCTGACTAATAATTGCAGACATTTGATTTCAAGTTTCACATATCTGTAACAAAAGAAAATATCTCTGTAGCTGTTCAGAATTTCATTTTTAAGCTCAGCGTGTAAATCCTCTGTTAAATTGGTGTTCACACAGTCTAAACTCTTCCTCCTCTGTCTCTCTTCTAAGTGTGTTATTGTTATTTTTTGAGGAGAGTGAAGGGCGACCCACTTTAAACTAATTTTAGTAGCATTTAGATGGTCATTGTTTCGCACCCAGGTCTCAAATCTCCACCTCGAAGTGAGTTTTCATGTCTGTATATAAGGCATGTACTCATAAATGAGTTAGTTCTCCTGATGTTTCATAAGCGAATCCCTTAAATGGTGGTGCTTTCTACAGCATAAGGGATATGAAATCCTTCTAGAAGGTTCTGCCATGTTTTTCTTCTGTTTCTCCGACTGTCTGCAGCCAACCGCAGGGAACCATTTGCACATCTGGCTGGTGGAGGCAGTGGAGCCCAGGGGCTTCTGGGAACTCTGTAATGAGAGAATGCCTGGCCGTCCACACACACACACACACACACACACACACACAGCTCACCCCCAGCTGTTTGTTCTCACCGTGTGCCACCGCGAGCAGGCCTGAAAATCACCGAACTCGCATCTCAGGAGCAGAGATTAATCTCCCTCGCTGTGAGATTATATGACATCCATGATTGTTTTGATATGCTGTTTATTTGTGCCAAAAATCGAGCTGTGACTCTTACATAAGGACAGCAGTGGATTATGCAATTCACATGCTGCTGGCGAGCGAAGTCGCATTTGCTTGAGTCCCGGCCGGGACAGAGGGCCAGTCCTGCTGAGATTATTTTTGGCCTTCGTGGAGCACGAGCAGGACTGTGTGCTGCCTCTTTCATATGGGGTAAAATAAATAATAAAAGGCCATAGAGGTTGAGTTCTTGGTATGCTGGCTGAGTTTAAAGCGTTGGTCACAGTAGCGAGGCTTCACTTCTTTTGTGTGCTGTTACACTGGATAACGCGCTGCTTTTGTCTGTGCAGCGGAGAGGAGCCTGAGGTGGTGCCATTAACAGCAACATTTCTCGGAAACATCATACAATAAATGTTATTCAAAGATTGCCTTTATTTATTTTTTTTAAGGGAGACAGCAGCTGTCAGGCCACTCTGTGATACAGCAGTGTCTCTTTATGTCTTTCCAGTAAACGTGCTGACCTCTCCAAAGCACTGGGGCGTAGCAGTCATTTTAACATCAGGGTCTGACCCCCCAATTTTGTTCATGCTGAGCATGAAGTAAATTTGGTTGGGCCCTGCAAGAAATTGCAAAATAATAGCCATGGTGGAAATTTACCAGGAAAAAATATTCCAGCCAAAGTTTTATCTCATGTGTGAAGAGAATTACTTTTTTATTATTTTTTTTGTTTATTATTATTTAAATGTATTTATTTATGCATTTTAATATAAATGTAAAGTGTGTAATTTCTGCGTCACTAGCGGAAGCGCACACAATAGCAAAAATAATGTGATTTTACAAAAGAAGTAACATGTGGAAGTACATGGGGCTTTGTGATTCTTATAATGTTACAAAAGTACATTTTCTGTTAAATTAAAGCATGTTTATTATTTTATCTCAACATTTTAAAGTCATTTTAGGCATTAGGTTGCTGGATATAACTGCACAGAAAGGGTTATTTTTTTTTATTTTATTTTTTGTAACATTAACGCATATTATTCACAGCTTGTGGCTATATCATTTAAACAATTAGTATTTTTAGCAAGAATAATGGGATTTTTATTTTTATTTATTTATTTACTTAATAATGTAATTAAAGTTTAAGTTTCATACACTTCCCATCATACATTTTCAGAAAAACAAGTAGTCTGTTGTTCAGCAAAGATCTGAAACTCATGATTTTGAAAAAAGAACTTGCATTAATTTTCTGGTAAATTAAAACTGGTGTATTTAAACTGTTCTTGCCATTTTTACAGTCATTTTAAGGTTTTAGGCATTTACGTTGTCATGGCGAGTTGTAAAAGTATATATAGCTATACAGAAAAGATTTTTCACACAAAAACTACATTAAAACTGATATTCTTCATGTCTTGTGGTTATACTTTTGAAACGGTGAATATTTTAACATTTACAAATTCTATTTTTCTATTTTTATAAGTGCCTCTTTGTAACCTACATTTTTGGTCCATCAGAAATTACAAAAAATTAAAAACAAAAGATAATTGCTATGAATGGCTTTTTAATCTGGATCTCCAGATTATTTCACAACATCAGAAATGAGAACTTTCCTTTGTACTAAGACAAACCTTTCCCCCATTGTTCATCCAGTTTTCATTAATTGAGCTGTAATGGGCAGAACCTGGCTGATTCTGGTCTCATTTTGTGTTGGCTACCGCTGCTCTGTGTTGTTCTGCCAAGCGTAGCCTACACTGGAGCCACTGGGTGACTGCTGTAAAATGTAGTTGATGTTGTGTGGTCCAGCGTGTGTGGTAGGTTTAAAGGATGCTGTAAAAGAAGGCGAGAGGGCAGAGGGTGGAGCGGACGCCGTGTGAGATCTTTGGGTCACACAGGTGGATTTTAACGGAAACTCTGACACATGTTTTCCTGCAGGAATTTCTGAACAGGCACAAACACCGCTGACATTTCAGATTCACCTTTGGTGCTTTTTGTCGTTTGTTGTTTCGGTTTCCATTCTAAAGAATGGATTTGTTTCTTTTGATTTGTGTTATAAAGGGCCTTTGTTTTAGAAGGTGTTCTGTAAACCATTCAAAGTCAAAATAGTATATTTTAATAATATAATATCTTGTGGCCTGTAATGTCTTTCTGTTTTACCCACAAACCTCAGTGCTCTTATTACAAAGGAAACATTTTCCAGCCTTAATGGAATTTACCGGGTTCAATGCAGTTTAAACTCAGTCGACAGCATTTGTTGCATAATGTTGATTTACCACTAGGGATATGCCGGTATCAAATTTTCATGTTGCGATTAATTGCTAATGCTTTTATCACGGTATACGGTATTATCACGATATTGAAATTTAGTTTTAAAAAAGTGCCGTCATAATACAGTATAACAGGTTTAATAACTTTTTTCTTATAACAAAAATAACTGAACATTTAAATGCAATAAAGCAATACAGAAAAATGTATAAAGTTAAAAGTTTTACACAGATTAAAGTGCAAAAGAACTATAAAGAACAATAGGTATCACTTTACAATAAGACCTGATTAGTTAACCAGCAAAAATCAGGGTTAGGCTGAGGCACATACAGTGGAAGTAAATGGGGCTAATTTTTCGAGGATTTAAATGTGGAGTAGGGTTAGGCGATGTCTACCAAATTGGCATCAGACGATGTCTACAGTGAAACATCGTGATGGACGATGACATCGGGGGCGGGGTTAGGGATGTGCCCGAAGCGTGAAACAAATGACGCATTATACGGAGCCACTAAAAGGTTAGCCGCTTGCTAGCGGTAGCCTGTTGCATTACAGTACATGCAAGTTCACTTACCACATACACGGAGTAAGGAGAAATGTCTGATAGGACGATGGCGAATGATTTGCAGATCCTGAGCACCAATGACAAACATCTAATCTTGTCTAATATGTGGTAAGTACTGCCGCTCCGTAGTGTCGCCTATACTTACCCAACGATATAATTGCAAGAAAAAGTATCGAAATCTTTTCTTTATCCTCCCATCTCGTAGGATATTTATTCCCTTTAGGGTTTCCGTAGTACACTTCATTTCCTTTCCGAACACGGAACTGGGATGCAGCGGTGGGTGGGGGTTGGGGGGGGGGATCACGATGTCAGCTTAACATCATGATGTCTGTCAGCCATCGGCGATGGACGATGGCATCGTCTGTCGGCCCAACCCTAATGTGAAGTTTATAATGTTGTAAAACCACTTATATAAATTTTTCTGTGAAATGAAAGCTTGTGTATTATTTCATCTGCAAAGTTGTTCTTGCCAATTTTATGGTAATTTTACGGTATTGAGCATTACGTTGTAGGATATAACCACTGAAATGTGATTATTTTTAAAAAATAAAATAGTTAACACTCATATTATTCACAACTTGTGGTTATACTGTTAAAACAGTGGGTATTTTTAACATTCACAAATTGGTACCACTTTTATGCCTAACTGAACTGAAAAAAGGATGGACACATCTAAATTACTTTTTGTGGTAATCAATATTGTGTCGCAAGTGCTATCAAATCTTTTGACAGTTGCAATGAAACATTAAAGATCTTTTTTTTTTGTATTGTGACATATGTCTGAGTGTAATGTAGGACTAGCACATGAGTTTATTTATCAGTTGTTGGTCTATATTTTACAGAGCCCTTAAGAGGACATGGTGATAGAAAAAAACAAGACGGGGGGGAAAATTTATATTTTAAATGCTTGTGTTCTCCGAGAAACTTTGCCTTCACTCACAAAACGTTTCCATTCTTTCGTAAAAGTATTGCGTTCCCCTGACAAACTTGCGTTCTCTCACAAAACGTTTGCATTCTTTCTTACAATTATTCCGTTCCCCGAGAAACATTGCCTTCGCTTGCAAAACATTTGCATTCTCTCGTAAAAGTATTGCGTTCCCCCGACATACTTTGTGTTCACTCGCAAAAGCACTGAAATATAACTTTACTTTCCAACGTTTCCATAACGGAAGCTTTGTGAGCAAACACAATGTTTCTCTGGGGAATGCAGTACTTTTGCAAGACAATGCAAAACCACTGAAATTATAATTTCAGTATAATTCCATAGGATTGCAGGTTAATGATCAGGTTAATGACATTTTGTTTCAACATTATCTGGTCAAAAAAATATACAAATGAAAACGTATATGTGGATGAATCATTTACAATAAAAAAATAAATTAAATGTGCATTTATACAAAATAGATGGGGTGAAAATCTATCATCCCAACTTTCAAAAGATTGGTGCTTGGCCAGTTCTTGGTTCCTCAGGATTCATTGCTTTAGGAAGTAATGCTTGTCTTGCCTGTTACTGTTCACAATAAGGAACCATTTTTGGTAAGTTCAGCCTGCTGAGAACTTGCACTGGCTTCTGAGTGACCTTACTGCACACATTGTTTGAGTTCACTTCGATTTGGCATCACTCAACACCACCCTATTGGACACAAACTGGGTTATACAATACACCTCTCTTGTGCCCACTCCCCAAATCAGAAAGTTACTCTGGAAGAGTGATTCTTGTGTGTTGTCCAATGTCTCGCATTTTAGGCTGTTGTTGCAGAGAGGAAGGAAGTGGCGTTCACCAGGATTCTGGGGGCTATAGTTGTTTATAGCCTGGAGCAGAAGTTTGTGGGCTCTGGATTTGGCCCAGTGCTGTGCGGTTGGACTGAGATTTGAGGCCGCAGCCCTGTTCAGGGTGTGTGCACCCGGAGAGGTGCATTCTGGGTGACAGTGGTTTAGCCACTCTTCTGAAATCTAACTCGAGGCGCCTGGCTGAGCAAGAGTAGCTGGTTTTTGCAAAGCTTATTCCTGTTCCTCGCTAATTAGTGCTGCTCTCTGGGACGAGACCAGACATGTGGAGCACATGAGCTGTTTATCCTACCACAGCACCACTCTTCAAGGGATCTACTCGCTTTGATTCAGTGTTTTAAAGACGTGTGTGCTTGTTTATCTGGGATTACGACTACACCATTTGAAAAGCAAATGGGTCAGTTTTGAATCATGCGGACAGAAAAATGTACCTGACGTTTCTCTTAAACCGACACCGTAATCGGAGCCGTCTAACAGCTGTCTGTATAAAGCGACTGTTAGACGCATGACTAAAATGTTATTTAATTACAGCCACAAAGACGCCATTGTGCATTTTTTTTTTATTCTTATCAAGTGAACAACTCCTAATAACGCATGTATCATTAGAGATTTTCCTCCCCGCGTTCACAAACTTCTCCAACCTGCTGAGAATTCTTAACATTCTCATTTGCAGACAAGGCCGTCTGGGCCATTTCAGACTATTTGTGGTAACAAGACGCAGTCGTCTTTTGTCTTTCTCAGTCTCTTCTGTCACAGACTTCTCTGCCCATAGCTTGTTTTCTTAGAGCCATTTCTGTGAAAACTATCTTTGGAAAAAACAACTCGTAGCACACTATTATTATTCAATATTGTGAACTCTTCATGTTTAGTTATTCGTTGTCCAATTTTAAGTCTGTTGTTACAGAAACAACCTATTCAAAATTACTTATCGTTTTGACTAGATTAGACTAACACTTGTTCACATGTCACTTGTCTATTTTATTACTTGCTAGTGTAACTTATTTTTTTACTGTGGTTTATTTACTGTTCAGCTGCAGTTCAAGTGGGCCATTCACAAGTATTTTTCACTATTACTGGATTTAAAAACAAACATCATTAGTTTTGTCAACAGCATCATGATGCTCATTTTCATCTGTTATTGTGGACTAGATTAAAATGAGCATTTCTTATCACTATTTTAGTCTTGTTTTATATTAGTAACTGTCTGGCTGATTTCCTTCGCTTCTCATACTTTATTCCCCCACTGACAGTGGTGAAGATTCTTCTTTGTAATTAAGTCCTAAATTAGCTCAGTAGTAAGGAGGTGGAGGGGGGTCTACAGCTCTCAAGACCTAAGTGCATTGCTGGCTTTGAGTTTTTTCTCCTTCATTCGAGAGAAATGTAGATGATTATTGCAGTTGTGACCTAATGGTTAGAGAGTCGGACTTGTAACCCGAAGGTTGTGGGTTCAACTCCCAGTACTGACAGGGATTGTAGGTGGAGGGAGTGAATGTACAGCGCTCTCTTTCACCCTCAATACCACGACTGAGGTGAGACCCTTGAGCAAGACACCGAACCCCCAACTGCTCCCTCCTAATGGTTAGAGAGTCGGACTTGTAACCCGAAGGTTGTGGGTTCAACTCCCAGTACTGACAGGGATTGTAGGTGGAGGGAGTGAATGTACAGCGCTCTCTTTCACCCTCAATACCACGACTGAGGTGAGACCCTTGAGCAAGGCACCGAACCCCCAACTGCTCCTCGGGATGCCGCAGCAAATGGCTGCCCACTGCTCCGGGTGTGTGTTCACAGTGTGTGTGTGCTCACTACTTACAGCTGCGTGTGCACTTGGATGGGATAAATGTAGAGCACAAATTGAGAGTATGGGTTACCATACTTGGCTACACATCACGTCACTTTAAATTGAATATCAGGGGTTGGTGTGGCACAGTGGTTAAAAATCTGAACTAAAAAAGTTATAGGTTTTTGCCCCACCAGGACAATCCATGATGAGTCATTACAACTGCGTTCTTACAAGTTCTTAACCTCAGGTAGATGATTGTCCCGGTAACAATTTAGTGTCTGCTAAACTACTTACTAAATCAAATCAGACGGTCACAGTAAACAACCTGTGACTAGAGAACAGTCCAGCCCAGTCCAGAACCTACTGGGGATCCTTATGGAAAAACAAAGATGGGGGAAGTCAGGAGCAAATCTGTATCGTCTTCTTCCAGTGGATGAGGGGCAGCCAGTGATCAGTCAATCAAAGGTGAAGCAATGATGCCCATTTTCCACCAAGATGCTGTTGCTGGACTTGCAACCTTCTGGTTACCAGCAAAGCTCTTTTAACATCTGTGCCACACCACCCTCTGATTTCCCCTGCATCCGTTCCTTATCTCCATTTCTGTGTAATAAATGATCTGAATCTCAGAGCCAGCGGTACACTCGAGGTCGTGAGAACTGCAGGAGTGACACTGCCGCCCAGCTCATTTAGGTGTACTTAATTACAAAGAAGACTCTACACCCCCACAGTTACACAGACACACCCAGGCTGTTTATGGATCGTTCGCAGAGCATTCGTGCTCCTGCCTCATATGGTTTTTGGGAGGCTGAGGGCCAAATGTATATTAATTGCTGACTGCACCGTCTGGATACGCATCCCACCCTTCGCAGTTGCCTCAGATCCCCCATCCCTCCGTTACCCTCACCCTCCCTCCATCATTCCTGCATACACAGGATGAGATGGCTGGAATACTCCCCATCTTCTGTCATGAGTCTGAGTGGGTTCACATGGTTTCTTCTGCTTTTAAAGGATTAGTTTACCCAAAGAAGTTCTGTCGTCATTTACTCCCCCTAATGTGGCTCCTTTATTTCCTGAAACACAAAAGGAGAATAGGACGAAATAGGACATGAAACGCACTATAAAAGAATCATAACGTCTTGTGCACTGTATTTAAAATCCTTTTATGATATTATTTATGTGATGAGCAGATTAAATTCAGTTATAAAACACTGACAATTTTCCCCTCCAGAAGGAGGTTAATCAATCAAACCGATAATATCAGTGAGTTGGAGAACTGGATCTTTCCACTTTGTGATCTTATCATTCGGACCAGTTTTGTGAGCTGGATCAACTGATTCATTGAATAGACCGTTATTTGTATTTATGATCATAAATGCAGCAATGAAATCTGGTACAAGAATCGTCTCTGTATTTACATCCATTTTTTTTTACATTTACATATGTGAAACCCTTTACAATAGTCAGAAACTTGACCCACAGTGATCCCCTACATAGAGTTTAGCCAGTCATAACATAACAGGTAATTTACATATTCTTAGAGGTCTTAAAGGTACAGTAAAAGGCAAAGAGAGGGTGGAAAACAGTTGTGTAAAACATCTCAGTAAGAAACCTCGACTATAGTCCCATTCACACAAATGTTGTTAACTGCAAAACTTTTGTGCGATTAAAGGGATAGTTCCCCCAAAAATGATTTACCCCATGATTTACACACCCTCAAGCCATCCTAGGTGTATGACTTTCTTCTTTCAGATGAATGCAATCGGAGCTGTATTAACCCTCTGGGGTCCGAGGGTGTTTTGGGGCCTGGAAAAGTTTTGACATGCCCTGACATTTGTGCTTTTTACGGCTAAAAGCACACCCTGTATATTTTCTTTATTTTGCAAAAGCACAATGTTTTGTTGATATTGTGAGTGTACAAAAATAAAAGTAGACCCTTTACAGATTGAAATGCTGTATTACTCTTATATGTACGATCAAGTATGAAGGAGCATTTTAGTTCTTTTCGCTGTCAACATTCAAATCTGCAAAAAGTTCCGCCGCCGGAACTGTCGACCCCAGGAGGTAAAAAAAAATGTCCTGGCTCTTCCAAGCTTTATAATGGCAGTAAATGGTGGTCGAGATTGTGAAGCCCAAAAAGTGCATAAATCCATCATAGGAAGTGTGCCACACTGCTCCGGGGGTTAATAAAGGCCTTCTGAAGCGAATCGATGTGTTTGTGGAAGAAAAATATCTGTATTTAAAACTTTATAAATCGTAATCTCTAACTTAACTGTCATACTCGTGTTCAATTAGTACAATTCCAGCGGATGATGTAGGAGGTGTAGATGTAGCGTAAGCTCCGGTGAGAAGTGACGAACGCGGAAGCGCAGAGGAGAGAGAGCAAAACTAAACACCGGTCAGGAATTAGCAGTACAAAACGAAGATTTGTAAAGAGAAATTTTGAAGGATTTCAATATAAGCCATGGGGAGACTGGATTTCCTTTGCTGTAAAGAAAGGATTCTCAACGGAGCTTCCGCTACACCTACATCATCCGATGGAACCCAACTCTCTCATGAACAGTTAAGGCCCGTTTACACCAAGGATGATAACTATAAAGTTAACAAAAAAGATATAGTTCTAAAAATCGTTCTCAATATTAAAGAATAGCAGAGTTCAGACCACAGCTATAACGATAAAGGCACAGAGAAACGATATCGTTGGAATCACTTCCAGAACGATTTTTTCAGCTGATGAACGATAAAATCATTGATACCCAATCAGAATCAATCCTACCATCTAGAGCTTGAAAATTTAAAGCGGCAGACGTGTGTGCACGTAGAATAAACTGACGCTATTGTCCGCTGGTGTGGACACTAATATCGTTATCTTTATAGTTATCATTCTTGGTGTGAACGGGGCTTTAGCGGAGTTGACTAATATTTCCAATGTTGACTAGCAGCAGCAGTTCTTTTTAATCGACTAATTGACTAGTCTCGCACATCTCTAGTAAATACGGTCCTTTATTCTCTGTGACAAGCGGGTGGTATTTCTAAATACTGCAGTATTTCTTCTTTTCTGTAAGCGCCACCTACTGTCAGAGAGTGAAATTGTATTTTCATTCAGAGCATTTGCCTTTTTTTTGTATTAAACAAATAGAATGTGAAAATCATGGCATGAAAACATTCGTGTTGGTGTGAACAGGCTTTAACATGCTAATGTTACATGAATGTAGACTGGCCCCTCTAAGTTTTCACTTGTAATTTGCTCTCATTATATTGTTAACATTAAGCGTATCAAAAAGTAAACATACTTGACCACTGATAGATTGACTGCAGTATTTAGCTGTCACACGAGAGCCAAAGTTGTCTCAGGAGACGACTTAATCTGTCATCTCTCACATGTATGAATGCATACAAACATATGACAGCTTAAAGAAAGCATTTGAAACTAGCTTTGTGTGCATGTGTCATGCATCACAGGCAGTAGCCCTCATGTGAGCAAACAAGGGAAATTAATCTGAACTCTTTGTTTTGTGTTTGGTTTGTCTTTTTGTGTGTAGGGGGGATGGGGAATGGCTTTTTGGAAATCCTCTTTAAATCCTTTCATCTGTAGTGGTTGGACAGACCACATTCCTCATAATTTCCCTGCCTCTTTCATTGCAGTCTATTGTTTAAGCCGTCCTACAAGATGTAATTCTGAAATCATACTAGCCTTATTAGCGGTTTGCCGTTGGATTCCTGTAAGCCAATTTGGCTTTAGCTTGCTGAAAGAGGGGTGCGGGGGAGGACGTATTGTGGACGTTCATTTAAAGAAACAATTAGACTCTGTGAATGGCGGGACACCAATGAAAGCCACGTATATAGGTCAGAGACCTTTAAAACAATAAGCTCCCCCTCACTGTGAGGGCACCTGACAAATAATGGCACTGGAGTGGAGGCCTTATCTCATTGGTTGCCGGGAGACTGTGGCGAGCTGTCATTTACGTTGATCTGATTGGCACGGTCCCAGTTCCACTCTCAGCTGCTGACAGCCAAAAGTGATGAAGGAGGGAAATATACTGGCCTGCGTCCCATTACATATACCATGCAATAAATTATGTACAAAAGTTTGGCATCTGAAGACCTTTTTGCCCACCAAGACTGTATTTATTTGATCAAAGATACAGTAAAATTATGAAATATTTCCGTTCAAAACAACTGTTTTCTGTTTGAATATATTTTCAAATGTAATTTATTACTGTGTGATGCAAAGCTGAATTTTCAGCATCATTACTCCAGTCTTCAGTGTCACAGGATCCTTCAGATATCATTCTAATTTTCCAATTTGCTGCTCAAGAAAATTTCTTATCAAGATTGAAAACAGTTGTGCCGCCTAATTTTTGTTGAAACAGTGATTTTTTTTCTTCTTCTCAGGATTCCTTGATGAATAGAAAGTCCAAAAGCATTTATTTGAAATAGAAATATTTTGCAACATTTCAAATGTCTTTACTGTCACTTTAGAACAATTCAGTGTATCCTTGCTGAATAAAAGTATTAATTTCTCAAACTTTTGATGGAAAAGCTCTATAATTCTATGTACAACACAATAGTGTGTGACTATAGGGACGTGACTGGGCATTGATACTCATTTCCTGATTCTGATTTACTAGAGATCCTCATTCTATATCACAAAATTTTGGAACATGTCAGTTCCATCTAAAAGGTTTTTACAGTTATTAAAGGCCTAGTTACGTCATGCGTTTTGATTGTAACACACCAAGAGTTTTATTTCTTCATGCATATTTACAAATTCTTCACATACGAAAATATCCAATATGCAAATGAACGCATAATAAAAAAATACTTAGTATAAGGACCCATTCTCATTAACTAGTTGCTTATTAGCATGCCTATTATTAATATAATGGCTGTTTATTAGTACTTATAAAGCACATATTCTGCATGACCATATTCTACATCCCTAATCCTAAACAGTACCTAAACATAACAACTACCTTACTAGCTATTAATAAGCAGCACATTAGGAGTGTATTGAGGCAAAAGTTGTAGTTAATGGTTTGTTAATAGCAAGAATAGGACCTTAAAATAAAGTGTGACCAAATACTTATTAAAAGTATTGTTTAGCTAAATTCATACCTTACAATTATTTTTTTATGTAAAAGTTGCTGTAGCTTTCAAATGTAAAAGATCCAGAAGAGAATAGTTACAAAATTGTTGTGCAAAGAATTGTTGGCAGTAGTAGTTGCAAACAGCACTGATGTTCACCTGGTAATTCCGCTAGAAACAGCACTGCATCAGGGCACATGTGGCATCTCAATTTCACCAGTCTGATTTGGGACATCATAATTCAATCATTCTATTTAGGATGGATTGGGACATTGCGCTGGTTTCAATATTTCTATCATCTGACTTAATAAGAAAGCAAAAAAAAATCCTCAAACCTACGGCCTTTTCAAACAGGATCAATGCATTGAAGCCTTTTCTGTGTGGCTGCTGTGTCTGAAATACTCAGCCAAATGTGTTAAGTTGTCGTAGGCCTGGGCGATAAAACGGTATCGATATTTATCGACGGTACACCTTCGATAACGATATAAAAATTGTTCGATATAGTGCAGGATATAGGCACGTGCTATGAGTGACGCAGACAGCACACACAAACACGAACACATGCTGAAATGAGTGCAGTGCCTGCCTGTGATGAGGAGATTGTGAATAATAAAATTAATATTAGTCGAATTTAAAATAAACATTTGCATTTGAATTAGGGATGCGCCGATCCGATATTCATATCGGGTTTCGGCTCCGATAGTGCAATTTTTCTCGGATCGGGTATCGGTCAGGGAGAGCCGATCCAAATCCGAGATTTTTTATTTTTTTTTCCCGATTGTGCGAATTATTCTGTGTTACTTCTGAAGCCATACGATAGCTTAATGTGAGCTACATATGAATATTTACGTCCTTACATTAAAGTTCACACAAACTCTTTTCTCCGCTGTGGCTGTCAGTCATTCGCTCTCTCCAAGATCATTCTGTGTTCCCATTATACTTGATTTGTAAATACATGGACTTTATCTTCTTGCCGGAGTTTAATGTTGTTTTGTTACTTGCTACCGGGTGTCTGTGAGAACAAAACACGGGCGTAGAAAAGACTATAAATTGTTTTTAACGTGCACAGTAACTGAAATTTAAAAC
>NW_015555730.1:140575-140904 GCF_001515605.1 Sinocyclocheilus anshuiensis
ACCTGATTAATATTCATGAATCCAGTAGCTCATTAATCCTTAGTGCGTTTTATATTGTTCTTATTAATAGAATTCGTATAATAATAATAATAATAATGATAATATCTTATCAGTATTATTGTTCGGAACACTGAATGACCAAAAAAAGAACCAGCACCAGTCCTAAGTTCATGGTTACCAAGTTTTAATTCTAATTACTAAACTTCTATTATTAAATAATACTTGACTATCATATTATAATGCTTGACTGCTCGACTGACTGATATTAAGAGTGTACTTTCAGATATTTAAAAAGCTGTACCATTTTACAAACATTATATATGTTTGTA
>NW_015555730.1:141031-155206 GCF_001515605.1 Sinocyclocheilus anshuiensis
GAGAAGATCTTGATTAGGTTAAAACCGAAACCAAGCCATTCACACAGAACGCATATTCAGCGCATTCTAGACGGACAAATATGACTGCTGTACTTGCGTCTCACACAAGAGATGTAACCATGAAAAGTTAAAACAGTTTAAACTTTTAGAAAACACATCGCGAATTTATGGAGGTTTATTCCTTTTCACTGCGTCTCTTTTATGTTTTTAAATGCAATCTGCGTGATGGGCGATTTGGCTCTTTTATATTCGATTTATATGAGTTAATTTAGACGTAATGCACGTTTTTTTAATAGACAGTTATTTCCATGCGTTGACATTATGTGCTGCATTATTTTGCTCATTGCGTCCTCCTGTGGCCTCGGGAGACAAGCTAAACGTTTCCTTAAAACCTATTTAATCTGCATATAAAACATTAGAAATTAGATATTTGTTTAATTTTTATTGTGTGTTTGACTGTTAAAACAAAAAAAATATTTGTTGTTTGTCTCAATAAATTGAGTTAATTTAAAAATACAGTGGTTAAATAAAAAAAAAAAAATTCTACTGCTCTTTGTTTTAAAAAAGGTTATAAAAAATGTCAATAATTATAGATACCGAACAATATGAAGCATTATATCGTTGATAACTTTTTTAGCTATATCGCCAAGCCCTAAGTTGTCGCTTGCCAATTAGCAAAGACTTTTATCTCCAGTTGCTTTACAGTCCACTGATTAGTGGGGCGGTCTCAACTAAGTAGCCTTAGGTTAAGTGGTTTGTGTAAGGGGCACAATAACGACCAAGCACAACTGTGATTATGGTAGTAATTCTCTAGTTTCTTGTGAGAGAACCTGCATCTTGAACCAGCGTATTTACATCAAAATATGTTGGTTCATTAGTGTCGTCCACCTAATGATTTTGATTTAGTCTGTAACTCTTTGTTAGATAACAGATTTGACGGCTTGAGGTCAAAACAGATCCACCTCTCAGCAGAAATCTGTGGGCCACCTGCAAATCTCTGCTTCCGTGCGGTTGAGGAGTTCAGCTGTGAATGTGGGAGAAGCCAGTTAAACCAGATGCTGTTGCTCCGGAGAAATTGACAGCTTGAAGCGTTTGATAGGACCTTTGGCTGAACTTGTGTAGCAAGACTGTGTGACCATGACGTGTCATTATGCTTTTATGATGGAACATGAAGTTTCATTGTTATATTTCTTAGTTCATTCATAATTTGTTGCTTTTTATCAAAATATTAGATAAAGAAAGATTACTTTGGCTTTCTGAAGTCCGGTATCTGTTTTTAATGTATTTAGACCTCATCTGTGTGGGTGAGTGAGTGTGTGTTACGTGCTAGACGTGTCTACACGTGAGTGTCATCATGGCAAACAGAGGCAGCGGAGCGAGGTGGAATCTGAGATCTTGGCACACATTTCAGCAGGTCTCATTCAGGAAGTGGGTTGTGAAAGGGTGTGTGTTGAGTACAGGTGTGGAAGACCAGCCTCAACCTGCCCAGACCTTCAGAACACTTTCTCAGTAACATCAGGAAGAAAGACGCTCGTCCTCATGAGGCATGACTGACTCGTGTGGCCGACACTCCTGGCATCTTAAAAAAATGTTTTTGTTGAATCTTTTACTTAAAGACTCCTAATACTTTCCCTGCAAGTCTCCGTTTTTGTGTGGGAATGTGACTTCAGACCCTCACCAAAAGTAAACATGAAGAAACCGATTCTTTCAGGAGTTCTAACTTGCCATGAATGCAGTATTTTCTCATTATTTATGTAAAGACTGCAGCATAATTTTCTCTCATAAACCACAGCATAATTCAAAGCTTAGACTCTGCAGAAAAGCAAATTGCAGTGAAAGCATTTTTTGCTGTGGTTTGGAATCATTTTCATCATTGGTTTCTCAACATTGTTTTTGCCTTGCATTGTGAATAGTTCATCCTTTTTGGAAGATGATAGAGTGAAGCTATTTAGTTACTGTTTCCAAACCAACATCCATTTTCTTCTACATTTACCATTGTTTTTATTTATTTATTTGGCGTATTATGAAAGGGCATTGTACTTGAGTAGTTGCAATATACACGTGACTATTCTTAAACAAAATCTTAAAGGGGTCATATGATGCGATTAAAATTTTTCCTTTCTCTTTGGAGTGTTACAAGCTCTTGATGCATAAAGAAGATCTGTAAAGTTGCAAAGACTAAAGTCTCAAATCCAAAGAGATATTCTTTATAAAAGTTAAGAGTCAACCACGCCTCCCTAAAACGGCTCGTTCTAACACGCCCCCACATACCTACGTCACTATCTGGGAAGATTTGCATAACGCCGCCCAAATGTTCACGCAAAGAAAGAAGGCGTAACTTTTATTCTCGCTGTAGTATAGACCAATTTAGAGTAGACGTCACAGTTACGTCATTTGCAGCTGCGCACGCATAGTGGTTGCAGAAAAACACTGGGAACAAGTGGAGGTAAATGGGTAAAATCCATGGAATAAAATAAAAAAATATTTTTGTGCCTTTTGATGTCAAGATCGGAATGCAAATAATTTTTATAGAATACTGTCATTATTTGAAGCTAAACAATAATGTTCTTTTTAGCAGCATCATATGACCCCTTTAAGCTTTGTGAAATGCCAACAGAATGATGGTATAATATTTGAATGATTGAAAATGCTACCATGGTTGTATGGGTATTAAACTTAATAATAAAGTTCATGTGACAGATTTTAGTTCTGTAACGTGACGTATTTTAGATTCAAACAGGATCTTCAACAAAAAAGATAGGGCTGGACTTGGTTTTATCCATTTGTGAGTGAAAAGTGGTCTCTATATGACAGGTAAATAAAGGAAAGGGGCTGAAAAAATAGTAAGGATTGGTGACCAACTAAAAAGGAAAGTAATTTCAGAGGCATGATGAAAGATTATGAAAACAAATTGTATTTTTCTGTGGAACAGTGTGCTCATGAATTAAAGAATCTATGACGAAGAACATTCAAGAAAGAAAATTAATTTTGAATTTTAAGTAAAGTAGTAAACACTTGCTTTATTTCTATAGTCCACTTTATCAATTCTGCTAACTATGAGTAACATGTCAACTAACTCTCATTAGACTATTAGTAGAGCGCTAGTAGACTGTTAAGTTTAGTAAAACAAATTGACTGCAAAGTTGCAAAGCTACTTATAGTCAACAGAATGGCTGAAGTGGACTATCAAAATAAAGTGTTACCAACTGGGGTAAAACTTTTTTCAGTTGTAGAGGTACATTATGTGTTGTTAATTTTGTTTAAAAGTGATTTAATGGAAATAACCAGAATACCCAATGTATTTGTGCCATTTTTTTTAAATAAAAAGTGGTCTGCATCTACTTCAATCTAAATGCATTTGCCTAGAAGTTTCTTAGCTCGACTTGGGTGCAAGGAATCTTTTCACCCTGTTTATCTGATTAGCCTACTTTTTCTTTCCTCCACAAACAGCTTTAAAGGGACAGATTGCGGGTGTCATTAACACCTTAATCCTCCCTCATTCCTGCACCCCCTCTAAACCCGGTGCTGTTTGGTGTCACCCGTGACAGTGAGAGATTAGAGAGCAGATCTGGAACGTCTCACTTAGCAGCTTGTTTGGGGGGTTGGGATCATCTCAAATGCAGGATGAGGTCAGAGCCAGATGAGGACTCACCCGCTAATCACTGATGAGTCAAACGCACACCGCATGACCTCTGGGAGCGCTGCAGGAGTACAGTGTAGCAGATAGCAAATCTGTGGATTAAATGGAGTTTTAGGATATCATTGCCCCGTCCACTTGCACTGAATGTGCCTGCTTTGGTTTTTAATACATTGTTGTATTGGCATTGCATTATTAACAAAATACACCAAAGTGTCACCTTACCATAGTAATGCAGTAAAAAAAAATCTTATGTATAAAGAGTGGTGCCACAATGCCAGGGATCTGCAGGTCATTGCCAGTGTGTTGCTATGCAGTTTCTGTTGTATTCTGAGTGGTTGCTTAGTTGCCAAGTCAAAAGCATCCCACCCCCTCTAAGTATCCCTGCAAATGGCTGAGGTCCCTCTTTTAATCTAAATCTATGGCAATTGTTTGCCTATTTTATCATCCATCAGACATACATTGTAAGTTTAATCACTTAGAAACAGACTGCGAACCCAAAGTATGAATACCAATAATGGTGACATTTGTATTGGCAAACACACCTAATAATATTTTAAAATTGCATATCCGTAATTACATTGATTCATCAATGGTGCATTACAAGAAAGGGCAAATCTCTCAGACAACTGTCACTATAAATCTTTCAAAATGCAATTTTATTTCTTCTATTAACGTCTTTTGTACTTGAATGATGATTTGGCTCATCACAACTTGTCTTGCTTGTGTTTGGAAGAGCTTTTCCACTGTACAGATGGTGACAGGTGCCTACAAACACAAGGTTAACGTTGACAGAGCATAGCAGTGTTAATCTTCATTATTGTCTTAAAGGAATAGTTCACTTAAAAATGAAAATTATTCCATAATTTACCCATGCTCAAGCCATCCTAGGTCAATATGCCTTTCTTCTTTCAGATGAATACAATCAGAGATATATTAACTAATAACCTGACTTTGTGAGTTTCTGAAGCTCCAAAAAGAACATCCATCCATCCATCCATCATAAAAGTAATCCATACGACTCCAGTGGGTTAATGAATGCCTTCTGAAGCAAAGCGATGGGTTTTTGGAAGAAAAATATCCATATTTAAAACTTTATAAACTATTATCACTGACTTCTGGCAACTTCTGTGTTCACGAGTTACAACATATGATAACCTTTTGAGTTGTTTGGCTATACTGTAGATTTGTGTTCATATCCATTTTAAAATGTGCCTCCACATTCCTCAGTTCTCACCTTAGCTTCTGTTACGTCTGTGTCCTACATCATGCACTGGATGGCTTGAGGGTGAGTAAATTATGGGATAATTTTTGGATGAATTGCTCCTTTAAGGGTCACATCAGCTTTGATCATGGTACTAGGTCTGGAGACCCCAGCAAAAGCAAGTATTTTTCTCATACAGAATCAAATGAAGAGTTTTCAACCTGGGCCATGTTTTGTCTTTGTTCATCAGGGCTGAAACTGATCAGTTTCCTCTTACTCATGCATATGAGGTCATAAATGTACCACCGACACACACCACAGCCTGAAGAGGGCAACCAGTGCATCCTGAACCATGTTCTGCTTCCTGACTGTCTTCCTCAGTTCCCCACATCTTTTTGTTAGCCCTGAACACACTTCATAACCAAACATTTACTTTCAACCTCAGTGCTTTACGTGATCACTGGTAATAGCCTTTATTTACATTTTCATGGATGTTACGTACTGGCAGCCGCAGTGATTGTCATGTAATGATAGGACATGCTTAGTTATGTGTTGGGCCTAAAGGACTCTTGGCAGTCATGTCCTAAACTTGGCCACACTTGCAGAACATATGGGGGGTGGAGAACAAGGTTAAACACTGAGCACATGTTTTCGTGTAGCGATGGTTTATGTGCAGAGCTGCATTGAGAAGCATGTGAATTGCACAGTGGATGTGCAACCTGTACATTTCAGCTGAATTCCTTCTTTACCAGGGTAGACTTGGTGGAATGTCCAAAATAACTTTCGTAGTTTGGCTACCTGTTAAAAGCAGTCCTAATGCAACATCGCAAAAAAATGGCAAGGGAGCTTAATCTCCCGTCACAGTCTCCACCCTTCACCGCAGCCTGCTAACTTCTCCCAGATGTGTATGTCAATGCACTGTTGGTAACACGAGTTAAAACTCATAGAGGTGTGTAGGAGCCTGCATAAAGAGCTCTGCTGAGTGTGCACCCGTGAAGGAGGGGCTTCGTGCCTTTAATCTCTCTCAGGGTACAGAGAGAAGCCAAAAGCCATCGCTCCATTCATACAGGGAAATTTGAGTGCGACGGTTTAAAGCAAACACAGACGGACTGTCCCATGGGGCTCTGTCTGAGAGCCATTACCCCTGATTCTGCATTGCGGTGAACCCTTGAGTACCTGTGTCTGCTTTATATGTATATAATCGGATAATATATGCAGTTCACGTTAGAGTTCCCTGTCTTTCTTCTGATAGTTTGGTCATGTTATGGAAATCAACGTTCTGTTTGTCAGGGTAATATATAGTCTTCTCATCGCAAGCTGGTTGGCCTCACAGGCAAGGTATTGTCATGCAGAATTGTGTTGAGTAATGCACATCACTTTATTCACTCGTGGCTTCGGTGGATGACTCCCACCAAGAGCATTCTTCACCAGCATGACAGTGACAGCAAGCACAAATAATAGAACCCAGACAGGAATTTGGGCAGGGTGTTTTGGAAATAGGAAAGTGGATCGCATTGGCAGTTTCACCAGAACACACGGTAGGAAATGCAGGAGAAAATGGGAAAATAAACGGTGTTGGTAGGCATAATGATTGGTCGTAAAACTCTTTTGAGTCCTGCTTTTATGAGCATTTGTAAAAAATTTAACGGAACTTGAAAAGGGACCCTTTCAGTGTGCAAGTTAACGAGAGGTGGGACGAAATGAACAAAGGCCTGAGATCTCGCCCACTCCTCTTTCCCACACCCACCCGTGGGTGACTGAGGGGGACCGTACTGCTATGGTCAACTGATGAGTTATGCTTCAAACATGTTGTGGGTCATCTCGGTTAAGTTGTGAAACAACTTCTGCATTCCTAGTTGAGGCACTGTGTGGTGGAATGTAGGGTTTATTCCTACCAGGCTCGGCCACCACATCTCCAGTGACCCCTGACACTTGGACTGGGCCCCTTCCCATGGAGCCTAGTCAGGTGACTGCAGTGCAAGGCACAGCATTGAAACATTACTTTATTTGTTTAAGCTGTCTATTTCTGAATGACAGCATATGATACATTTTTTCTCCGCTTTCTCTGGGCAGAGTTAAATGTTTGTAGGCCTTGTTTGCCTAATCTCTGCAACCACAAGACAAATGATAGTTTAAAAATCTATGTTTTTCAAAAAGAAAAAAAAAAAATACAATTTTGCCCTCAAGTTAGTATTGTAGACAAGTCCATAACCCAAATTTCCACCATTTAGTGCCAAACCTTTAATGAACAGGATTGTGGTTTGCAACATTTGTTTGTATAAAAGAATGTATGAAATAATCATTTGGGCATGTTGTTCATCAGCTATTGACTCAACATCCCTCTCTTTTATGAAAACTGCCAATTAATGAAACCTTCTTGGGCAATATTGTTGCCTTTCTTGAACCTGTAGACTTTGTTTTCTGTCTGGTAGGCACTGGGCCATTCACTTTGCCCTGGAAATGTCTGGAAACAGCCAGCTGTCCTTTGATCACTGAACTGAATTTGTTTTCCCATCATGCATCAGTGCAGTGAGGATTACTCTGTCAGGAGTAGTTTAGGCTTGGTGACTTATTGGCTTGCCCTTACTCTCAGTCCCATTGGAGGTTAAAGAATCCACATTGGGTCTGTGCCGATACCAGCCCGTACTGGTCACCGGGAGACAGAATGGAAAATCCAGTGGAGTCTAGTTTCTGCCAGGCAAACCTAAAAAACACATTCATTGCCCCAACTCCAAGTCCCAGCTTCCAGGATCAACTTTGTATTTGCTTACCTACAAATTACACCTTTCACCAGTCCCTAAGTTCCGTTATATGTTCAAAGTTCTTCTCAGAAAAAGACAGTTGAGGGTGGACATTTGGAGAACAGTACCCTCCTAATGAAGGCCAGAAGCAGAAACACTTCAGTGTGTTTCCTATCAAGAGACTTGCAGTTGTGGCTGAAATTCCAGGACATAATAAAAGCCTGTCTGGACTCAATCAAAATAATCAGGCCGACAAAGAGTCAAACTAAGAACAACTGCGGCTGGATGCTTTGAGGAAAATTCGGAAGCTTTTTTAAAAATTGATTTGAGAGTAATTGAACACAAGGTGGGCATTTTCTTGCCTTTATTTCCCTGAGAACTCATGCTGGGAAGTCAGTTAAACTTGCACTGGAAACTATACCTTATATCCACAACGAAAAGTCCAGGTGTGGTTGCTGTCTGACTCAGCACAGAGGGGGATAAAAACATCATAAGCAAGTTATGTTTGTGTTCAAAAAGAAGCCTTATTAAAACACTCTGTGCTACTCAAGTTATATTCTATCATTAGTCTCACAAGTACCTCACCAAGGTAAGCAGGTCCCCGTCCCTATGGGGGCATTTCAGTAATGCATTTCTGTTTTAAGATGTGTTGTGTCAGTAGGACTTGTGATCACACTTGATCTCTTAGGGTGCTTTAACACCTGGCCCGTTGTTTCGGAAACCTGGCGCATTTCCCCCCTTAGCTCAGTTCGTTTGGGCAGATGGGAACACGGCAATCGCGCTTGAATCCGCGCCAAAACAATCGGTCCGAGATTGCCTGAACGAGGTGGTCTCGGCTCGATTGAAAACGAACTCTGGAGTGGTTTGCTTGTAGTGAGAAAGCAATCCGATCTAACGGACCAACGGACCAGGCTATATCACAATGTATAATGGGTAATTACGTAAGTTCCGTGAAAAGCATTAGCTTTGTTGTTTTGCTAATACTTCAAAATGAACCTGTGAATGTCTGTGGGTGAGCACGTCTTCGCCATTCAAAATAAAAAAGCGCACTTTTTCATTTTATAATGCCAAACAAAAAAACAACAATAAGCCCACAAAGCTGTTGTCGTTCCATCCTGACGGATGACAGCCGTGACAGCGGTGGAATCCCGGAAAATAAACTGTGGAACTTTGACCAATGAGAGAACAGTTTACTCGCACGTGACTTGTATTAACAAATTTGGTCCGTTTAGAAACTTTGCCGTGTGAAAGCAAACGCACCAAGAATAAAAAGCAACATTGAAAAAAATTTTAATCCCTGTTTCGGAACAAAGCAATCGATCTACAGGTGTGAAAGCACCCTTAATCTACGTGCTCCAGTAACATGGAGCTCTTACAGCACTTATCAGCATACATCAGAACATGCAGATACCTTCATCTCTGCTGAATACCTTGAACAGAGACCGTTGTGTTCTGTCACTAGTTGAGGGTACGTTTTTGTAATGATGGCCTCAAAGGTGGCCTCATGTTTTGAGTTAACTTGCCAGAAAAAGCATGTTACATCAATCCATGGAGCATCTGAGGGGTATAAACCGTCCAGCAGGTTTGATTAGATTTGTTTGCTTGTCCTCATCAACTTCATATGAAGCTTTACTTTCCAACAGTACGAAGGCTGAAGTTTAACAAACTTATCCAATCTCTTGCTTTACCATGTTTCTGTACATACTTGAGGCTTAAGCTATTAACAGTTGTCATTCTTGTTTACTCTTGCAGAAGAGGTTGACTACAGCAACTTTGGCACCAGCACTCTGACCCGGAAAAAGAAGGCCGTGGTCACTCTTCGCAACGACCTGAACCGCAAACGGCCCCACATCCGCATTGGCATGCCTCAGGATTTCCGTCCTGTGTCATCCATTATTGACGTGGACATCCTTCCTGAATCTCACCGGAGAGTTCGACTCTACCGGCATGGCTCAGACAAGCCCCTGGGATTCTACATCCGTGATGGAACCAGTGTCCGTGTCACACCCCACGGCTTGGAAAAGGTCCCAGGTATCTTCATTTCCCGTCTGGTACCTGGAGGCCTGGCTGAGAGCACGGGCCTGCTGGCCGTCAATGATGAGGTCTTGGAGGTCAATGGCATCGAGGTGACAGGAAAAACGTTGGACCAGGTGACTGACATGATGATCGCAAACAGCCACAACCTTATCGTGACCGTGAAGCCGGTGAACCAGCGCAACAATGTGGTGCGCAGCAGTCGTATCTCGGGCAGCTCAGGTCAGTCATCCGACAGCAGTGGTTCGGTGGGATACCCCGCCATCACCGCTCCCACCGGTGCCACTGCCATCTCTCATGGCTACAGTCCAGATGATCTGGAGAGTGACGAGGAGTCGGACATCGTAATTGAGAGCAACATGAAGCGCCCATCACGCCGCTCCAATGCCTCGGTGGCTTCAACTGCATCCCGGTCCCAGACGCAAATGACCACAGTGACCCCTCCCAGCCCCCCTACGCAACCCCAAACGAGGCCGCCATCCACCGTGTCCACAGCCTCTTTCCACTCTCAACCGAGCTTTAATGGCACAGTGCACAATAGTTTGAGTTACAAGTTGCACAAGGACCTTACCCTCCAACACCACCCCTACCACAGCAGCAACCCCGCTATGCGGGAGAGCAACGGCAGCCTACACAAAATCCTCAGCAGCCTGAGGACAGACCCCCGTCACAGCCTGGTTTTACCCAGAGGAGGGGTGGAGGAGGATGGCACAGTCATCACTTTATAGTACATAGTCACATAAAATCCAGCCCTCCCAGAGACTCTGCCTTTCAGCCTGGGACATCAGACTTGACTTTGAACCTCGCCAAACTTTTAAGGGTTTTGGAAAATGAATAATTTAACAGAAACAATATCTGCAATTTTATTCTTTTAAATGTTTGCTTTCCCTGTGTTGTAATGTCAAAAATGTTTCAGATTTAGTGGTATGTGTCTCTTTTTCTAAGCAGAGCCACTTTTTTATCTTTGTCTATCAGTGTTTCTCAGTTTTTGTTTTGAGGTTAATTTTTATCATGTTACCTAAATATCTCTTGGGACCAGAAATTGGGTTTAGACCTGTGCGTTCTGTTGTCTTCTGGTTACGGTTTGTATTTGAAAACAAACATTTGCCCCGGTGTAATAGAAAAGCCAGTTGCATTAGGCAAATGCCAAAATGAATTTACACTTAATCAGAAACACACATTTTTGTTTGCCTTGCCCAATCTAAGTTAATACCTGAATAGTATTATTATTAATTATCATATTTTTTAGTGATAAATATGTATCTGCTGTATGTGTAATACATTTATATGCACTAAATATACTATTTGGCAGATACCCTCAGAATGTTGGTTTCCAAATATATGAATATCACTTGTGTCAGCATTCAAAAAAGGCTTTTTGGAAATTGCGGAAATTTTGTTTAGATTACCATCTCAGTTAAAATATCATAAAATATGCTGTAAGACATTAACTATTATGTTGACTTTGGTCTTGTAGGGTTTCATTTGTCTTGGTTTCTGGTTTATTTGACTGCAGTGGAGTGTAATGGGTCATCACTTATAGGTATTTCACACTTGTATGTCTTCTTGAAGACCTTTTGACTTCGAGAGTACAACAGAATGTGAGTCTGTTGGTTCTCTCTGTGTTTAGTCCGTACACATATTTTCTGTCACCTCACTGTTAATGAAGCCTCACCTCTGACCTCCACTCAAATCCCCACAACAGAACAGAATGCTGTCTCGTAGTAGTCAATAGTAGTCATCTTTAATGGCTTTTGTGTTAATGCAGCCACTGAGCATACTTAAAGGGATAGATCACCCTAAAATAAAAATTAAATAATAATTTACTCACCCTCAGGTTGTTCCAAACATGTATGAGTTTCTTTCTTCTGTTGAAAGATGTTTTGAAGAACCAAACAGTTGACGGTAGCCAATGACTAACATCATTTTTTTTTTTCTCGAGTCAATGGCTACCATCAACTGTTTGGTCACCAACATTCTTCAAAGTATCTTCTTTTGTGTTCAACAGAAGAAACTCATACAGGTTTGGAACATGTGAGGGTGAGTGAAAGATGATTTTATTTGGAGAACTGTCCCTTTAAGTCCAGTCAAATTTCAGGTATTAAATGGATAGTCTTATATCATCCTGTTATACAGTGGGAACGCACAGTTTATACCCAGTAATTTTGTTTATAGAGAGAGAGTCTGTGGAATCATTTTTGTATAAAATTTAAAACCACTGTGGATGTACCTTCTTTTGCTTTTAGGTTGACTGCATTGTTTTTATCTTCTTGAACAAAGACTTACCTTCATATCCACCATTTGTGTGCCTTACTGCCCCTCCTACAGACATACTAAACTCAAACAGACGAAGTATTTGGATCTGACCACTGGAAATATTGTCATTTTGGTAAAAGCAAAGACATGGTATGTAACACGTGCGTGTGCGAGTCGAAATACATTTGTTGTGAGCGCCATCTGCTGGTCACTGTCTGAACTGCGTCTCTTTTGCTGAAAATCACATTCTTTGTTTTGCATTAATACTTTTTCATTCGTATCACTGTTGATGGCTTGGTTCGTCTATATGTGTATCCACTGACAATAAATACAATTAAAAGAAATCCAAAACAAGACGAGCTAAAAAGCACATTACTAAAGAAAAAGGGTACAACAGATTATGTCTTAAGTCAGTTTCAGTCATATTTATGGTTTAACGCAATATATTTCAGTGTCTAAATGATCCTCTTAGCACAATATATTAGTCAGGCAGTCAAACCACATTTAAAATGGTAGTTTAAAGCCTTTTCAGTGCAAAAAATACATGTGAATATTGTCTATATTGTTTTTACTGATGTCAGTCGTTTTTTAAAAAAGTGCATAATAAAATTCAGAGATGGATAAAATGCATTTTGTTGTTCTTTCATTACTTTTTCAATATGTATGAGCTCCTAAAAAACAACACATTTATTTTGTGTTTGCGCACATTCTATTCTATTCTATTCTATTCTGTTTCACAAACCATTTTAAATGAAATAATGTTATATGTGACCCTGGACCACAAAACCAGTCATAAGTAGCATAGGTATATTTGTAGCAATAGCCAACAATACATTGTATGGGTCAAAATTATCAATTTTTCTTTTATGGCAAAAATCAGGATATTAAAAAAGATAAATATCATGTAAGTAAAGATCATGTTGCATGAAGATATTTTGTAAATTTCCTAATGTAAATATATCAAAACTTAATTTTTGATTAGTAATGTGCATTGCTAAGAACTTAATTTGGACAACTTTAAAGGTGATTTTCTCAGTTTTTTTTTTGTTTTTGTTTTTTGCATCCTCAGATTCCAGATTTTCAAATTGTTGTATCTCAGCCAAATATTATCCTATCCTAACAAACCATACATCTATAGAAGGCTTATTTGGTCAGCTTTCAGATGATGTATAAATCTCATTTCAAACATTTAAAAAACGTTACCCTGGTTTTATGATCCATGGTCACATATAGGCCTATCAATACCATCATTGGACAGGAAACGCCAATGTCAGCTAATCTAATATAAAATTATACATATATAGATATAAAATTAATAATTACATAATATAACATTAATACTTGTACATAATCTATCTACTGTGTTTTTTAGTTTGACCCTTGATGTCACATGACCAGCATGAGGCCGAGCCGTTCTCTGACTGGCTGTTAAACCCGCGCATGCGCACATGCTGCTCTGCGTTCACTTCCACATAAACAAGAGCGGTGCAGTGGACAGCGAAACATGGAGCATCGCTTCGACCGAGCGGCAGCGGTGCTGTCACCGCTGGAGGAGTCCAGCGCGGAGGTGAGCAGAGACAGCGGCATCGTGTCCCAGAGCACCAGCAGCCTGTCTATGGTGAGCGAGGCCCTGAGCAGCGGCACTGTGTCTCAGAGCCCGAGCTTCGGCGCTGCAGTGGCCCAGAGCCCGAGCTCAGCAGCCGGAGAAACCCAGCCGGAGCAGACACAAGACGACGAGCTCCTGAGACACACCGCCATCACTTACTCCTCTTATATCAGAGCCAACGCGGAAGAAGAGGTAAGGAAACACGAATGTTGTGCCTGTTTAATGTAATGCCAAACACCAATTTACACACGCACAAAAAAAAACTAAATAAAATCAGGACAGATAATTATTATTTTTTTATTTGACAATGAAATGTGTTATTATATTATATTATATTATATTATATTATATTATATTATATTATATTATATTATATTATATTATATTATATTATATTATATTATATTATATTATATTATATTATATTATATTATATTATATTATATTATATTATATTATATTATACAGCTTGGTTAATATATTATTATATTATTACGTAAGATAGTATGCTGTTCTTCTAAATATTAGCACAGCTGTGATTTGGACAAACTACAACAAATGTGATATTGCTATCCAACAGGTATTTAAACAAGAATTGTATACATACATACATACATACATACATATATACATGCATATATATATATATATATATATATATATATATGTAGTGGGGGCCAAAATTATTATAAGGCTA
>NW_015555730.1:155217-168623 GCF_001515605.1 Sinocyclocheilus anshuiensis
TGTAGTGGTGGCCAAAATTATTAGAACGCTAGTATTTTCACCAGTTACAAAATGGTTTTAAGACAGTTATTACCTGCCTGCAAAGCTACCTGAAAAACTATCCGCAAGTGCACCCAGGGCAAAAGCTGCTTTAAACACAAAGTGTGGTCACAACAAATGTTGATTTAATTGAGTTAATATAAGTTAATTGATAAAGAAAATCTATTTATGACATTATTTTTGACAGCATCCTCATTTTACAGCATTTTTACACAAGTGCCTAAAACTTTTAACAGTACTGTAGCTTTGCAGGTAGGTTTCTTGAAGCATCGGCATGTCTGAAAATGTAAACATACAGTTAGTTGGTAGTGTTTCAGTATTTGTATCATTCTGCTTGTCTATGTTAAGTATAAACTGATTAATTATGTATCTTGAATGCCATGTAAGTAGCTTTGGATAAGCCATATTTATTTAAAGTGCGTTAGATATGTTGGCTTTCAGTATATAGTGAGTATAATATCAGATTCCTCACATAACACTTTATAATGCTTATTGTAGAAGTACAGTCCTGATCAAAGTCCTGTATGTAGATAAAGAGAATCAGGTTAAGCAAATAATACCACATCTCTGTTTTTAAGCCATGTTTGTTTGAGAAAGTATGTGAACCTGAACATTGTCTGTTCATATGAAGAGATAATTGAAGTCAGTTGTTTCAGTTCATGGGAGTTTAGCACTTCTGCTCTGTTGAAGAACATAAGCCCGGGTTTTTTAAGAATTGAATGGAGAACAATATTAAGACATTTAAAACCACTGTTACTTTGCTTGGGAGTGGTTTTCTAACAAAACTCACTCAAAAACAGGTCATGTCACAAAGAAACTCAGGGGAACAGGACATCTGCAGGCCTCTAGATGTCCTTCACTGATGGAGAATACATGAGATTTGGAGAAATTTAGCATTACATCTCTTACTCATCAGTGGATTTTCTGCAGTGAATGGGTGCCGTCAGAATGAGAGAACTTTTTGATGACTAACTAAAAGTCTCTTCCACGCATCTGTATACTCGTCTTGTTGGAGCACAAAGCACAGTGTAGTTACTGTATCAGGCCTAATTTGCTAAGTGTGATATGGGATAAAGAAAGACTGACTTGTTCTTTGTGCTGCTGACTGAATTCAGTTAAATTCCTGACACACGACTGCTTTTTGAATTCTTTGTGGTCTACTACACGTATAGTAGTACGTGAACCAGCTGTTTGTCCTTCTAAATGTTTAAATCGCATTATATCATGTGTTTTCTTGATGTTTGTCATGTATTTGCTCTGCAGGTCCTGTGCTTGGAGAAAAGCCTGGAGGAAATGCTGACAAGAGTCGATGAGTTTGTTGGTATGCTTGATATGGTAAGATCAAGATTTTTCTGCCGTTCTCTGAAGTTGTTTTAACTAATTACTGAAGACAGTACTCAATGCAAAGCCACTTACGACATGAAAATGTTTCAATTCCGCATGTAACCACTAAGCAATTTTGTTAACTAAAACTAAAACATTTTTTTAAATCATTTTTCATCATGTGTTTCAATCAGGTGTAAATGTTGCTAACTGAAATAAAATAGGTTTAAGTTGAAGCAACGCGCTTAATAAAACTAAATAAAGCAAAATTACAACCGAGTAGAAAAAAGTCTATTTAGAAAAAAAGCACATTGCAAAATTGAAAAAACTCAAATTAACTGGAAATATGAAAGTAAAAGCTAATTTAAAATGTTAATAAATACTATAGTAGTATATAAAAAATACTAACATAGTTTAAGAGTCAAGATCCCCGCCTTAAAATATATAGGCAGCAAAGTTCTGGGTAGCAACTGATTACGTAATCCAGATGACAAAAATGTAATACTTATAGGCTAATTAGATTATATTACATTTTAAAATACTCGTAATGAGACTACAGTTGCTTTATTTATTATGTGATTACATATTATTCACACGATAGCAATACTTTATTAATTATTTATTGATTCTCCCTAATTCTTCTTTTTATTAAACTCCCAAACTCTCTGCAGTTCTTTCACGAAGCCCAGTTTAGGAAAATGAGATGTAAAATTTAATGCATTTCATGTTGTTAATCGCAACGATTGGAATATATTTTCTTTCTCTTTGTAGTTTTATATCAGTATGGTACAAGATTATTAAATCTTTGCTTGTACTGTATATTGTTACTGTACTGAACTAAAGCAAATGCTTAAAATATTATCTAGATTCTAGAAAATACTGGCCTTTGAATGAAGTATCCAAATCCATTAGTAGAATAATGGCAGATATATAAACAAACAAAAATAAATACAATTCAAATTTGATTCCACTATAAAGTTTCTTCCACAGCAGTGTGACTGCCATAACTACTTTCCCTCAAAGTTTCTTCAGACCCCCTAGAAGCCTGCTGTTGCCCCCTTAAACCCCAGCTTTAATAACCACTGTGACCAAAGGCGTTGTTAATATTTATTTATTTATTTTGTTTATAGATTCGAAATGACACCTCACAGGTGGTCAATGAGAACCTACCACAGATACAAAGAAAATCTGAAGAGATGAGAGAGATTTACCGAAAAATCGACAAATTGGAGGTAATAATAACTTTAAAGGGGTCATATGATGCAATTTAAATTTTTCCTTTCTCAGGTGTTACAAGCTCTTGGTGCATAAAGAAGATCTGTAAAGTTGCAAAGACTAAAGTCTCAAATCCAAAGAGATATTCTTTATAAAAGTTCAGAGTCAGCCACGCCATCCTAAAATAATCCATAATTATGTCCCCACTGGATGCATATGCCTCGTTTATAATGGGTTTTCATGTTTTTGTCTCGTCGCACTGGGACACGGCATCAACAGTATGGTGAGGGAAATAACATTTCCGTCACACGCTTGAGGTATTAGGCCAATCACAACGCACTGGATAGCTGGCCAATCACAGCACACCTTGCTTTTCAGACCGATGAGCTTTGTAAAAATCAACACGTTTCAGAAAGGCGGGGCATAGAGGAGAAACAATAATGTACAGTATGTGGAAAATAATGTGTTTTTTTAACCTTAAACCGCATAAACACATTTCATTACACCAAACACACAAAATAATGTTCTTTTTAGCAGCATCATATGACCCCTTTAAATGCTATCATTAAACCATGCTGATGAATGGACATGTTTTTTGTTGTTGTTTCAAGTGTACTGTCTAATTCTAAGGCCTTTGTCAAAATTGTTGGAGCCAATGTCAGTGCAATGGAGGAACAAGTAACTCAAGTCGAAGGTGAAGTTGGGACCCTACCAGGCACCTTCAAAAAGTTCTTCCGCACAATGGCTGTACCAGGTTTTTTAAATGTGAGCTCTTTATATATACATACATGCCTGCCATATTATTTGGCATGCTTTAAAATTATACAACTGGTAACAAATGTTTACTTTTTTTTTTTTTTCTACAGAAACCTGCTAGCCCGAGAAGGCAATCACAAAAACATCAAGAGCTTCCCAGTGTATTTAGGACAGAAGATTACTTTGAACCTCAATCTGAGCAGTAAAAGAGACTATCGTATTGACTTCAAGAAGTACCAATCAAGACCAGGGTTCTCCAACATCAGCAGTGCTGCCTGCTTTCAGATGCAAACACCTGGGAGTGCTAACACAAACATTTCACGGTCACTTTATCTGCAACTTATTCAATCAGTCCAACGAAGCCAACTGTTATTTTAGTAGGCAGTCTAATGGCAGCTAGTTTTATAACAAACAGAAGCTTTGGTTTTAAAGAACTAGTTTTTTTCCTGAAGTGCCTCTCCAGGAAGTCTGACACTGTTTCTTATAAATGGGAAAGCATGTTCGAAAAATGTCGGAACATTAGTTGAAACGTTTCTATGATTTTTACTCCTACTTGTACATAGTTTTACAGCTTTATAATTGTTTTGCCCTCAGTCTTTTCTTCCAGTGCTTGAGATCTATTTGCACTACTTTCACTGTTGCTATTTATCACTGATCTATCTTATTAAGGTCTACAACTTGGTGTTTGGCACATGTTGACAATGAATATGTAATGAATTCACGTAACCAGTGTAAATGACTCTGGGTTATTATGTAGCATTCAGTGCTGCACTCCTCAGCCAAACAATCGCCACAACAAACATTGTTTGTCATGGACCATTTACTTTTATACTTAAATGTCCATGGACAGTTGTGTTATGCTAATGATTGTCTATTTGTAATAAATTTCCAAATGTAGCCTATCATGAAGTGACTACATTACATTACTGATCAAAGCTTGTTATTGGTCAACTGATCATCTTTGTAGAAAGTCAGATAGAACAGTTTAGCAACTTAAATTACATAAGATACAAGAAATCCCTTAATCAAGCATTCATTCATGTTGTATTGGTTAAAAGAAATAATTCCAATAACTCAACATGATCACACCGAATACATTTTCCCTGCGTAAGGAAATGGTCTGTTTGACCAGTGAACCACTAGGACCAGTTTCTCTATACTTTAGTCAGTTTTTAAAAGCTTCATACTGTGTGTGAAATGCAAAATTGCTTTGGTCCAAAAGACGTTCAATGTCTCAGTCACAACAACCACCAAAACTAGAGGCCAATTTACACATTTAAATACTAATTTCAAAACTGTTCAACTCCAGATCAAAACCTACCATTATGCAAAACTGAACAAGACAGAAATCTACATTTTCTACAGTTATATTTAAATATGTTCCAAGTCTAAAAAATATTAAATTACAAAATTATGCTATCAAAACAATTTGATGTAGCTGAACACATACACATTTCATTTTATTACCATCCATACAAAAGGGGAATCATTTTGTACTGTGAATAATAATAATAATAGGAATATATTTGTACATGTGAGTGGCCCGTGTAACAGTAGATAACAGTAGAAAGTTGTTCTTTTGCAAAGAAAAGAAAACATGGTTTAATGTTTTTAGGTCATTTTTTATGAGTAACAAAGTGTGCTTGTTGGGTGACGAACTTTGCTAGTGTTATGAAAAGAATAAGTTGATTGTATATAAAGTGAAGTAGTTTTAATGCATTTTTGGATGCGAAATTTACTGTTGTGCCGAGCTGAAAGTTGGGAAGAAGATCTGTGAGAACTGTGAAGGGTTTCGAAAGAGTGGGCCAATTATTGAAAAAAAAAAATGATAATAATAAAAAAAACTGCTGTTCACAAAGCGTCACAAATTGAAAGACAGAAAAGGTTATTTATGTATTCATTTAATACAGCGGTGGGATATAAATAGTTAACAATACTTTAGCATATAAATGAAACTAAAACGTCTTAAAAGTCATAGACATAATGTCAGTTAAAAGTGATAACGCTAAGGAATCGTTAAATCGGCTCTTTTGAACCGGTTCATTAAAATGAGCCAAATGATTCACTTTCCAACGCTACCGGGATCTCTACACGCTACGCTGAACAGTCACATGACCTTGAATGTCATGGCAACGTCTCTTTCGATGGCTCTGGCAACGTCGTTACGTTCGACCAAACACTCCAGTCTAGTAGGTGGCGGTAATGCACCTTTGAGATGAGTTGCCAACCGCCATTAAACCTGAAAGAAGAAGAAGAAGAAGTTACGTTCGACCAATCAGCAGCGTCTGCGGCTTGTAGGAAGAAACGAGAAACGCCGCACATGTGTTTCATCAGCCGAGCTTCGCTGAGGAAGAACGGGCAGCTTTCCCATCTCAACCAATATAGACCAAATCAAGCATCTTTTACAGGTATTACTAGTTATGTGTGATTTTAGTTTATGCTTTTAATATGCTCATATATGTGATTAGACATGCATCAGTCGGCTATCTGTCCAGATCTCAAATCACAGCAGCTCTTCCTGCTATATGCTTTACAGCTGCAATAAGTGTACTTTAATGTAATAACCGAACAGCGTCACATATATTACCAATATGCTGCATTTACAAAAGTCCAGTGATGTTGTAAGGTTACGAAGATTGTGCTGTTTTCCTGTTCAAGCCAGCCATGCGAGGACAGGTTTTACCAGTCAGATAGCCTATTCTTTGCAGGATAAATGCACCTATTATTTACAGGAAATAAGCTTTTATGACCATATTAAGCACGCATGCTGATGCAACTAATTCACTCAAGCTGCTACTGTTAATCATTAGCAGCTAACCTTGGCAGCTGTTACTTTTTCCTAAGAAGGAGGAAGCTTAAATGTAACTTGGTGGCAGTGTTGGGTGTAACGCGGTACTAAGTAACGCGTTACTGTAATTAAATTACTTATCCACTGAAAAAGTAAAGTAAGGGATTACTGTTCATTTTTAAGTAATTTAATTACAGTTACTTATAAAGTAACATACTGTAACGTGTTACAAACTGTAAATAATTTCAACAGTTCTAAAATCAATATTGAATTTGAAATCAAAATTTACAGTCTAAAGATAAAATTGAATGCAGCGTCTTTAACCCTCTGCACGCCGGCACGTTCACTTTCAGTTTTTCCTGATTCACAGAGAAACCTTAAATACTCCGATAAGACTACAATCAATCGAATCTAAAAAAGGGCCTACTTTTATTTGTGTACACTGACAATAACAACAAAACATTGTGCTTTTGTAAAATAAACAAAACAAACAGGGTGTGCGTTCTGCCGTCTAGGTCTCCGTGAGCAACTTTCTGAGCATCACAAACTCAGTGAATACTTCACACAGAGACATGAGAAACATGTCTATAGAAAGCTTGAAGTGTCTACTTTTAAATTCGAAAACGAATATTATCTGATTATGAAACTAAAGCGAGGTACTGTACAGTCTTTCCCGTATCTGAAAGCTTTAAGTGTCTACTTTTAAATGAACGAATTCAATTCGAAAACGAATATTATCTGATTATGCAATCCGTATGAAACTAAAGCGAGGTATAGTCTCTCCTGTATCTAAAAGCTCGAAGTGTCTACTTTTAAATGAACGAATTCAAATCGAAAATGAATGTTCTCTGATTATCGGAGTATTTCTATTTGTTAACCAAAGAAGGTTAATTTTTTTTTATAAAGTATTACAGTTGTTTTAAAGCTAAAAGGCTAAACTATTATATGTTTGACTCAAATTGAAAGAATTAAAGAGTTTAATTTCTATTGCTATGCTTTAAGGTTTATAGGGATTTTAAGATGTAGCCTAATTAGCGACTTGAATAATTAAGTTACTTATTGAGTAACTAAATTACTTTTCAGACAGAGTAATTAGTAAAGTAATTTAAATACAGTATTGATGATGTAATTAGTAATAGTAATTAATTACTTTTTGAAAGTAACTTACCCAACACGGCTTGGTGGCAAAATATATGCAAAGTTTTAATTTATTTATTTCTTTCTTTTTAAGTTTGTGCCATGCTGCTTCTAAAAGCCGCTTCTCATAGTACAAACAGTGGATTTAATTGAAAATAATTGTCAAAGCACTGTGAAATTTATTTTTCTAATATAAAAAAAAAAAGTGCAATATTAAAGGGGTCATATGATGCTATTTTAAAGATCATTATTTGGTGTAACAGAATGTGTTGACATGCTTTAATGGTCACTTGAAATCGCATCATATGACCCCTTTAAAAAAAAAAAAAGAATAAATAAAAAAATAGATTATGATCTTAAAACTGAACTAAACAGGCTGGCATTATTGGTGTGTCTTATCTGTGGGTACATGGCTGCCAGTCATGTGTGTCAATCACTGTTTGGCAGTTTGTTGAAAGGCCCCGCCCCTTTGAGAGATCGCCCAATCATCAAGGTGGGACAAAAATACAGGGACTGAATGTCCAATGAGCAATCAGATTCTCTGTATAATGTAAATAGAGCGCAATAGTTCCCACCCCCACGTTTTCAACAAATTGGTTCAGAAGTGAAAGTCTTCATGAAAGAGCTGTTAAGAACCAAAGCAAACAGCTACAACGTGAATCACATTACAAACTTTAATTTGAAGCAACAAATACATGTAAAATTGATAAAAGACTGCTAATAACTTTGAGGGAAAGAACTGCAATCCCTTGAACAAATAATCAAATTTAAAAAGAGAGAAATAATAACAACTTTTTGATTAATATATATAAAACAATATATTTTAGGTTTATTTAAAAATATGCATATATAAATGTACACAAATATTTAGTTTGAGAGTGTAGGAAGACTACATAATTTACAGTGCTTCATATGAATTGATGGGTCCTAAAGTGCTCTTTTGGCTCCATTTGCTTGTTTATATTCTCTGATTGGTGGAGATCCTCTGCAGAATCGTGGGTAATGTAGTTCACTGGAAATTCTGCTGTTAAACAATTATCTAAAAAAAATAAGTTGAAATAATGCTGGCTGATGGCTTCAGCAGAAGCATATACAATCGATGAACAACCTCTCTTTACTGGTTTATAAGTTAAAGAAAATTAATGGGATTTTTAGTTCAGAAACCAGATTTTTGCACTCTGTAGCGCTCCTACTGAAGCACCACTTCCAGACGGGAGCCACAGTGACTTATTTAGTTTTTGCTCAACTTAAAAGATGAAATCAAAGAATATTGTTAGTACTCCCATGGCACATATACAAAAACCATGGTACTCTTGTGGTCTTGAATTCATGTGTGGAAATATCTGGACATGATTACTTTGGTAACACATTTTATGTTCTTATTAATCCGCAGCATCAGAATGTGTGGTATATGGGCCTTGTTTGGTAGTGATGAGTGCCTTTCAGTTCAGTGCACCAATGCCATGAAAATCGCTCATCGCGGCCCAGATGCTTTCCGCTTTGAGAATGTCAACGGTTTCACCAACTGCTGCTTCGGGTTTCACCGCCTCGCTATCGTGGACCAGCTGTATGGCATGCAGCCTCTGCGAGTCAAGAAGTTCCCCTATCTTTGGCTATGTTACAACGGTGAGATCTACAACCACATCAGGGTAAGTAGTTTTTGATATTTTTCTTTCTGATTATATCCATTCATAAAAGTTTCTTCCACTTATGTGCCTGATATCCAGTGTTTGGTAGATTACTTACAAAATGTAGTCCTTTACCGAACACAAATTACATGATGATTAATAATGATAATTCATACTTTTAGATTACTTAATATACTCTGACTACTTTTTGATTACTTTTAGATTACTTTTGACCTAACTTGATAATCACATTGATTTGAATAGCATTATGTTGTAGCATATTGATATAAAATGGAAAAAGAAAGAAAATGTATTCCATTCTTTATCAACAGCATGAAGTGCATTAAACATCACAAACCCCAGTTTGGGAAATTCTAAGGTAACGTGAAGGAACTGCTGGAGGTTCGTAACTTAATGAAAAGCTAATAATCAATTAAATCTTAAAAATGTAAAATAAATAAATGATAAAATTAAAAAGCTCACTAAAAAAAGATTAAATATTTCTCTTATTTATGCCGTTGAGAGTGTGCCCTCTCAATTTTCTGTATAATTACATTAATTACAGATCTTGAAGAGATTCTGAACGTATACAAGTAAGAGGCTTCTTCAGAAAGAAAAATTTAAAAGACAAAAAAGAAGAATCTATGAATTATCAATCATTTACTGGCATTTTGTGAATATTAAGTCATAATGTAATCAATAAAAAAGTAGCTAGTCTGATTATGAATATTTAAAAAACTTTATATAGTTTAATAAAAAAGAAAATCTGATTACATAATCCAGATTACATTAAATCAGTTACTTCCCAGTACTGCTGATATCTGGTATCTCTTATATCCCTTCATGGTTTACCATAACATCTATTGTCCAACCTTATCTTTATAGCTGAAGAACCAGTTTGAGTTTGAGTATCAGACTAAAGTCGACGGCGAGATCCTTCTGCACCTGTACGAGCGCTTTGGAATCGAGAAGATGGCCTCCATGCTGGATGGCGTATTTGCCTTCATCTTGTTGGACACGGCTAACAGGAAGGTTCTCTTGGGCAGAGACACATACGGCGTGAGACCGCTGTTCAGACTGCTCACCGACGACGGCTTTCTAGCGGTCTGTTCTGAGGCCAAAGGTATAATGAATCATGGATAACTAATTGGTGTTTTTGATCACTTTGAGCACACTGGATTGCAGAATATGATTTGAACAGCCTTATGTTTTACCTTTGATTTAATCCAAACAGGTTTGCTAGACCTCAAAACCTCCATGTCCACTCCTGCAAAGATCACTGCCTTCCTACCGGGCTGCTTTGAGGTGTTTGACTTGAAGCTCACTGGAAAAGTGGAGTCTGTTCAGATGGATCGCTTCCACTGCTGCACAGAAGAACCCAAACACGCTGCCTATAACATCCTGGAGGGTCTTGGCACAGGTAGATGCCATATTCAGCAAAGTCGTAGTTCATAATACTTATTCGTTATGTTTTAAGCAGTTTGATAGCTTTGTATGACAAACAGATTTTTTTTTAATAAACTGGAATAAAGATACCCATTGTTAACCCTATTGCACCAAATAGTAATTAGGCTTGTGACTACACCACAACACAACAAATTTTGAACAGAACTGTAAACATGTTTGAGTGTCTAAATACTTATGTTAGAGCTCCTTTCACTGATCTAAACCTGACTGTCTGTGTGTCAGAGCTAATGCTTCAGTCTGTCGAGCTGTACCAACATTACAGCCTGTCACACTGCACTAATGACAAGAGCTGTTAAACGATACAGCAACCTAAGTAAGTATTTAGACACTCGTGTGACACTTAAAATGTGAGTCAATGTCATTGCATTAGATAAAATATATCAACATTAAATGTCATCTGCTGCAGGAGCTTTTCTCAAAACAAAATGTCAAACAAAAGTTATGACATTCAGACAATTGAGGCATGGTTTTAAGTGAATAAATACTCAAAATACTCTTATTTCTTATTTCCAGTTCTGTGTCCGATTCGAATCTTTTAAAATAAAATGAAATGTAAAAATAAATAAAATAAATTGCTAAAATAAAAAAAATAAATAAATAAAATGCTAAAAAAAAAAAAAAAAAGAAAAACCATAAATAATAATTAAAATAGTGGTAGAATAAAATAAGAAATAAAATAAAATGATGAAATAAAAATACAAACTATATAGCAAATCTCAACTGCCTGATTTTTATGTTGCAAAATGTAACTATATTTTTGCCCAGCTCTTTATAAGTTTGAAATATGAGTATGTCTGCATGCATACAGTATACTCGAATAGGACTATATAGCAAATCTCACATTCTTGATTGATTGTATCGTCACGAAATTCTATAAATGTAATATATAATTTACACAAAATGTAAACTAAGTTATTGCCAATTCTAATATACTAAATAAAGATAAGGCATGACAAAAACACCATTTACTGTACTGTCAGAAAATGAATTTCTTTTCATCAGGCTTTGAACTGGAGACGGTCAAGAGCAACATTAGGATCCTGTTTGAAAGTGCGGTAAAGAAACGCTTGATGGCTCACAGAAGAATTGGTTGCCTCCTCTCAGGTGTCTGTGCTCATTGCTTCAGTTTACTGGTTTAGTTACTCTGGGTTATTTTCTCACATTCAGCCTGTCCGTGATGGTTTTTTTTTTTCCAGGTGGTCTCGATTCAAGTCTGGTTGCTGCTACGCTAGTGAAACTGGCCAAAGAAGAGCAGCTCCTGTATCCCATTCAGACGTTTTCCATCGGTGCAGAAGACAGCCCAGATGTTGCTGCTGCTCGCAAGGTCAGTCACACTTTACAGCTCCAGAGCCTGAACACTGGAAGCTTGTTTTGTGAGGATAGGAAGTGTTAAACCATTAGAGACACAATCTAAGGTATTTTTGTGTGAGATTAGATGTTTGATTTAAACTGTTATCTAAAATAATAATAACCTACCATGAAAGTAGCACATTTTAAACTCGTCAAATGTGAAAACAAAAACAGTTTCATAATATTTAGAAATGATTTTCAATCCAGTTAGGTAAAAAACATTTTATTTTTTTTTTTTACAGATTTTGTTTATCAGAAACATTGTGTCCCACATTTAGTATGCAACCTCCATTACAACATTCCTCAAAATTGTGACATTTAAAGATGTGAAATATATTTGGTGGTTTTCAGCATGACAGGAAGACAATTATTCCCTTTTTTAATATATATACACAAAGTGGATTCATCAAGCTTAAACTTCAACCTAAAGTTATTGTTAAAAAGAAAAATAAGAAAATGATCAAGTAACCTTAATTTAACTTTTAATTGTAATTTATAACATTACAATTTATTGTTTATTGTTAGACAATTACAGAATCACACACATCAGGGTTTTAAACTGTATTTAGACAAAGCTGTATGTTCCACATTTTTATAATTGCAAATTGTTTTCAAATCTCATAGAAAAAGGTTAGAAAATTGAAATAGCTCAGATAATATTTATTGTGACTTGAGATTGACAACTTTTTCTAAAGGTTGACCATTAGAGAAAGATAGAAAAAAGTGTGTGTAGTGCCTTGCGAAAGTATTCATACCCCTTCATTTTTTTTCATGTTTTGTTGCTGCCTTCTGTTAAACTGCTTTAAATTACTTTTTTCCCACATCAATCTACACTCCATACACCATATTGACAAAGCAAAAACAGAACTGTCACAACTTCGTAAATTTCTTAAAAATAAAAAAACTGAAATAAGTACATTGCATAAGTATTCATACCCTTAACTAAATATTTAGCTGAAGCACCTTTACAGCCTCAAGTCTTTTTTTTTTTGTTTGTTTGATGCGACAAGCTTTGCTCATCAGCATTTGGCAATCATCTGCCATTCTTGTCCTCACCTCTTCACCTCTCAAGCTCTGTCAGGTTGGATGAGGACTGACGCACATTTTCTGGTTTCTCCAGAAATATTTGATTGGGTTCAAGCTCAGGCTCTGTCTGGGCCACTCAAGGACATTCACAGAGTTGTCTATAAGACGCTCTTGCTGTGTGCTTAGGGTCATTGTCCTGTTGGAAGGTGAACCTTCTGCCCAGTCTGAGGTTAGCTCTGGATTAGGTTTTCATTAAGGCTATCTCAATATTTTAATGCATTGAGCTTTTCTTCTACTCTGACGAGTCCCTCAGTCCCTGCAGCTGAAAAACAGCCCCACAGCATGAGGCTGCTAGCAGCACACTTTACTTTTGGGATGGTACTCTGCAGGTGATGAGCAGTGCCATGGTTTCCTTCAAACACGATGCTTGGAATTTAGGTTCATCAGACCAGATAATCTTGTTTCTCAGAGTCTGAGGGTCCTTTAGGTGCTGTTTTGCAAATTCCAAGTGTGTTTTCATGTGTCTTCACTGAGAAGAGGATTGAGTCTGGCCACACCGCCATAAAGCCTAGATCGGCGTAGCGTTGCAGTGTTTGTCCTTCTGTAAGTTCTAGAGTGACCATCAGCTTCTTAATCACCACTCTAACCAAGACCCTTCTCCATTTGCTCAGTTTGGA
>NW_015555730.1:168862-172389 GCF_001515605.1 Sinocyclocheilus anshuiensis
GCATGTATGTTGAATTTCATGCCTGTATTGGACCGTGTCCATGTGATCGGTAGCAGATATGTTATGCCTAGTGTTGTGTGGCAGGTGGCAGCACACATTGGCAGTGAACACCATGAAGTGAACTTCACACCTGAGGAGGGGATCTGTGCGCTGGAGGAAGTCATCGTTCACTTGGAGAGTTATGATATTACCACTGTGCGTGCCTCTGTCGGTGAGTACACGTTCATCAAACTAAATGGAAAAAAAAATTGTGGCATTTAAACTAGTGGTGTCAAAATTAGCGCGTTAACGCAGGTGATTAATTTCAGTTTAACGCGTTAAAAATATTTAATGCAATTAACGCAGGGGCAGGAATAGGTTTGGCCACCCCACTCACAACAGCTAAAGAATTGCGTTTATTTGAGACGCAGAACGTCTTTACGACCACATAAAACGGGAGACTTTTCAGACTCGCACTCCAACTTCACTTCGGCACCAGGCTTGCTGAAGGGCACAGGTAGCAATATGACATTTATTATAATGGGTTTATGTAAAGATTGTTTTAAGTTCACTTAAATTAGAAGTTATTTTTAATGTTAAATTGATAGCTCTCAATTATACTGTAATGTTGAATGGCTATAGTCAATGGTTAAATATTAGGAAAAAAATTAATAGAGACATCAGCTGGTATCAGTGATACTTGCCTTCAGTCATTAAACAAATATTAAAAATATACTTTCATCTTGTTTCTACATCATTTTAAAGATTGAATGTGAAATTATTGCAATATAAAAGTATAATTAAAAACTTTAATGTTAAGTGTGATTAATCGCGATTAATTTCAGAAAAAATGTGCGATTTAATTAATTTTTTTTAATCGATTGACAGCACTAGTTTAAACAGACGATCAGTTCCTTCATTTATTAAATTTATTTTTTGGAACACAAAATGTGAAATGTATTTCTCCTTTGCTTGTCCGTGTAACGAGCATGACCCACTGTGGTAGAATTTTTAATAACGAATTTGTTTCTCTTCAACATCTGATAAGTGTCGACGTGCCCACTGCCCATAGACCTAAGCTGGTCAGCTTTAGGGTTTAGTTCACTACCATTCCTGTGCTCTGCTCATGTGACCACATGAATTCTCTGGATTAGAGATGATGGTGGACTGAAACTTGAAAACTGCATCATCAGCATTACACTGCTTAGAAAGTTAGTTAGCAGGACAAGAGGTTCAGCACAAGGCAATCCCCCATCGGTTTTCACTGCTCACTTTCTCATGGTGTCCTTTCCCTTCACTGGTATTAAAAAGGCTGCTTTTAACTGCTTGGAAAAAGCAACTTCATTTATATTTTTTCATTTATATAATTTTTTTTTTTTTTATTTGTCACGTTTTTCATTTTTATAACCACCTCTCTTCAGCAAGTTGCTGGATTTGTGGTATCGTTCATATTTGTAGCACAGAAAGTGTAGGACGACATGCATGTAAAAGCTTGATACCTGGGGTTATTTGATTTGAACTGAAATGATCGCGCAATGTCACTATAGAATCTGAACTCATAGCCACTAGATGGCAGCAGTGTTAAGAAGAAAAAAAAAAAAAAAAAAAGGATGGACTGGAGTCGTGTGGATTATCAACGTGATCTCATGATAATTCGTATGTATTTTACGTAAAATGTGGTTCTATAAAACGTATTTACTTACGTATTTTAAGCCTCTAAACGTACACATACTTACGTATTTTCAGCCTCTAAACGTACAAATACTTACGTATTTTCAGCCTCCAAACGTCAAACTAAATGGAAAAAAAAATTGTGGCATTTAAACTAGTGGTGTCAAAATTAGCGCGTTAACGCAGGTGATTAATTTCAGTTTAACGCGTTAAAAATATTTAATGCAATTAACGCAGGGGCAGGAATAGGTTTGGCCACCCCACTCACAACAGCTAAAGAATTGCGTTTATTTGAGACGCAGAACGTCTTTACGACCACATAAAACGGGAGACTTTTCAGACTCGCACTCCAACTTCACTTCGGCACCAGGCTTGCTGAAGGGCACAGGTAGCAATATGACATTTATTATAATGGGTTTATGTAAAGATTGTTTTAAGTTCACTTAAATTAGAAGTTATTTTTAATGTTAAATTGATAGCTCTCAATTATACTGTAATGTTGAATGGCTATAGTCAATGGTTAAATATTAGGAAAAAAATTAATAGAGACATCAGCTGGTATCAGTGATACTTGCCTTCAGTCATTAAACAAATATTAAAAATATACTTTCATCTTGTTTCTACATCATTTTAAAGATTGAATGTGAAATTATTGCAATATAAAAGTATAATTAAAAACTTTAATGTTAAGTGTGATTAATCGCGATTAATTTCAGAAAAAATGTGCGATTTAATTAATTTTTTTTAATCGATTGACAGCACTAGTTTAAACAGACGATCAGTTCCTTCATTTATTAAATTTATTTTTTGGAACACAAAATGTGAAATGTATTTCTCCTTTGCTTGTCCGTGTAACGAGCATGACCCACTGTGGTAGAATTTTTAATAACGAATTTGTTTCTCTTCAACATCTGATAAGTGTCGACGTGCCCACTGCCCATAGACCTAAGCTGGTCAGCTTTAGGGTTTAGTTCACTACCATTCCTGTGCTCTGCTCATGTGACCACATGAATTCTCTGGATTAGAGATGATGGTGGACTGAAACTTGAAAACTGCATCATCAGCATTACACTGCTTAGAAAGTTAGTTAGCAGGACAAGAGGTTCAGCACAAGGCAATCCCCCATCGGTTTTCACTGCTCACTTTCTCATGGTGTCCTTTCCCTTCACTGGTATTAAAAAGGCTGCTTTTAACTGCTTGGAAAAAGCAACTTCATTTATATTTTTTCATTTATATAATTTTTTTTTTTTTTATTTGTCACGTTTTTCATTTTTATAACCACCTCTCTTCAGCAAGTTGCTGGATTTGTGGTATCGTTCATATTTGTAGCACAGAAAGTGTAGGACGACATGCATGTAAAAGCTTGATACCTGGGGTTATTTGATTTGAACTGAAATGATCGCGCAATGTCACTATAGAATCTGAACTCATAGCCACTAGATGGCAGCAGTGTTAAGAAGAAAAAAAAAAAAAAAAAAAGGATGTGGTCTGTTTGTCTGCAGGAATGTACCTGATATCAAAGTACATCCGTGAGAAGACGGACAGCGTTGTGATTTTCTCAGGTGAAGGTTCGGATGAACTGACACAAGGATACATCTACTTTCATAAGGTACGTGTTATTGTATGATCACCTTAAAGGTGCAATGTGTAATATTTACAACGATCTATTGACACAAATGCAATATAATATACATAACTATATTTTCAAATGTGTATAAAGACCTTACTTAAAGGGGTCATATGATGCGATTTCAAGTTTTCCTTTCTCTTTGGAGTGTTACAAGCTGTTCGTGAATAGATAAGATCCCTGAAGTTGCAAAGACTGAAGTCTCAAATCCAAAGAGATATTCTTTATCAAAGTTAAGACTCTGCCACAC
>NW_015555730.1:172779-174468 GCF_001515605.1 Sinocyclocheilus anshuiensis
CGGGGCATAGAGGACCTACAATAATGTACAGTATTTGAAAAATAATGTGTTTTTTGAACATTAAAGCATGTCAACATTCTGTTACACCAAATACACAAAATAATGATCTTTAAAAAAGCATCATATGACCCCTTTAATTAATCTTTGTTTTTATTACCTTAGATTGAGCGATTTCTATCTACATACACCGCGGGTCCCCTTACATGGAAGTCGCCACAATGTTTCTACAGTAGCCCTAAACGGACAAAGTGCTCTATACAGTGCGTTTCGTCACTTTGTTGTTCTTGCCAATAAAACACTGACACAATGATGAACAAGTACATTAACATTCGCAATAACAGCGATTTATTGAATGTTTAAGTAAATATAATTCCTTAATTTACCTTTGTAAAGAAATCTCATTGCTCTCTGCTGTCTTTACCGACAACATCTTAGTCCTGTATCGGCCACCGTAGCTTCTCTAAAGGGAGGGGGGAGCGGGGGACTGAGCCGTTGGTTGCAATTCGCAACCTCAACGCTAGATGCCGCTCAAATTTACACACTGTACCTTTAAATGTATTTACAGTAGTACTTAGGTGTGAACTGAATGTGATGTTTTGGGACAATTCATTGCATTTTAATTGCAATTACATGAAAATGTATTATAGTTTAAAATTATGCTATTAGCATTGCTTGACTCACTTAAGTACATCTTAAGTACAAATATACTTCAATGTCTTTTCTATTGAAACTTGTAATTACACAATTGCAATGATGAAGGTGCAATTTTGTACATTTAAAATATTAACTTATAAATGTAAATGTAAATATTTATAAATGTAATATTAAATAACAGTAAAGTACTTTATGTGCTTTATGTTAGTCAACACGTCAAAAAAGTGCTTATTAAGAGTATTAACACAATGATTTAAAATGTACTTTAACACTTAATTAGTCATTATTATAGCGCACTTTTTAAAAGTGTTATAAGAAACAGTCGTTAAAGTAAACTCTTTTTAAGTACACTTAAGTGGCCTTTTATTTCACGAATATTACTGTATTGGCCATGAGTAGAGTGTTTATTTATTTGAGTTTTTTTTTTAAATATACGTTTAAGATTGAAGTACCCATACAGTACAATTAAGCACAGTTATTTGGACTTCAGTGTTCAGTATATGAGTCTTTGCTGCTGTATTTTGTGATGGTTGTGCTTTTAACAGAACGTTTGTCTGTTGTCTCTTTTAAATCAGGCGCCGTCACCTAAAGCAGCTGCAGAGGACAGTGTGCGTCTGCTGGAAGAACTTTATCTGTTTGACGTGCTGAGAGCGGACAGAACCACAGCCGCACATGGGTAAGACTAAATGTCCCTTCTCTTCCCACACAAAATTGGTAATTGGTCTTTTTTTTTTTTACAGTATATGTCACTGCAAACGTTTTTTTTTTTGTCTTCATTAGACTGGAGTTGAGAGTGCCTTTCCTGGACCATAGGTTCACCGCATACTACCTCTCTCTGCCTGAAGAGATGAGAGTGCCTAAGGTGGGTTTTCCTGACACCTTACCTTCAGTGATTTATCACCAGTGTTGGTAACGCATTACAAGTAACGCGAGTTACGTAATCAGATTACTTTTTTCAAGTAACTAGTAAAGTAACGCATTACTTTTTAATTTACAAGAGAATATCTGAGTTACTTTTTCAAATAAGTAACGCAA
>NW_015555730.1:174985-180596 GCF_001515605.1 Sinocyclocheilus anshuiensis
AAAATTGTTTGTTTTTTGCTCTACCATTATGGCGTATGGAGTGCAGATTGATGTGGAAAAGTAATTTAAAGCAGTTTAACATAAGGCAGCAACATAAAACGCCGTATACTCCTGTCAGTTCTTGCTGCAGCTGCTTTTGCCAATCCTAATTTAGTACTTAGTTGGGGATTCGACAAACCTTTAAGCCTGTAAAGCTGGACATATAAAGTAATGGTCAGAAAAATGTTGTTTTTTAGAAATGGAACGGTAATTGAACATTTAGACAGAAAAAAGTTTGCATATGTGTTTTTTCTTGGGTATCTTGTTTGATACATCAGGCTTTTAAGGCTCATATAATATGATATTATTATACGGTTCAGTTTTATTCAGATGCCCAAACTGAGCAAAAATATGCCATTTGGTGCAGTTGCTAATATTTATGACTAAAAAAAACTGATGAAATTCTGTTAGTTTGTAATGTAAATCAAATGAGATCTTTATAATAGTATAACAGACTATTTGCATAAAATCGTATAAATATCGGTTGTCACTTTGTCTATAAGATATTTAAATGCTTAGTTTTATGATCAACGCTCTGTATTTTGCTCTATATTTGATACTCACATCTTAACGTGTTTTTCTAAAAAGAATTATTTTGATAAATAAGTTGCTTCAGTCCAGTAAGTGTTCATCTTGAAATATTTATAGTTATTCTTGCTTTCAGTTTTAAAGTTTAAATCTGTAAAGATTTCACAGCCTAAAATACACGTGAACCACGACCTGAAGTTGGATGTTTTTAAAATTATACTAGAAGGCCTTTTACATGCTAAAAAAAAAAAAGTAAAAATGATCAATCAGACAAAAGAAGGCATGTAGTAGATTGTGTTCAATAGGTTCTGATCATGTTTATTTAGAGGCCTTAGAAATTAGTGTATTAGATATGAAACATTAGGGTTAATATGAGCACTAGTTATTGGTATTATATTTTCACTTTCCTTTTCAACATTCACATGAGTGGTTTCTGTAACCCGATTGAATAACTTGTTTGATCGGAGCAGGATGGTGTGGAGAAGCATCTCTTGAGGGAAGCATTTAAAGGTTTGAAACTCATCCCAGATGAGATACTCTGGAGGAGGAAGGAGGCCTTCAGTGACGGGATGACATCCATGAAGAAATCCTGGTACACCAGCCTGCAGGAGCACATCGAGTCTGAGGTAATGCATATGACACAGTGATTTTTAAAGACTCTTCCCTGTCGTCTCGTCCTTTAATTTTTCTTTTCTCCTTCAGGTGAATGACTCTCAGTTTGAGAAGGCCAGTAAGCAGTTCCCTTCCAATCCTCCCACAACCAAAGAGGGCTTCTTTATAAGACAGATCTTTGAGAAGCATTACCCCGGCTGCTGCGAGTGGACGCTACATTACTGGATGCCCCGCTGGATCAAGGCCACGGACCCCTCGGCCAGAACCCTGTCCATCTACAAACCCGATAAAGACCAGTAATCACATCAAGCGTCAGACCTTACCTAGACCACACATACCTGCCGGTTCATTCGTTATTGCCATAATATATTTTTTGCCTCGCCTTTCTCTGTTCAATTTACTAAACTATCTTTTAGGTTGGGTGTTTTAGTGTTTCCTAAAGAGGATTGAGTTTATTTTAGGTCAGTTTTTTTTAACGGTTGGAGTGATACTGTATCTTGCGCTCATGCAATAGATTTCAAAAGATAGAAATGGAGGCCTTATCTGCTCTTCAGGCCTTTAAGCTGCCTTGCTTACTCCATTACACGTTTTCTTTTTCTTTTTATGGAGCTTAAACGTAGCTGTAAACAAACCAAAACAGAAGTGGGTTAGCGTAGCTTGCTGGTTATAAGAATCCCTTTAAATAAATTGCACAGTAACTTGTTTCTTGTAAAGAATGTTTACCACAGTAAAAATATGATATCTTAATATTAATTAAGTTCGTCAAAGGCACAGAAAGCTTCTTACACGGTTTGAAGGAGGTTCCATTTTCAGTTATCATTTTACATTAGTAACAAATAATATATACACTGCCATTCAAAGGGTGTGTGTGTGTGTGTGTGTGTGTGTGTGTGTGTGTGTGTGTGTGTGAGAGAGAAGAACTCGTCTCTAAATCTCGCCAAGGCTGCACTTATTTGATCAAAAATACAGTAAACACTAATATTGTGAAATGTTACCGTTTAAAATGACTGTTTACTATTTGAATATATTTTAAAATATAATTTATTCCTATTAATCAAAGCTGAATTTTCAGCATCATTACTCCAGTCTTCAGTGTCACATGATCCTTCAGAAATCATTCTAATATACTGATTTGCTGCCGAAGAAACATTTCTTATCATTATCAATGTTAATAACAGTTGTGCTGCTTCATATTTTTGGATTCTTTATTGAGTGGAAAGTTCAAAAGAACAGCATATATTTGAAATGTAAAAAGTAACAATGTTAAACTCATTACTGTATTTATTTAAAAAAACAATTCTGAATGGTAGTGTATAATGTAGTCCATAAACTATTAACACTGTGTTCTTGAACTATGCACTTATCCCAGGCTCCTTCAGTGAGACTCCCACCTTAATGGCTGTGTTTGTGTCTATAGTCAGCTAATTGATAGCAATTGGTTGCCTAGTTAAAATGCTTTTAAGCAATTATATTTATTCCCAAAAAACAGTCTCAGAGTTGAATGAATGGCTCTGGTTAAAGTATGATTCACCGTTTAGCCTTAAATGGTGGGTTAGTTTTAAGATATGAAACTAAAATTGAGGGTTATAAAATGTATTTGTTTTTATTATTTTTTACACTTTATGTTTGTATTTTGTTTGGTGCACCATCACTTTAAACTGGCTTTAAAAAATGTACTATGAATTACAGTTATGAACCGTGCATGTAGTTTGAATGTTTAAAGAAACCGTAACTTCCTATACCAAAACAATTCAAGATATTTTCAGTTAAATTGGAGATTTTAATGCTGACGCTATCGCATTAAACAATCTGGTCATGGTATTGATAAAGCCTTTCATCAAAACAGCAGTCATGATGTGTGTTTTTATGCTTTATGCCTTCTTCGAAAGCATACTTTTTGCTGTTGAAATACTCCTAATGGCCTGTAGGTGGACTGAGTGAGTCACTGTGAGAGTGCCATACACCACTCATTCAACGATACAAGGAATTAAAAGTTCCACCAGTAAAGAAAATATTTTTAATATCAAGCTACAATCACACAGATATATCAAGGTAGCAAAACCTTTGATCGTAGCAGTGACAGGACATGACATCACACCCGGCAGGCGCTATTATACAACATCTTCAGTCATGGTGAAAACACTATGAGGCACTATATATTGACACTGTCAGCACAAATCTCTGAGGACCTTAGAAAGGACACCGCTTTGCTTTAATGCTCCACGACACCGGGAGAGATGTGACAGAAACACGTTTGATCACAGCTGGACCGTATTGAAACGTCTGATCCTTTTTAAATGACGTAAATGAACTGCCACAGGTGCGAGTCGGCCATATTACCACAACGTGAAATCATTTTTATTTCCAACCGGAATAAAAAATAAAAAATCAACGACTATCAGAGAATGAAATGATCCTTTAGGAAGCGGATGTGACGACGATTCATTTTATCTGTTAACGCCTTTTGTCGTAGATCTGTACTGTTCCCCATTCATACGATTCTGTGAAGAGAGAAGGTCAAGATTAAAAAACAGATCATCATAACACAATTTTAAATCACTACTAGTTTTATTATTATTAATATTATTGATTAAGCAGCTATCCTAAACCCTAATATAGAGCTTTTGCAGTTCCTACCTGGCTCCTCTTGGCTTCTTTTACCCATCAGCCCCACAAAAGAATTGATTTTATGCCCTAGAAGACAATAAAGGGAAAATATTATATAGAGAGAGTATAAAATACTGTATATAGAGGGAGAGATGGATAGACATAGATATATAGATGCGATACTGTTGAAGTCTAGAGTGAGGTTGAATTGGTTTTATTTCTTTACAATTGTTTTATTCTACTGTGAAAATGTAGACCTTGAGGTTGTGAGTTTTGCATTAAGAGGAATCGTGTCTCTAAAACTCTTAAGAGTCCATATTTAATAAGCTGCGACTGAGCCTGTGGAAAAACCTGCAAAGATCAAGCATTTGTAAAGCTGAAAGTTTTCTCTTTTGTTCGACAGTTGTGAAAACATTTTTTTCTTTATGTTAGGAAGAAACTGGAAATGTCTTTGTATAACTGGATATGTAAATCTCTTGAAGAGACTCTTTGCTTTTATACAATGCAAGCATTTAGCAAATAATATATGCATTGTGTGCAGTAGTGTTCTTGTGGAGATCACTTACTTTTTCGTGTGATCTGTGCATTTGCTGTGGGGGTGGAAGAATGAAAGAGATGTGAGTTATAGGTCAAAATCATTTTTATAAAATTTGCTGTGTTCTAGTTAAAACATCTCAAAATCTGATTTGGATTTTTAGTGTTAAATTAGGTGAGATATAGGAGTGCCTTCTTACCAGAGGACCGTTTGCCCATCAGACCAATGAACTGATGAGGTCGGGGTTTCCTCGTCATACGTCTTAGCAACTCTCTGAAGGGATCCGCCTGCAGCCTCTCATCCTGTGAAAGATGATTTGATTATTGAATGTCAGACCCCCGGCAGACAGATGCCACTCACTCTAGAAGATCACTGGTATACTTGTATACACAAACAGTATTTTATAACTCATCCCAATACGGAATTCACCAAATTTTATCATTTTTCACCACAGTTTTTGAGCACAGAAATACTCTACAAGATACAGTAGTTGCAAAGATGCAGTTTATGAGCACGAAAAGTGCTTGGCTGTCTTCCAACCCGCAATGTCAAATGGGAAACGTGCGCTCCATTCAAACAAGCAGTAAGAGCATTGAGTAATTCAGCACTGGACAGCGACCTGTGGGTTTTGTGCTGGAGTCCGGACTAATTACCCAGTGAATCTAATTAAAGCATCATCCATGTTGCACATATTACATGATACTATAATTAGGGCTGTTACTGCAATATGACCCCCCATTAAAAAAAAGTATTAATTTATTTATCATTTATTTTTGTATTGGTCGATTACTAAATTATTACATTTTGTCCTCCTCAATACCAAATATGTGGCTATATATTACCAAATCCTTAATAACAATGAAAAATGATATGCACAGCCACTTAATAACTATATAGTGTTGATCATAAGTATTACACAGTAATTAATTAGTAATTACAATGTAATATGCACACGTCAATTGTTATTTTTTTCTATTATAAACTATGAAGCTGAGATATAATAAAAAATAGCATAATATAATTACCTTTATATATAATATAACTAGCTTTATCGCAATTATTAATGATTATTAGCTATTGCGTTTTTAAAAGTACCCACTTTTTTGTCTGAACAGGACTCTTTTGAGATTAAAAACATTCTTCTCTACATCGACGTCACTTGTTATAAAGCATTCTAGTTCTAGAAAAATGAAGTTATATTAACATCAACGTAAATATATATATATAATTTTTTTTTTACAATTATTAATATATACTAAATGTAGTCAATGTAATGAGACTACTTGATTA
>NW_015555730.1:180642-181781 GCF_001515605.1 Sinocyclocheilus anshuiensis
TTTTTATTTTTATTTTGGCATGCCTACTAATGAAAGGTCCTTAAAAGCAGCCCTAAAACTGTTACACTAGATTTTATTTGGTCTAAAAGACTTGTTTAGATAACAGTAAAAGATGAAAAACTCACCTGAACCTGATTGCTGCCTGTCCAGTAATCAAGATCTTCTTTTGGACCCAATTCTTCTCCAAAAACTTGGCACAAAACAAGAAAAATCACTACAGCCGGTAAAAGAAATTTCATGTTGCACCCAGTAACTTGCCTTTTCTTTTCCCAAAGCTCTTTAAAGTATAAATCGCAAGCGTATGTTGTACGGTGTTCTGTCAGCTGTGCGTGAACGGGTTCCTCCACATGTAACTCAGTTCTTCACTGCGTCTTCCGTGACAGGACTGACTCGCGCTCGCGGCTTTATAGCAAAGCAACAGGGAGGTGACAGGTTCCTTCCGACACTTAAAATCGATAAAACAAATCAATGTATTAGTCAGATTGCTTTAAAACGCACAATGACGGATAGCACTCCTCTTTAATATTCTGCTCACATTGCTAGAGGAAGTAGCTAAAGTTGAAATGGTCGCGGTTTGGGCAGTCCGTGACTTTATGGACGTGCGCTGATCAGTATGTAGACTAGACTGCAGACAGGTGACGATACGATTGGCTAATTCGACGTAGGTTAAGTCCCGTCTACAAGCGAGCAAACATGAATGCAGATGACTCGTTCAAGACTTCTTTTGCGTCAAAGGGAGCTGATGTACAAATGAGAGGAACTAAACAAGAGACACTGGAAATACAGTATATTTGGGGCTCTCTATACTCTAAAAAATGCTGGGTTAAATACAACCCAATGCTGGGTAAAATAGGGACAAACCCAGCAATTAGGTTGTTTTGACCCAGCGGTTGGGTTACTACCCAGAAGGTTGGGTTAAACATTTAACACCCAGCACTGGGTTGTATTTAACCCAGCATTTTTTAGAGTGTACATCGACATCACTTGTTATAAAGCATTCTAGTTACAAAGAAAAATTAAGCTTTCTTCTGAAAAAGTACACTCTAAAAAATGCTGGGTTAAATACAACCCAGTGCTGGATAAAAATAGGGACAAACCCAGCAATTGGGTTGTTTTGACCAGGGGTTGGGTTAAAATGT
>NW_015555730.1:181946-190207 GCF_001515605.1 Sinocyclocheilus anshuiensis
ACCCACCCGCGGGGTCAAAACAGCCCATTTGCTGGGTTTGTCCCTATTTTACCCAACACTGGGTTGTATTTAACCCAGCATTTTTTAGAGTGTACCCTTTTTCTTTTTAACAACCACTTTTTGTCTGTACATGAGCCTTTTGAGATAAAACTATTCTTGATAATACACTCAAAAAAATGCTGGGTTACAAAGGGACAAACCCAGCTATTGGGTTGTTTTGACCCAGCTATATCTGAGGGTGAGTAAATAATCATTTTTGGGTGAACTATTCCTTTAAATGTTGGGTTTTAATCATCAAAAAATATTTTTAAAATGTCTGATGTGCCATTGGGTCGGACTTGCCATTTTCTTGTTTCAAAGAACACACCCCAAAATGCATTAGAAGTAAGACCACTCTCTGACTTCAAGGTTAGAGATGTTGAAAACAGTCCATGAAGAAAATAATAGTACTAATGGTCAGTGTTCACCCTACAAGAGCACAAGTATACTTCATTTTTCCTTGAACAATGGTTGGTTGCATTTTTTACTCTTCTGGCAGATTTACCAAAAATGTTAAATTACTCTGCTTGTGTTGTTAAAGCAGAATAAGAGGCACCATTTATTTCTTTTTATAAACAATTTATGTAGCACAAGTGATTTTAGCAATGTACAGCCATCATAAAAACAACCCATTTTTAAAGCACAGAACAGCTCCAAATATTCCACAAAAACCTCCACAATTCAGTTTACACAGTGTAAATGTTTATTTCAAAGTCAGTCTAAATGATCCTGTGAGTGTTTGTGGAGAAAACGGGAATGGGACTCATTTCCTGGGTTTTTATATATAAAATGTTTTATTGATTTCAAAGTATCTGAAGATCTGCTGTATTTAGACGTCATTCTAATTAGAGCTGTATATCAACTAGAGACAGCATGAATCGCGTATATGGAACAGACAGCAGTATGAGCACTGAAGCGTGCAGAGAGCAATTACTTTATCACCTGGTTTATGTTGACTTTATGTTTATTCTGACTACTGCTGATACCTCGTATATGCGTATAAATTTGGAGTTGGTAAGATGCTGTAATGTTTTTGTAACACTGCTATGTTTTATGTGATCAAAGAAAAAGAAAAACAGGAACAACAGTAATTTTGTGAAATATTATTACGCTTTAAAATAAGTGTTTTTTAATGTGAATATGTGTTAAAGTATAATTTATTCCTGCGATGCAAAACTGAATTTTTAGCATCATTACTCCAGTCTTCAGTGTCACATGATCCTTCAGAAATTATTCTAATATACTGATTTGCTGCTCAAGAAACATGTATGATTATTGTCAATGTTGAAAAGAGTTGTGCTGCTTCATATATTTGTGGAAATAGATTTTTTTAAGGAGTTTTTGATAAATAGAAAGTTCAAAAGGCATTTATTTCCAAATTGATCACATTGCTGAATTTATGAAATTAAATTATACACACACATGTATGCAACAGCCACTCAATCTATTGATTATTATTTTATTTATTTATTACAATTTTTAAAGAATGAGGTCCATGGTAGAAGCACAGCCCAATATTTCATTTAACATTGATTACATTCGTAGTTTATTTTTTGTTCTAACATTTACAGACCTCAACACAGCACACTGTAATAAGCGCTACATCAAATATTGGTGACCTATAATGGCAGTAGTAAGGCCTGGTGCTTTAAAGCATTATTGCAGGTGTGCCATAATGTGTGCAGGTTGTCAGTGTGTGGGAGGTCAGTTTGTTTTGTGTTCGAGTGAAGCTCTGGTAATCTGTCATTGATTTCTAGTCTTATGTTCTGCTGTCATACAGTAGGAATAAAGCACTGAATAGAATGAATAGAAGGTGAAGAAATGTTTCACCTTGCAAGATAAAGTCTTCAGACCTGCGTTTACCACCAAGTTTTATGATCTGCAGCAGGTCAAATTTTGTTCATAGTTTTCTATTTTTGCTCCTTCAAAGCAAACGTCAGAGTTCGCAATATTAAATATTTTTGAGGTCAGTGATCAAAATGCGAATTTGCTTTTGGCTAAGAAGCTTTTTTACTTGGATGAATTTAGAGAACCATCATCATATCTTAAACCTTACTGCTTTAGACATACTGTTCCTTCTTCCTGGCCTTATTCCAAGCGTGGCTAAACATTTTCCATACTTTTTGAAATTGAAGTCTAGTGATATTGCGTATTTTCAAACCCAGTACAAAATTTCTGGATTATTCTGGTTTTGAGTACTAATAATTTCCTTCATGAGTCATATTGACTTCAAGCTCATCTAGAGGCTTTTTGTATAATGATTTAATTCATCTGTTTTCTTGCTATTTGTCCTGTGCCAATTACGACATTTTCTAAACTTAAAATAACCTTCCTCTCCAACTCGAATCTGCTTTATTAGTGGTGCTTCCCATGGGAATTGCTATGGCTGATTTTCAAAACCTCAACCCTATAGCGTAAAACAGGTCTCCATATCTTAAATATGACCTCAAATCATGTGGCTTGTTGAGGAAAGGCGTGCTGGTTCTTTCTAAGCAATCATCCATGCAATTTTTTGTTTGGCAGATGATAAAAAATCCCACTTTTCTTTGGTTTCTCTTGACCTCATTCAAGTAATATATTCTCTGTGGTAGATATACATTCTGTTAATAAAGAACTACAACAGATACAAGTGTTTTTCCTGCATAAAATAAGCATTATTGAGCACTCAAGCGCAGTCCCAAATGCTTGGCATTCACTGAAAATACAGCAATCAGGCCAATGTGACTCCATCCGGTCTCCCCACCGGAAAAGATGAGTCCTGTCCTGTCAATGGCCAACTAACTTCTGTCCTCTGGATGCTCTATTGAATGTCCCATTTCCATTCAGCAGAAGAGACATTCCCATTTAGAGCGACTTTAATTAAGGTAGTACACTTACACTGCACTCCCGATGCGGGCTGAATGGGACTGACCCTGCCAAGTGTAATGGGAGGGGGTTTGGCAGCGCTTTCAGTCACTCTAAACCATGTTTATTACTCCCTGACTGGAATGCAGTGAGGATGAGCCGCTGTGCTAATGGAGCCTCACAAGTGCTTTTGTAGTAGACAATTTGCCTTTGCTGTTTTGATCACTCCATGGGTCAATGAGTGTCCACAATAACAAAAAAAGACAAAACTTTTACAAATCTAGTTGGAAACACGTCATGTATTTACAAATGCACTCTTTGTTTTCATGTTGTTTTGCACTGTTTTAAAAACGAATGCTATTTTTAAAATGCTTCAGTTTAATAACTCAAAAACTGTCATTTTGTTTAACTGTCTGGTAAAACATGACATATTTTTCCCTTGCGCTCTGTAAACATGTGAGTTGACATATCTTAATCATTATTTACATATTAAGATTTGAAGTATATTTTTCAACAAATTGTTAATTACATTGTATACAGTTAGCTGAACTTTAGTCTTCTTTTTATCCATAGGATTTGAGTACATCTTTATACGTAATTTCATAATTTTACTATCTTCTAAATATGGTTAAAGTGTACTGCTGAATGTACTGACAAGCAGTTGTAGTAAACTAAAATATACTTTATTGTCATTTCTATTGAAACTTGAATAACGTGTTTAAATATTTAAAAAATTATACATTTGTAATAATGAAGTTGCAATTTAGAACATTTAAAATATATTAATATTTTAAATATAATAACTAAAATATATCAATATATTAACATTTATAATATATTAAGTTTTATCGAATAACACACTTAAACAATAAAATTATAATCAAGTACTTTACATGTTAGTCAACACATCAAAATAAGTGTACTTCTTTGAAGCACAATAAAAGCTTATTGAAACGTAAACTTTTTAAAATTAATATTGACATTAAGTGGTTTTTCATTAATATTATATAATCACCAAGTACAGTTTTTTTTAACTTTAATATTAAAAGTACACTACAAATGTGCATTCAGTACAATTAAGCACACTTTTTGTTTTCAAAAGGGAAACGCTTCCTTTTTCATTATAATGAGAGTCTGCAGGAGTCCCCTTTATGATGTCATTTCCTGTTGCTGCCTTATGTTAAACTACTTTAAATTACTTTTTTTCCACATCAATCTACACTCCATACACTGTAATGGTAAAGCAAAAAAAAAACTAATTTATTACAAATAAAAAAATTGCAAATTTATTAAAAATAAAAATCTTAAATGATTCCATTGCATAAGTATTCATACCCTTATCTGGGACAGTTGAAATTTAGCTCAGGAGCATTCATATTGCTTGTAGATGTTACTACACTTCAAGTGAAGTTAACCTGTGGCAAATTCAATTGAATGGGTATGATCTGGAGAGGCACACACGTCTTAATAAAAGGACTAACAGCTGATAATACATATCAGAACAAAAATCAAGCCCTGAGGTCAAAAGAACTGCCTGTAGAGCTCAGAAACAGGTTTGCGTCAAGCCACACATCTGTAGAAGAGTTCAGAAAACAATTCTGCTTCATTGAAGGTTCACAGAAGCATGTAGTCTCTGTTACCCTTAATGGAAGACGTTTGAAACAACCAGGACTCTTCATAGAGCTGGTCGCCCAGCCAAACTGAGCAACTGATGGAGAAGGGCTTTGTCTAGACCGGTGACCAAGAACCTGATGGTCACTCTAGTTGAGCTCCATGATCATTTGTGGAGATAGGAGAAGCCTACAGAAGGACAAACATCACACCGATCTGGGCTTTATGTCGGTGTGGCCAAACTCAATCCTCTCCTCAGTGAAGCCACATGAAAACACACTTGGATTTTGCAAAAGTGCACCTAAAGGACCCTCAGACTCTGAGAAACAATATTCTCTGATCTGATGAACCTCAATTCTAAGCATCATGTTTGAAGGAAACCAGCTCCTAAATATTTAGTTAAGCATATGAATACTTATGCAATGTACTTATTTTAGTTTTTTATTTTTAGTAAAATATTACAAAGTTGTGACAATTCTGTTTTTGCTTTGTCAATATGGTGTATGGCGTGTGCGTGTGTGTGTATATACGTATACATCATATATGTATGTATATGTATGTATACAGTCAGAAATTATCTCTTGCAGCTCCAATTGCATTTTTCGTAATTTGATGGGACTCCAGCTGTAACCTCCGCAGAAGTAAACCGTCTTTCCTGGCTGTGCTTCTGATTTGCTTCCATGAATCAAATTAAATTCGACATCTTTAATTTGAAAAGTGTGATTGATAAGGCCTGCCGTGGAGTATTTAATATGATGCCATTGTCCCCATCCCAGACTGAAGGCAGTGACTAAATGGAGTCTCTTTCTACTAATGCAGTGGGGGATTATACTACTGTCCTACAAGAGAACACCATTAATCAACCCCAGACACACTGAGCTTTTTGTGTGTGTGTGTGTGTGTGTGTGTGTGTGTGTGTGGACTCAGTGGGGGCATGTAGGAGGGCATGTTACACATCTCTCTCACATGCTCTCGCTGCAGTGGGCTGGTTCGTACCTTTCACTTGCGTCACAGGGGGTGGCCATCAGTGAACGGTGAACGTCAACCAGCCCCAATTATCCTCGACATGAAGAACCATCAGTGACATGTTCATTCTCCTCGTGCTTTTGTGCCACTGTGGCGTCACGACAGGGCACCTGTCTTATGGTTACAGCAGCTTTAGTGGATATCAGACGGCAGGATCTTGTCCGATAGCTTGTTTACGGTTCTTTGTGTTAGTATGACACAATAATTGGACTGAATGTCAAGATCTGACCGCCTCCTTTCTGTGATGTTGAAACCATTGATTTCTTTTATTGTTTGGGGGGTTGAATACAAAGATGTCTGGACATGCTTTGTGATGATTGGGATGATCCCTGAAACACACACAAAGCCTTTGAAGTTTAGGAGTCAGTTAATGTCAAGCTTGCCTTTATTTGATTCAAAAAAAAAATATTCTGAAATATTATTCAAAATTAAAATAACTGATTTATATTTTAGTATTTGTCAAAATGTTGTTAATTCCCGTGAAGCAGCGCTGAATTTTCAGCATCATTACTCCAGTCTTCAGTGTCACATGATCCTTCAGAAATCATTCTAATATGCTGATTTGCTACTCAAGAAATATTTATTATTATTATCAATGTTGAAAACAGTTTAATATTTTGTGGAAACTATTATACAGCTAGGTCCATATATATTTAGACACTAGCACAATTTTCATAATTTCGGCTCTGTATGCCACCAGAATAGAATTAAAATGAAACAATCAAGATGAAATTGAAGTGCAGACTTTAAGCTTTAATTAAAAAAATATAATATAAAATGCTTAGGAATTACAACCATTTTTATACACAGTCCCCCTATTTTCAGGGGCTCAAATGTAATTGGACAAATGAAATGAATATAATCATAAATAAAAGAATAAATTATAATCATAAAAAAACAAATCCTTTGCAGGCAATGACTGTCTTAAGTCTGGAACTCATGGACATCACCAGAGACTGGGTTTCCTCCTTTGTGATGCTTTGCCAGGCCTTTGCTGCAACTGACTTCAGTTGTTGTGTGTTGGTGGGTCTTTCTGCCTTTAGTTTTGTCTTCAGAAAGTGAAATGCATGCTCAATCAGGTTGAAATCAGGAGATTGACTCGGCCATTGAAGAATAATCCACTTTTTACCTTCAAAAACTACTGGGTTGCTTTTGCTGTATGTTTTGGGTCATCGTCCATTTGTACTATGAAGTGCCGTCCAATCAACTTTGCTGCATTTGACTGAATCTGGGCAGAGAGTATATTCCTATACACTTCAGAATTCTTCGGGCTGCTTCTGTCTTCTGTCACGTCATCACTAAACACCAGTAATCCAGTGCCACTGGAAGCCATGCATGCTCATGCCATCACACTGCTCCACCATGTTTCACAGATGATGGTGTATGCTTTGGATCATGAGCTGTTCCAAGCCTGCTCCATACTTTTTTTCTTCCCATTATTGATTTATTCTGGTACAGGTTGATCTTAATTTCAGCCGTCCAAAGAATGTTTTTCCAGAAGTCTAAGTCTAATCTGGCCTTGTTTGCACCTTGTGGTGAACCCTCTGTATTTGCTCTTGATTGTAGACTTTGACAGTGACACGCCTACCTCCTGAAGAGTGTTCTTCACTTGGCTGGATGTTGTGAGAGGGTTTTTTTTTTTTACCATGAAGAGGATTCTCCAATCATCCACCACTGTTGTCCTCCGTGGACGTCTAGGCCTTGCAGTTTTTGAAGCCTACCAATTGTCTGTTTCACTTGTACGGAGAGCTCCTTTGACCGCTTGATGTGGGTTCACAGCAACAGCTTCCAAGTGCAAATGGCACACATAGAATCAACTCCAGACCTTTTACCTGCTTAATTGATGTAGAAATAACATATTCATTATATAACTGTAACTATAGAACTGTATGTCTTGGTCAGCAGCTAAAATAATAAAAAATTGTGCCTGTGTCCAAATATATATGGACCTATATAATAAATATATAATAAGGAGAAACAAGCATTAATGTTGCCTGGAGCTCCGGGGTGCCTTCCCGCTGGTGTCTCTTCTCCTGGCTTTTAAGGCCAGCGGGAACGAGCTCCAGGTGCGCCACTCATCACGCACAGGTGTTGTGCGTCGGTGATCAATGTGGCCGTTCGTCGCCGCCGCCAGCTCGACCGCTTCCACCAGACTGTGGATGTCCTGTGGATTTCGCATACTGACCGGGCACCTCAGCGGGCGGGGCAGCGCCCGTAGCAGCCGATCGATGAGGACTTTCTCCTCTACCTGGTCAGCGGTAGGGGACCCCGCGAGAAGCCACAGGTGAGCCAATCAGGCCAGTTGCGCAGCTTGCGCTCTCACTGTCTGCCGTTCACCATAGGTCCATTGATAGAACTGTTGTGCAGCCCCCATGGGAGACAGGCCCACCCTGGCTAGGATTTCGGCTTTGAGCTCGTCATACTTTTCATTCCGGGGTGCCCGCAGGGCATAATAGGCCCGCTGCGCTTCTCCGGTGAGGAAGGGGGCGATGATGCGAGCCCACTCTTCCGGGACCCACCCCTCCCGGGCCGCGATAACCTCAAACGTATGGAGGTAAGCCTCGATGTCGTCGTTCTCGGTCAACCGGACGAGGTATTGGTGAGCCTTGACGGGCGCTTCCGGGAGGGGCATGCGCCCCGCCACGCTGGCCTGCAGTTGTTCCACGACCCGGTCAGTATACTCCTGTCGGGCGGCCAGTCGCTCGGTAAACTGCTGCTGGCGGGCCGAGAGCTCCGTTAGG
>NW_015555730.1:190509-191881 GCF_001515605.1 Sinocyclocheilus anshuiensis
CCACGCTGGCCTGCAGCTGTTCCACGATCCGGTCAGTATACTCCTGCCGGGCTGCCAATCGTTCGGTAAACTGCTGCTGGCGGGCCGAGAGCTCCGTTAGGCGGCGGATGACCTCTTCCATGTGTCCGGGGGAAGAGAGCGGTTTCTCCTAGAAGAAGCACAGAGATCGTTACAGCAACCTGGCGGTACAAGTCTGTGTCTCAATTCACCTGTAATGCCTGCATTCTCCACCATATGTCGCGGGGTGAATGAGAACACAGACTCGGTACTGATAGAAAGAGCCCCGGAGGGTGATTTATTGCCCACACACTGATCACACGTGCTCGGAGGAATGGTGCTCGGTGCCCGTCTCAACGTGGTGCTCGTGGGGTGAAGTGCCGTGGTGCAGATCCCTTTCCTGGGGTGCCGTCGGAGTCTGTGAATAAGGAGAAACAAGCATTAATGTCGCCTGGAGCTCCAGGGTGCCTTCCCGCTGGTGTCTCTTCTCCTGGCTTTTATGGCCAGCGGGAACGAGCTCCAAGTGCACCACTCATCACGCACAGGTGTTGTGCTCCTGTGATCAGTGTGGCAGCGGCGTTTCCAGGGCGACGCTGATCTGGACTTGGGATACTCGCCACTATATATATATATATATATATATATATATATATATATATATATATATATATATATATATATATATATATATATATATATATATATATATATATATATATATATATATATATATATATATATATATATATATACTGTATATTCATGATTGTTTGATCAATATAAAGTTCAAAAGAACACTATTTATTTAAAACAAAATATTTTCTAAAATTAAATCTAAGTAAATTTGGGTTAAAGTATCAACCAAATGCATAAGTGGTCACTGTATGAAAAATCCCTCCTTTTATGTTCCATAGAACATAAAAAACATAACTATATAATTCCATAGAACATACAAGTCACGCAGATTTGCCAAGACACGAGAGTGAGTAATTGATAACCCCTCAAATATCGTTCACTTGTTTTTTCTGGATTGTTTTTACTGAATGTTCAAAATAATTACTTAGCCAAGGATATGTACAGAGTTATGAAATGAATTTTGTGCTTGCTAACAGTTCTTTGTCTTCAGTTTGGAGGGAATGTCACCTTGAGATTTGAAAACCACTAAAAAACAGAGTCCTTATTGGTGAGTTAAAGTCTTTCGTCAAGGCCTTGTATTAATAAACATTCACAGAAATTGTTTACGCTTTCTATTCCCACACAAGGTTGACAGCGGAACCTAACTCATAATTCAGCTCATTCTTTGCATTCAAGTGCCTGATTTCTGTCTTCCTTAGAAATGGACAATAACAGCCCTAAGTTTCCTTGTTTATATATA
>NW_015555730.1:192248-196061 GCF_001515605.1 Sinocyclocheilus anshuiensis
TTAAAATACCTAATAACTTCAAGTTGTTTTTCCATATTAACCTGTTAGCATTTTGTCCCAGCAAAAAATAATACACTTGTCCAGTTTCTTTTCCTAAACATGGGCTAAAGATGCCATTGAAAAGTCAGTGCAAAATGACTAATAATAGCAAATATATAACAAATATCATCACACCACACCATATTACTCATAACATAATTGTAGTTATAAATTTTTAATACAATTAAAAAAATAATAATAAAAATGCAAAACTACAAATTTAAATTAAAAAAGCTTTTTCTGTTAATTATCTGTATACAAATGGCACAGAGAACAGCCCATTTCCATCTATTTCCGGATTATAAGACTAAGTTTTCACCAGTGCTTTTGCTTATCCTTTTGACAGGACTGGGCACAGATGCAACTCTTCACTTACATTCAGAAAGGAAGAAATCAGAGGATCCGAGACTCTCACTTCAACAAAATCACATTCTGTTAAAGAGGCTACCAGGGCTACTTATGCAATGTATAATTGCAGTGTAATTTACTGTTCATGAAGCAGAGACAACCGAAGCGGAAGATAATTACTTGTTTAAAATGATAAATACATAAATCATGGGTTATTATTCACGTGAGTCTCTAATAAACCATAGCTATGGAAAAGAGGAGGGCTTTAGAAAACGGAGAGGTGATTAAGTTTTAGAGAGTGAATTGCAACACAATCTGTTCCTCATCTAATGACCCAGTGCACGTCTGATCATTTGAACCCTTTTGTTGGAGGCTGGTTTTAATCTGAATTTGGTGGCAATTTAGTCATCATTGATTGATTGTTAATGAGTAGCACACAGTAACTGATTTTAATAGCACTGCCATGCAAAATAAGGTATTCAAGTATTCAACATTGTTATTTTATAGACCTAATGACACAAAAACACAGTTTTATTAAGATATTAGTATATTTATTAAGATATTAGGCCTAGTTGTTATCTTCAAACCAGTGAAAAAGTTGTTTTGTCTGAATCAGGAGAGAAATATGCACAGATCAAGCACCGTTTATGAGCAAAAACAGTCTTAAACAGTTCTAAACAAATATGTTGGTTAGGATGATATTTTATCGAGAAATGGCAATTTAAAGCTAAAACGTTTGATGGATTTGTTTCTTATAAACACAAAGTTTTTCACTTCTGATGGACTGCTATCTATCTATCTATCTATCTATCTATCTGTCTATTTGCAGTGTTGAGTACATTCTAGGATACTGGATTTCTTCAATATCACTTTACATCTGGTTAGTCTTTTGTAATATAAACAAAAACCTGATCCTAAACTACAGGAAGTGACATTCAACAGCAACACAAACCTCTTAAAAATATAATATTAATACTGTATTGGATGAATAGTGTGTTGTTTTGCGGCATTAACTGGTTGCCTCACTCTAAAACATGCAAATTGCATAAATCAGATATTATCAGCATTTCAAGTGCAAAATATGATAAAGTCAAACACATGATGATAATGGGCCTCTAAACAGCTTGAGTCATTTGTTTATGGAATGAAATGTTCTAAATGTCAAAATTAACTATTTATCCGCAATGTTTTAATTGCTGTAATCCGTCTTGTCTGTTAAAGTGCATGCAGCATTTTATCTAGCCAAAAGCAACTAGATGTGCTCTCAGCTGATTTTGACAAATATAGTTTAAGACATTAAGTTTGGCTCTGCAGGAATCCAGCATAAAACAATGCACTCAAACAGCGATTAAAACTATAAACATCAGTGGGCAGAATGATAAAATGACAGTGGGAGTTTGGAACAGTTTACCCATAAAGCTCAATGCCACTATTATATTTTACTCTAATTACAAGTCCTGATTGAGATGACGGATGAGGAACGTTGCTGTATTTAAGTGTCTGCAGCTAAACAGACTGATTCTTAATGCCCATTGCATTAATATTTTATAGTTATATTTTTAAATGTACAAGCTTTAGTGCTTATAAAGATGCAGCGTTTTAGTTTGTTAGGGATATTAAACCACTGCCAAAAGATTCATCTTTGTCTGATTACTCTTGCAGGAATGAGTGTATTAATATAATGGCAGACGTGTGCTGTTGATCATGCCCTTGACCAGAGCAGATCTCCTTGTTTGTTAATTAGTGCGGCTGTGTCGATGAATCATGGTTGTAAATCACTATTTACTTTGGCTTCTGCTTTAGGGGAGGGATGCAGAAGTATGAATGACGCTGATGGATTGGACAGGAACTGGGAAAGCTTTTCATGTACTTTAAAGTATTGTCCTTCTCAAGAGATTTTAAACTTTGATTCGGTTTTCAGTTAATTTCAGTTCCCTTTCAGTTGGTCACTCCGAGTCACGTCGGTGACCAACGAATTGGGATTTTGCTTAGAGAGACCAATCCACTTCGAGTGTAAACTAAACAAGCCAATGCACATTGGCATGCGACGATTGCATCCAGCTGCCGCTGATCACAGTGTGAGCATAAAAAGGCAGCCGGTGCAACGCATACCAGACGAGCGACAAAATCGTTCTGCTCCTACCAAACTGCTTCGTGTGTGACGAGTCTAGTGCGCTCTCGGGAGCTTTTTGTGTTGGCGGACGGCACTTCAGCGGTGGTCGTTCCTGTGTCGAGTGGGTTGCGCACTTCAGGCTGCACTACCCCCTGTCGTGCTGCAAACGGCCGTTTCCCCTGTGTGTCTCGGCACGTAAAAGAGCATTTCCCTAAAAGAGCCAATTTCTCTAAAAGAGTACAATAAGCGGGTGCGTCTTTGTAAATATGACAGTTCGTCTTTTTAAAGATGCCGTTTCACCTGCTGGTTCCTCCTCCCTCACCACCCTCGATGGTGGTGCAGCTAGGGGGTATACAGGGGTCTCCCCGGTGGAGCGGTCGGTTGCAATGCAATTGTGTTCTGATACCGCCTCCACCCGGCAGGGCGAACCGTGCCTCCCCTCCCGGGTCTGTAGGTACTCGTCTGGCCTGTCCGGCGATACTTATATGGCCTGTGGAGAAGCTGCCTCCGCCTTACACACTACGGCAAGGCACTGAGGGACCTGCATGAGGGTGGTCATGATCCGAAAGTTCTGAAAGAGCTCCAAACCGCTACTGACCTCGCGCTCCGAGTGACGAAGGTCACCGCGAGTTCTCTGGGTCGTGCGATGTCCACACTTGTGGTCCAGGAGCGCCATCTCTGGCTGTGTCTGGCTGACATGAGGGATGCCGACAAAGTACGATTCCTCAATGCCCCTGTGTCCCAGACAACTTCGTTGCCCAGCAGTTCTCGGCTGCACAGAAGCAGGCTGAGGCGATTCGTCACATCCTGCCCCGGCAGGCAGCTGCTGCCTCCACCCGTCCACCGGCCGCAGCGCCCCAGCCTGCTCATCGCCAAGGGCAGCCCCCTGCATCCGCCCCTGCTCCCGCGCCGCATCCGCAGCAACCTCCAGTCAAGCTGCCCCGTGGAGCCGGGCGTAGGCAGGCCGCCCCGCCCGTCCAGGCCCCTGTCAAACCTGGCGGTAAACAGAAGAACAAGCGGCCCTGAGACGGGCGACCCAGAGATGGAGGGATCTGCTCTTCGGGAGATGGTGAACGCACCACTGGGTGGAGAACCTTTTGTTTCGTTTTCCCCGGCCGTTGGCCTCACGGTCGATGGCACCCAAATTCTCGACAAATTTTATCTATCTCTGGGTCCCAGGAGGGCACGGAGAGTCACGGACGGACCAACACCGGACCACACTCATCCTCCTCCGTTACCAGCAGGCAGCAGCGGGCGGTTCGAGAGCGTCAACAAAGGCCCTACTCACGCACCCTCTGCCAAACTGTGGAACC
>NW_015555730.1:196887-197637 GCF_001515605.1 Sinocyclocheilus anshuiensis
ATCGTTCTGCTCCTACCAAACTGCTTCGTGTGTGACGAGTCTAGTGCGCTCTCGGGAGCTTTTTGTGTTGGCGGACGGCACTTCAGCGGTGGTCGTTCCTGTGTCGAGTGGGTTGCGCACTTCAGGCTGCACTACCCCCTGTCGTGCTGCAAACGGCCGTTTCCCCTGTGTGTCTCGGCACGTAAAAGAGCATTTCCCTAAAAGAGCCAATTTCTCTAAAAGAGTACAATAAGCGGGTGCGTCTTTGTAAATATGACAGTTCGTCTTTTTAAAGATGCCGTTTCACCTGCTGGTTCCTCCTCCCTCACCACCCTCGATGGTGGTGCAGCTAGGGGGTATACAGGGGTCTCCCCGGTGGAGCGGTCGGTTGCAATGCAATTGTGTTCTGATACCGCCTCCACCCGGCAGGGCGAACCGTGCCTCCCCTCCCGGGTCTGTAGGTACTCGTCTGGCCTGTCCGGCGATACTTATATGGCCTGTGGAGAAGCTGCCTCCGCCTTACACACTACGGCAAGGCACTGAGGGACCTGCATGAGGGTGGTCATGATCCGAAAGTTCTGAAAGAGCTCCAAACCGCTACTGACCTCGCGCTCCGAGTGACGAAGGTCACCGCGAGTTCTCTGGGTCGTGCGATGTCCACACTTGTGGTCCAGGAGCGCCATCTCTGGCCGTGTCTGGCGGACATGAGGGACACCGACAAGGTTCGGTTCCTCAATTCCCCTGTGTCCCAGACCGGCCTCTTCGGCGACG
>NW_015555730.1:198496-199477 GCF_001515605.1 Sinocyclocheilus anshuiensis
ACCTGCTGGTTCCTCCTCCCTCACCACCCTCGATGGTGGTGCAGCTAGGGGGTATACAGGGGTCTCCCCGGTGGAGCGGTCGGTTGCAATGCAATTGTGTTCTGATACCGCCTCCACCCGGCAGGGCGAACCGTGCCTCCCCTCCCGGGTCTGTAGGTACTTGTCTGGCCTGTCTGGCGATGCTTATACGGCCTGTGGAGAAGCTGCCTCCGCCTTACACGCTACGGCGTTATTGCAGGTTCATCAGACCAAGGCACTGAGGGACCTGCACAAGGGTGGTCATGATCCGAAAGTTCTGAAAGAGCTCCAAACCGCTACTGACCTCGCGCTCCGAGTGACGAAGGTCACCGCGAGTTCTCTGGGTCGTGCGATGTCCACACTTGTGGTCCAGGAGCGCCATCTCTGGCTGTGTCTGGTTGATATGAGGGACGGCGACAAAGTTCGGTTCTTAATGCCCCTGTATCCCAGACCGGCCTCTTCGGCGACGCGGTCGAGAGCTTGGCCCAGCAGCTCTCGGCTGCACAGAAGCAGACTGAGGCGGGTCGTCACACCCTGCCCCGCCGGGCATCTGCTGCCTCCACCCGGCCGCAACGCCCCAGCCTGCTCGTCAACGAGGGCGGCCCTCTGCGTCCTCCCCTGCTCCCGTGCCGCATCCGCAGCAGCCTCCAGCAAGCGGCGCCGTGGAGCTGGGCGTAGGCAGGTCGCCCCACCCATCCAGGCCCCCGTCAAACCTGTCAGTGAACAAAAGAGCAAGAGGTCCTGGGACGGGTGACCCAGAGAGGGAGGAAGCTGCTCTCTGGGGGATGGTGAAGGCACCTCTCCCTCCCCCGGAGGAGGGCCGGGTGGAGAATCTGGAAAATCTCGACGAGAGAGTGGTTTTCTCTGTCCCTGGGTCCCAGGAGGGCACGGAGAGTCGTGGACGGACCAGCACAGTTGTTCTACTCCCTGACCGAGGGAACACTCGGCACGGACACACTGGAC
>NW_015555730.1:199726-200971 GCF_001515605.1 Sinocyclocheilus anshuiensis
TGTCCCTGGGTCCCAGGAGGGCACGGAGAGTCACGGACGGACCAGCACCGGACCACACTCATCCTCCTCTATCGCCAGCAGGCCGCAGCGGTTCGAGAGCGTCAACAAAGGCCCTACTCACGCACCCTCTGCCAAACTGTGGAACCAGGTAAGCATTGCACCGCACACTCAGACCCCTCTTCGGTCCGCTCACAAGCCGGCCCCAAGTTGGGTCCCTGCGTTCCACCTCGCTGCCCCACTGCGGGTACGGCAGTGGTTCCGCTGGTCCCGCTTGCACAGTATCTGGGTGCCTGGCTACCGCTACCTAACCCGTCTCATTGGCTTCTGTGGACCATCAGCCTCGGCTATGCGATTCAGTTCGCCCGGCATACCCCCAAATTCAGTGGTGCCCTGAGAGAACAGGGCGTTCGCATTCCCAACTACGTCAACGACTGGCTCATACTAGCTCAGTCTCAGCATCAGTTGTGTGCACACAGGGACTTGGTGCTTTCGCACCTCAGCCAGTTGGGCCTTCAGGTCAACTGGGAAAAGAGCAAACTCTCCCGGACGCAGAAGATCTCTTTTCTCGGTATGAAGTTGGATTCGGTCGAACAGACAGCACGCCTCACAGAGGAACGTGCGCGGTCGGTGCTGAACTGCTTGAATTCGTTCAAAGGCAGGACAGCGGTCCCACTGAAACTATTTCAGAGGCTCCTGGGGCATATGGCAGCTGCAGCGGCACTTACACCGCTAGGGCTATTGCATATGAGACCGCTTCAGCACTGGCTTCATGGCCAAGTCCCGAGGTGGGCGTGGCAGCACGGCATTCACCGGGTCCAAGTTACACCGGCCTGTCACCAAACCTTCACCCCGTGGTCAGACCTTAAGTTCCTTCGGGCAGGAGTGCCCCTAGAACAGGTCTCCAGGCATGCTGTGGTTTACACAGATGCCTCCACCACCGGCTGGGGGGCCACATACAATGGGCATGCAGTGTCGGGGGTATGGATGGGCCCCCAACTGCACTGGCATAGCAATTGCCTAGAGTTGTTAGCAGTGCGCCTTGCCTTGAACCATCTCAAAGGGTGCTTACGAGGGGGTCCGAACGGACAACACGGCGACTGTTGCGTACATTAACCGAGAAGGTGGTCTGCGCTCCCGTCGCATGTCACAACTCGCCCACCACCTCCTCCTTTGGAGTCAGAAGGTTCTGAGGTCACTTCGTGCCATTCACATTCCGGGTCTGCTCAACCGTACGGCCGACGAGCT
>NW_015555730.1:201148-202182 GCF_001515605.1 Sinocyclocheilus anshuiensis
TGGTCCGTACGGACAGCACTGCGACCGTTGCGTACATCAACCACCAGGGCGGTCTACGCTCCCGTCGCATGTCGCAACTCGCCCGCCATCTCCTCCTTTGGAGTCAGAAGCATCTGAGGTCGCTTCATGCTGTTCACATTCCTGGGCTGCTCAACCGGGCAGCCGACGAACTGTCCCGAGCTGCGCTCCCGGGAGAATGGCGACTCCATCCCCAGACGGGCCAGCTGTTTTGGAGATGTTTCGGAGCCGCTCAGGTAGACCTGCTTGCCTCTCCAGAAACCTCTCACTGCCAGTTGTTCTACTTCCTGACCGAGGGAACACTCTGCACGGACGCACTGGCACACAGCTGGCTGTCTCCCTCCACCCTTAAAGTCTATGTCGCTGCGATTGCAGCATGACCATGACCCTGTGGAAGGGAAGTCGGTAGGGAAGTATGACCTGGTCATCAGGTTCCTTAGGGGGGCGAGAAGGTTAAATCCTCCCCGGCCCCTCTCCATACCCTCTTGGGACCTGTCTCTGGTGCTTAACCCTCTGGAGTCCAAGGGTGTTTTTGGGGCCTGGAAAAGTTTTGACATGCCCTGACATTTGTGCTTTTTTCAGTCGCTTACAAACATTTGAATGTCTAAAGTTTAATAACACTGTAATCAGCACAAACTGGGCTACAATAATATGTGAGCAGCATGTATGTACGATCCTCCTGTGTTCTCCCCTCAAACGGGTAGTGGCGCTGAGAGGCCCCGGTTTAGTGTCAGCTTGCTAAAAATGCTCCAGAGTGTGCGTACTGTAGGCCCTGTCAAGCTCCTCCGTCCCCTCGACAGCCAGACGTGGTGGAACATCCGGCGCCAGGCCCTCACTCGCTGAATCCGTGAGAACCGGTAGAGGGCTGGGTTCCATATGTCGAGGCCTAAGTGGTTCCCATATGTGTAAAGTACACGGTATAGCCTCAGAGCCCGTGTTTCCCCGGCAGACTTCTGCCATTTCCATGAGGGTTACAATCACCTCTAATCTTCCATATGCACCTAAACGGATGTCAC
>NW_015555730.1:202568-202950 GCF_001515605.1 Sinocyclocheilus anshuiensis
GCCCATTCAGGCTGCGAGCTCACTCAACTAGAAGTGTTGCATCCTCCTGGGCGCTGGCTTGTGGTGCCTCGCTGACAGATACTTGTAGAGCTGTGGGCTGGGCGAGGGTGTGCCCTGCCCTCTCAGGTTGCGAGCTCACTCTACTAGGAGTGTTGCATCCTCCTGGGTGCTGGCTTGTGGCGCCTCGCTGACAGATATTTGTAGAGCAGCGGGCTGGGCGACCCCCAACACGTTCGCTAGATTCTATAGCCTTAGTGTGGAGCCGGTATCCTCCTGTGTTCTCCCCTCAAACGGGTAGTGGCGCTGAGAGGCCCCGGTTTAGTGTCAGCTTGCTAAAAATGCTCCAGAGTGTGCGTACTGTAGGCCCTGTCGAGCTCCTCCA
>NW_015555730.1:203021-268497 GCF_001515605.1 Sinocyclocheilus anshuiensis
GTTTAGTTTACACTCGAAGTGGATTGGTCTCTCTAAGCGAGATCCCAATTCGTCGGTCACCGACGTGATGTCTCCGTTCCCTCCTTCAGGGAATGAGGGTTACATACATAACCGAGACGTTACAACGTGAAATGTACTATCAATGAGCAGAGGGCACTTTCTATGAATAGGGTACAAATTAAGGGAAGGATTTTTTTTCTTCTTCTTTCTACAAAAGATGGTCAGTAAAGCATGTTTAACCTTCTTTATTTTTTTATTTTTTTTATAGTATGAGTACAATATGAGGTTGGCCATTTTTGCAACCTTGTTACTAAATAGTTGAGTTTGACAATTTGTGTGCTCACGCTGTGATCAGCGGCAGCTGGATGCAATCATCGCATGCCAATGTGCATTGGCTTGTTTAGTTTACACTCGAAGTGGATTGGTCTCTCTAAGCGAGATCCCAATTCGTCGGTCACCGACGTGATGTCTCCGTTCCCTCCTTCAGGGAATGAGGGTTACATACATAACCGAGACGTTACAAGGTGAAATGTACTATCATTGAGCAGAGGGCACTTTCTATGAATACGGTACAAATTAAGGGAAGGAATTTTTTTCTTCTTGTTTCTAAAACAGATGGTCAGTAAAGCATGTTTAACCTTCTTTATTTTAATTTTTTTTATAGTATGAGTACAATATGAGGTTGGTCATTTTTGCAACCTTGTTACTAAATAGTTGAGTTTGACAATTTGTGTAAAAATTCTGAAATTTAAATAGGCTGATAAGCTGATAAATCCTGATTTGTGTGACTTTATTTTCTTTCAATAAATATTATAAATATATATTTTTTTTAAATCTATTTTTTATTGTTATTTTTTAAGTTAACAGGCTTGAATAGTTGAGTTTGTCAACACATTTTACATAATTTTTATTTAAAAAAAATTATTGAAAAAAAGTTTGAAATCCTGATTTATGTGACTTTGTTAATGAAATATGTAAAAGGGCTGCAAATTCTTTTTTTTTTTTGCACCAGGCATTGGTTTTTGATCATTTTATTTTTATTATTATTATTATTATTTATTTATTTATTTTTTTTGGAAACAGGTTTGAATAGTTGAGCTTATGAAATGCAAGTCAACACATTTTACAGTTATAAGAGATAAGCATGCAAGGCTTCAAATAATACAGTTTAAATACAGTGTAAAATACTGATTTTATTGTGATTTTATTAATATTTCTGTCAATAAATATTAAATAAAGGTTACAATAAAGGTACATGGCTCTGAGGCAGGGTTGCAAATTAGGTTGAAATAAAGATGTCTCAGAGTAGTCGCTAGGTTTTTTATTTATATATTTATTTTATTATTATTTTTTTTTAATACAAATATTTGTTCAATTATTATTATTAGTAGTAGTAGTAATTATGTAGCAGAGTTGAATAGTTGACCTTGACAAATGCAAGTCAACACTTTTTACACAATTTGTGTAGAAATTGAAATGAGATTAGCATGCAGTAGATAGTCAAAATAAGGTCACTTTTTGGGGGTGGCAATTTTAAGGAATGTTAGATTGTTTGTAATGGAAGAAATCAACAGGGTTGTGGGACAAATCTAAATATGATGTCTTTGGTAGCTAATCTTTAAAATAGTTCTTTGCTACTACAGTATGATTTTAATATAAATTCAGCAGACATTTAATGAGTTTAATAAGCAATTTTTAATACTAGGTCAACATCTAGTCTTCACATAAAAAGAACATCAGATTTATGCTTAAAAAAGTGTACTATTCATTGATGAATGATGCACTGCCTGCATTACTTGAGATACTCTCTCCATAGGTTATAGTCTGATGTGTTAAGCCTAACACTGCGACTTAGTCACAGAGACAACCTGCTGCTTTTAATCTATAGTTTTGTGAGCTTCGGCATAATTTCATTTTCTCATGCACTTCACAGAACCCGTAACACATGGTGAGTGCTCGTGCAGACATCTCTTCATTTGATTTGTGTAGCGTAAATCACTATGACGTGCACTGGTTAGATGCATAAGGTGCACATACCTAGAGAATGACTTGACGCATTACACATTCACCGGAGAGACTCATTACAACTCTCTAGTGCACGACTACATGGCAGATAATAAATCTCTGATTACATAGATGCACTTTATGTCATTTGTCATTTATTCACATTGAAAACTGCAGCCGTATGGCTTCCATGTTTGTACAAAGGGAGCCAGCCTGCTTTATGAAAACAGATGTTTGTAGCGACACGCATTTCCGTGCTTCCAAACCCAATAGAATACAAATTGTAATATAGTTTGGGCCAAATCTTTGTAAAAACCCCATGAATTTATTTGGGCATGCTAAACAGACAGTCATTTCCAATATCCGATTGCAGATATTAGAGAAATTATGCAGAGATCTGATGCCTTTTGTTCAAAGCCTGTAGACCCAATGGTTCCATTAGCGTGTAATATCGTTTCCCTCCAGTGTATGATAATTACGTTAAATGATGTTATTCATTTTCTCAGCAGACATCCTTTTTTGCTTGCACACAAAGTGTTTACAGCTCCTCAAGAACTAAGAAGCTTTTAAACTGTTAACATGTCACTTGTATAGTTGATGCTGCATGCTTTCTTTGTTCAAAGACACCAGATGAAAGCACTTCTTATTGAAATGCTTGATAATACTTTCTTTGTACAGCCCTGTCTAAACCACACAAACAAGACCCATCCAATGCACTAAAGCACAATTAACTAACCATCTGGGTCTGAGGTGCACTGGTTACATTTTTCATTGAAAATGAAGACAGGTTCTAAAGAAATAGTAGGTTTTATATTGTGGGACATCATCTTCTACAGCTATTGTTAAGGCTTTGATAAACACATTTAGAACAAAAATATCTATGCTTTTTGGTTCTGGATTTTGCACTTATTCACAATTAAGCTAGATCTATTGCAGTTCTCATGATTAAGGTGAAACATGAAATGAATGAAAAGTGCCGATTGCGGCATGACATTTACAGTACATTTGCTCAAATTGCAACATTGCATTAAACAGCCAGTGTAAATAAATATAAATGCCATGTCAGATGCAGCTTCTCTTCCACCTTTGAAGTGTAAAGATGGCTTTTGTTGATGGTGAAAAAAGATTTGATTGGTAGAAGTCTATAGTATTGTGATTAATTAAAGTAACTACACTCTAAAAAATGCTGGGTTAAATATGGACAAACCCAGCATTTTTTTAGAATGTAGTCAAATTTAAATATTTGACATAAAATGATTCAATTAATGAGGTAATAATAAAAATTAACCTTACAAAGTTAAAATAAATGCGTCTGGAAATCAGTTCCAGCGGGGTAAATATTGCTCATTACACTCTAAAAAATGCTGGGTTAAATACAACCCAGTGCTGGGTAAAATAGGGACAAACCCAGCAATTGGGTTGTTTTGACCCAGCGGTTGGGTTACTACCCAGAAGGTTGGGTTAAACATTTAACCCAACCGCTGGGTCAAAACAGCCCAATTGCTGGGTTTGTCCCTATTTTACCCAGCACTGGGTTGTATTTAACCCAGCATTTTTTAGAGTGTAATGGTAAAGGTAATGTCTGCCCCTGATATGTTGTATTTTAAATGCTGGTTCCCATCAGAGATGCTGGTATATTGGCTTCTACACCAGCAAGACTTCCCAGGTCAACCAGCTTCACCAGAAAATAAAGAGCCTGGCTATGACGGTCTACCAGCACCAAACCTACCTGGTTAAACCAGCCTATGCTAGCATGGAATTTCATGTTGGGCTGTTCAGAAGGCAAATCACTGGACATTAAATGCAAGCACATAATATATGTCTTAACATGGTTTGCTGCATCAAGCTAATGAATTTACCAGAATGTTCATGGTTATGAGAGTTTAAGGAGAGTTTGACTGATATGTACAACAAGCACTCAGACTGCACTTTGAAAATGGCCCTTGAGTAAATACGATTTTGAGAGCAGTGATTTTTCTCTTGTTTCCTCTTAATAAACAGATAAATGTAATAAAGAAAACAACATTTTCAAAAAAGTAATCCTTTCTTGGTCTGGCAAGCTTAATTTGAAAGGCTTTCCTTGTAAAAAGAAGTACACTTTAGTATACTTTTTAAAGAAAAGAGTACTTATTACGGGAGTAACATAATAAATATACACTCAAATACACTTAAGTGTGATGTGAACCGAATTTAATGTTTTCGTTGCACGTTCATTGCAATTGCATTAAATGTATAGTTTAAATTTAGATTAAATGCAATTAGCTGATATTTATACAGAATCTGTTTTACCCACTTAAAGGGATAGTTTAGCCAAAAATTTAAATTCTGTTGATGGTCCTCATTGACTTACATAGTAAGAAAAAAAATGGAAGTCAGTGAAGGCCATCATCCTTTTGGTTACCCACATTCTTCAAAACTTTTTCTTTTGTGTTCAACAGAAGAAAGACATCATTTAAAATAAATAATTTTCATTTTAGGTGAACTATCCTTTTAATTAGGACTTAAGTACCTCTTTATGTGTAATTTTGCAATTAAGTCTATTGTCTTTGAAATGTAATTAAAGTGTACTGCTAAAAGTTTGACTCTACATGGAGTTTCAGACAGAAAATGATGTAATGGAAACTGAATATCCTACAGTTTGGTACATTATTTTGTGTAATTGTTTATTTTAAGAACATCCAACACCCTTGGGTGGATTCGGATTGGTGGAAAAATCATCCTCCACACAGACACAGGTCTGACTCCAAACGAAATGCTGTACACTGTGCTCTGCCAGGGGAGCGAAACCAGAACAGGCCAGATCCATTACTCAATTAACTATAATAGTCCCTCTTCAGAATTCTCAGAACTCAACTTTCAGTTTAAAGCACCTATTTTCCTGGGAATTTCCATTTTTAAAAACAATAATTGCTAAAAGAGCAACGTGGGAGGGAACAGATAGGTCTTCCTTTAAGTGCTCATTCTAGTTATTTATAAAGGAATGTATCAGAAAGAAAAACTGGACCTATTTATTGTTTAAATATTCACTATAATGTGGTTTTGCAGTAATTATATTAAAAAGAAATTGGAAAGAAATGTCCTCAGCAGTTTTATTCAATTAAAAATGGTTTGTAAATTAGTAGGGCAGGAATAATCACAGCACTGTTTGGCTTTTGCTCAGATATTCAGAAAATGTTTAGCCTAACCGCTTTAAAATAATTGCAGACTAATTTACAACTTAACTTAATTAGATACATTACAATTAGAAGTACATTAAGGCCACAATCAATCAAACTTTGTATAATTGTAATGGGGGTATAAAACTCTATTAAGCGAGTATCCTTAGACAAACCCTTAGATAAAAGATGGGCTGTTGATATGGAAAAAACATGTTTCACTTCAAACCAAGAGATACTTTTTAAATGCACAACAACATGCTTTGTGCATTTAAACATTTCTATGAATGTTCATTGATTTTTACGAGTGCACAATGAAAGAATTCCAGTCTTTCAACAAGCAGACATGTTAAGTCAGTTGTTGTTGCTCATAGTAATGTTCAAAGATAACTCTCAGAGAAGATGACGTGCTGTGGTGGTTCCTAAAACACCCACCACTCCATCAGAATTAGCAGGTTATTGTTTCATTTAAGACAATATATGGGCTAAACAACGTACTGTAATTCCAACACTCGCTGAGTTACCCAGCATGGAAGCAGAACAGGAGATTTCCATATTCTGTTCGGCAGATAAATGTGCACACAGAGCGTAAAATGACAAAATGTGAAATGCTTCCTGTGCGATTAAGTGGTTTATTCTTGCTTTCCTGCTGAGACATGAGTCATAGGAACATTTAATGCACTGTCAGAGAGGAGAGTTATGGCTCTGACACACCGTCACGAAGTATATTCTGTGCATTCTCTGACTAAGCACTGCATTATTTTATTTCAATTGAGCAATTTATGTTAGTTATTTATTTATTTTTCTTTTAGATCTTTTGTTATGTAATTTAACTTTTTGCTTTATTTCTTCTAATCCATTTTAAATTCAACTTTTTTTTATGAATGACATGATTAAATGATGACAGAATCTGTTTCTTAATATGCTTATATAACTCAGATTTGTGGATGAAATCTATGTATTTCTTCAGGTGTGTGATTGTATGGGGTTATTTTAGAAGTATTTTGCATTACCCATCAAACCTCAATTTTTTCAATCAGTCAATCAATCAATCAATCAATCAGTCAATCAATTAGATGCTTATTGAGATGCATTTGCATTTGAGTATATTTACATAACACTGAAAATGATTAATCTAATAAAAATGATTACTGACATACAATAATGAATGCACAGTTCTTCCAACATGGTCCATGAAGTATAAATTAATCTTAAATAAAATATATAAATACATATGGCGCTTCAAACATTGATTTTTCAATATCATCTGATGTTTCTGGAAATAGCTCATTTGCATTGTGTATGATCACTTACTGGTAATTTGTACTGAAGAATGACATGATAAACTAGATCTAAAACAGTTAGATGATTTTCTTTCCGCTATATGATTTAATCCCAATTCCATTTCAAATCCCATTTCAGGATTTGAATTGTAATTTAAAAGACATTCTCCTAAAGAGAAATAAATGAGATCGACAAGCCATCAGACAACTGATGATCAAAAAACTGAAGATAAAATAAAAACAAATGATCTACTAATTACGTTTCATACCATTAAAGCATCATGTCACAACTCCAGACTTCCTGTTGAGAAAAACTTCTCTAAGAGCTCTTTTCTATTCAAACCACATGCTACCAGTGTGTTCCCGACCCTGCTGTCCCTTTGACTCCAGGAGCACAGATACCTGCAGAACTGCATGGAAAAGGGTTATTTTGCTTTCACTTACTCCACACAGATACATTTGTAATATTTGAATTAACAATGTCATGTTTTTACTGTTTGTCTTTATGTTATTGCTAAAAAATAGCAACACTGGGGTAAGTAAATGCAACAGAGAAATTATGCTTTTAAAGAGAGGGTGATATTTGTAAACCAGATTTTTACCAGAGAATGCGAGTGGTGCTTGCTTGTGAAACTCGCCATGCTTGGCCGACCAGCTTGGCAACCAGAGCATTGCTTTGTGGATGATTGTTATGTTGCTGTGGTGTTCTGGGTTGTTGCTGAGTAAAGACTCAAATAAAAAATACACCATTGCATTGTCATTCTCCTGTCTCTTCTCATTCATATGACACACAAAGGCATTTCCATTTTTTAGCTTTGTTCTTGCACATTTCACAAAACTTTCAAAGTAAAATGTCCAGTGACTGGGTTTAAAATGCATTTAGTTTTATTCAAAAGATGAATGTGAATCAGGGAATGTCTTGTTGTATGTGTCACAGCAGTTTCCCTTGCACCCAAGTGCTTCAGATCGCAAGTGCAATGCTGTACAGGGTGGGCTACCGAGCAAGTTTACATCAGAAAGCTCCCCCCGTGATGCGGTATTACCGCCCCTTAATCTGCAAGTTGCCACCCATGGTGCCGCCATTGTATTTACGCAAGTGTCATGTCAAACGAGCAAATCATGCTAACTGTTCTGTCTTTGGCTGCACTGACGAGCACAGAACACTATTTAGAGTCCCAGCCTCAGAGGAGACAACAGAGCAGTGGATTTATTGATTTATTTACTGTATAGTATGCTGCTGCCACACAGATCTAAAATAAACATGCGATTTCTTTCCCAGATGTTTACCTTTACAGACATAACCAACTGTTTTTGTAACTCATGTGTGTTTTTAACATAAACTTGTGTGTATCTGAGAGTTTGAGCACAATAAGACATGAAAGAGAACTTTGTTTAGTACTCACATGCTGTGACAGCCGCTTTCTGTGTGCGTGCTTCGGATGTGTGCGCTCAGAAAACTGTTTATGAGAAGTTTAAACGAATATGGTTTACAATGCATGAATTCAGCGCAATATACATGATAATCAAACCCAAACAGATGTTTGTTTTTTTTCGCAGACGCAGAGTATCTGAGGAACAAGCTGTAAAGGCACAGCCCTATTCTGGAAAAGAGGGCGGGGAGCAGCAGCTCATTTGCATTTAAAGAGACTCAAATTAAGCTTTTTCAAAATTATATAATAAATGATCTGTGGGGTATTTTGAGCTGAAACCTCACAGACACATTCTAGGGACACTTGGGACTTATATTACATCTTGTAAAAAGGGGCATAATAGGTCTCCTTTAAGTTTTTTAAGTTGAAATAGTTGAAGATTTTGGATTGCGTTTTAAGGCGAGACACTGCAGGTGAACGGGGTAAAAAAAAAAACCTAATAGTTATCGCCTTACTTTCCCAGCTGATTGATTACATTGATAATTGCAACAAAAATTTGTATTACAAGTTTTCGAAAATGTTAGGTTTAAATATGCAAATGAGTCATTACTTAATGAAATATGTGCTAATTTGCATACATTTCTAGTAAAAAATTCTAAATACTGGATTATGTCAGTTTCAAAATTCTTGTTTAATTTTTTTGACATATTAGAGTCAAAAGTTTTTACAGAGGGAATTTTGGGTATCTCATTTTTGTCACTCCATAATTCAGAAAATGCTTAGAACGGACAGAAAACACTATATTTTCACAATTTTGGGGGGAATAAAATGTTGTATATAATCAAGCAAATTATATATGAACAAATCCCTCTGTAAAAACCTTCAGGATATAGACAGGAATAAAAATTTAAAGTTTGGTGTGTGTAAGTGCTACTGAAGTGGAGATTTATGGCTCAGTGTAGGAGAAAAAACAAGGCCTTTAAAAATATGCATTGTAATTGAAATCTATTGACACAAATAGATAAAGTCCTATAAAAGAAACAATCTCAAATTTGACAGGTGCATGAAAAAACAGTGTTTTTGCCTGCAGTGTCTCCCCTTAAATAATCTCTTCAATGAGCTCAATGTTTCCATTGCATTGTGCTGTGTCCTCTTACAGTATCTGACACGCCCCACTGTGGGCGCCTCTTTGTATCATCACATGTTGGTCCCGTGACTACCAGCTGGAAACTTGACTGGAAAATTGCAGTGGCTGCCTTTTTTGGAACACGTCTTTTAATTTACCCCCTTCCAGTTCTCCGTCTGAACTGTTGAATCCAACAGGGCTTTTCAGAGCAATAATGAGTAGGTTTCCCTGCGAGCAAACACACACACACACGGTATTACACAGATTACTCACGCAATTGAACAGACATACATATGACCATGTGACTCAGCTCACTGTCAACTCCTGAAGTACTGAGACAAAATACAAGAGAATTAGTGGGATGGAATGAATATGTCTTTAAGATTCAACGTGAAATGGGCTGTTCCTCTCGGAGAATGATGTGTCGCTGTCTGTTGCTGCTATTCTTGCAGCTGTGAAAACAGGGTGTTTGGGTGATAATACTCTTTCAACATCTATCTATCCATCTATCCGTCTATCCGTCTATCTGTCTGTCTGTCTGTCTGTCTGTCTGCCTGCCTGCCTGCACAGAGTGAATGGACAACCAAGGAATGACATAAAGGTAACAGTGAGTGGTTGTTGAGCGTTACACCTTCCGTCATGTCATCTCCATGTTTCTCAGCTTTCCACTGAAAGCTCAAGTGCTGAGATACCAAAACATGTCCAAGACATCTGAGAGCACTGAAAACCTCTCCTTGAAACAAATCGCGCAGAATTACACATTTATTTAAGCATTAGATGGACTGTTTTGCCTGAAAGCCCTAATCATGATTACATTCCCAATTGACTGATTCAGTTGCTATTATAAAACAATCTGGGGACATAGCAATCAATATAATGAGGGCGTATGTTTCTCCCCAGAGAGACTTTTTATCCAATTATGTTTTAAGATTTTCGTTTTCTTTTTTTTGACGTTTTTGTTAAACCTAAAACTTGACGCAAAGAAATGCAAAATTCAAAATACAGGTAAAAGGCCTGTAAAAAAGAATCAATAAAGAAAGTTCCTACTACATATTAATACAGTACATTGAGCCCTATTTATACAGATTTTTTTTTAGTGTAGTTGTAGACATGCAAACTATACCCAAAATATATTTAAAACATATTCTGTTGTAATTAGCTTAAGGATTTTTAAAAATTAAAAAATACAGTTTTTTAAAAATATTTTATTTACACATTTACACATATTTACAGATGTCAAAATCTATCACAAAACGCACTTCAAGGGACAAGAAAATACATTTCCAAATTTAAAATACATCTTGGGTGAATGCAAAATGTATTTGAATTAATATTTTGGATAATACAAAAATATTTACATAAACTACATATACATAATTTTTTGTAAAACAAATAAAAATAGCCAAAATTTTGAGGCAATATACACACACACACACACACACACACACACACACACACACACGCTATTACACAGATTACTCACGCAATTGAACAGACATCCTTATGACCATGCAACTCAGCTCACTGTCAACTCCTGAAGTACCAAGACAAAATACAAGAGAATTAGTGGGATGGAATGAATATGTCTTTAAGATTCAACGTGAAATGGGCTGTTCCTCTCGGAGAATGATGTGTCGCTGTCTGTTGCTGCTATTCTTGCAGCTGTGAAAACAGGGTGTTTGGGTGATAATACTCTTTCAACATCTATCTATCCATCTATCCGTCTATCCGTCTATCTGTCTGTCTGTCTGTCTGTCTGTCTGCCTGCCTGCCTGCCTGTCTGTCTGTCTGCCTGCCTGTCTGTCTGTCTGTCTTATTAAAATTTTAATTTGTTTTGATTGAGTTTAATTGGCTTACACTATACATCAAATACTTATTTTCATTTACTTTTTGTTACGTTTATTTATTTACATTTAATTAGTATTTTTGTCTTTTCTAATATTCATAAATATCTGTAAATGTAACACTAAAAGTGTCTGTAATTGTAACAATAAAATATAAACATCCATAAAACAAGATAAATGTACAAAGCAAAAATGCACAATGTATTATTTTCAAAGATATCTTTTTTTTTTACTCTGCCAAATATTTTATCTTGTTATAAGCATAAATCTAATTTAAACAAAAGTTTAGTTTAAACTAAACACACAAAAATGTAAATGTAAATATGAAAAAATAAAGTAAATAGGAAACAAATGACCCGCTTTCCTTATTATTTAGCATAAATCTTTTTGTCCAATTACTGTAGTTACCACGGTCATTTTTCAGGTTACAGTTTTTTTTTTTTTGGTGAAATTTTCACAAGCATTTTTAACACTTATAGTACTAAAACATTTTTTAAACCTTTTAGTGTGTTTTCAGTTGCATTAGTACAAAACTCACAAGAATTGCACAACACAGAATGTTTCATCTATGTAAACGTTTTATTCACAGGATTTAGATCTCATCAGTAATCAGAAATTGTGCAGTGTTTGTAAGTTTGCTGTTATGCTGTAGCACTATTTCATGCTAGACAGCTCAGGGTGAAGATCCCCCATGTAATGGATCAATGGCGAGCTGCTGTTTTGAATTCTGTGTGCTTCTGTAATGGTGTTGCCGAAGTGGAGTACTCTGGCTGATGTGACCCAGGCCACCCACTCTCACTCTGCCTGTGCTGCTCTTTAATAACCATGTGTCTGGTCTCAGCCCACCAGGGGCACTTCACCCTAATACCCCCGCTGAAAATAAGATATTGGATATTTCAGAAAATCTTTTGAACCCTGTTCCTACCTTGTAAATCCATTTGACATCTACAGGATGTTCACGGGAGGTCACGAGAGGTCACCCAAAAAAGTGAAAATTGTATTATCTGATCAAACTCCAGCGACATAAGATGTATTGCAATCAATTTTGCAAATAGTGAAAGACAGGAACAACCTGAATGTCAAGTTCCAAAGAAAAAAAAAACTATGTATTCACATGTACTTCATTTACAAATGATTAAAAAGATGGAAGGCATGAATACAGTTGTTGCTGTTAAAATGCCATTTTCCAAGTGTATTTTACATTTATATTATACTATTAAGGAACTACTTGCATATAATATAATATTAATTAAACAAAGGGCCATTTAAGTGTACTTAAAGACTTCACTTTCATGAATTTTTAATACACTTTAGTACACTTTATAAAAAAAAGTGAATTTTATAATGATATCAAAATTGAAAGTTTTACTGTAAAGTACAGTTTAAATCGTTTTATTAATCTGTTTTAAAGAAGTACACTTATTTTGATGTTTAACTAACATGCTAAAGCACATGTAAAGTACTTGATTATAATTTGAACTATAGTGTGTTATTTGATATTACATTGGAAGTGAATACATTTTAAATACATTACATTGCAAATTCATCATTACAAATTTCTATATTTAAGTATGTGACATACAAGTTTCAATTGAAATGACATGAACTTATATTTTAGTTTATATAAATTAATGCTGGTCAGTACATTCATCAGTACACTTTAACCATTTCAAAGACAACAGAAGTATTTATGAAATTACATATAAAGATGTACTTAAGTCCTAATTAAGTTTATCAAAAAAGTACTAAGTGGAAATAATTAAATTTACTATAAATGTAAACTACAATACATTTTCATTCAATTGCACCTAATGTGCAATTGAGTGTTGAAAACATTAGATTCAGTTCACACTTAAGTATATTCTTTTAAAGTATGTTATTTCCATAATAAGTACTCTTTAAAAGTATGCTGAAGTATGTTTTTAGGGGCCAAGCCCCATTGTTATTAAATAGATTACCAGTTCAGAATTTAAATTTTCGAATGACTATAACGTTTGAACCCTTTGACTTGGAAAAAAAGACATTTCTATCATGACAACTCTCGGAAGATTTTAGCATGGTGATGGATATGACAATGTCAATGTATTTGGTCTTGGCGGAATAGATCTGCTACGCTGCTGCTGAATTGCTGCTGCTGTTGGTTATTGCTGTAGTTTTAGATTATTGCTGCTGCTGCAAGCAAGTACAGGAACTCGCTACTGCCAATGCATATGGCGATACGGTGCAGTGAGTATTTAAGACATACTGCTGCTGCACAAATAGCATATAAAATAACCCGTAGCAGATCTATACAGGTGGAGCTGGGGAAGGTGGTGGGTTTCAGAGGATCTCTGAAAGCGCGCTGCAAAATGCTCAAATTGATGCTAACCAGCCATTTAAATGTAAAGCAGCTAACTCATTGGCAGCGTATGCAACAGTTATTTTTTTCTTTTTTTCCCAATAAAAATCAATAAATCCAAAACAATGCAGATCATACATACACATAATGAAGGGGTGAGCCTATACAACATTCTTAATGTGGCAAACACTCACACTAACACACAAACACACACACACACACACACACACTTATACAAATGCATTGAATGAGCCTATAACACAGCGGGGTTTATATTTTTCATTTTATTGATTAAAAACAGTCACTCACACATACAAAACCAAAGAATTGAATGAGCAAATGACTGAGCATTTTTTTTGTGACAATCAGTGTGCACACACGCACACACACTTAAAAGTCAGATCAAAGTCCTACTACAAGATTTGTTGATGATTCCAAACAAAGCATTATTACTTGTTAGGTTTATTGTTTATTCTTACCCGTTTGATATTTTTTTTACCATTTTATATTTTTGAAGTTATTGTTTTTGATGTTTTTTTTTTTTTTTTTTTTACTATAGCATTGTCCGATTTGTCTGTAAGCATATATTGGCATCTTTGTATAGTCTCACCCAACACAATTATTCTTCTTTTTAAAGGGGTCCTATTATGCTCTTTTACAAAGTCTTGATTTTGTTTTGGGGGTGTACTAGAACAGGCTCTCATACTAGGTTGTTCGAAAAACACATTATTTTTCACATATTTTACATTATTACAACACTTCTCCCCACAGTCTGGCATGAACGACTCGAATAGTTACTGTATCAAATGAAGGCCCGCCTTCTGAAATACGAAATGTGCTGTGATTGGTTAGCTGGGCCAGTGTGTGTTGTGATTGGCAGCACTCGGCGCCTGGTCGGGAAATGTCACGGCCTTTACCATAGCCACCTGCGAGCTTCAGTGTAAATATTGCGTCAAAATCAAATCAATTTGAGTGAGATTTAAACCGGGATGATTGTAAACACTCTAAGTTCGTCTGCCTTGGGAAAGCTAGCGAGTCTCAGACATAGTGATAACACTCGTTGCCTTCTCTAGTGCAGCTCAACCAGGTCTCGTCCCATTCGTCGATATTTGTGATATCACAAATCCAGGAAAATATGCGTTGTAGTCCAAACGAGTCGTTCGTTGTAGTTTTTGAGAAGTGATTTCTGTTAAATAAAATATCTCCTTTTGAAGTGGACTTTGAGCTTTGTAACTTTGCAGATCTTTTTTATGCTCAAACAGCAACATTACAGACTAACTAAAGTTGAAAAAGTGAAAAAGCATAATAGGACCCCTTTAAGTCTACAATTTTAACTTGTGATAAAATCAAAAATCTACAACAATGGTTTATAAATTTCAGCCTTTATGCAGCCACTACAGCACTACAGTACAGTACTACAGTCATATAGTGGCTATTGATATTTTTGACATTTTTATATTTTTCTCATATTTCAACATACAAAACATATTTCACCAACGTCACCAAAATTTAAGGTTAAATATAACATAAAAATAGGCATATTTTACATAAAAAGATATGGTACTTTAAAGTTAAATAAATTCAAATATCACAAAAATTGCATAAATTTATATATTTATATATTTAATCAAAGATAGTGACATGACGTTTTTTTTTTTTTTTTTAAATGGGATCACACCTGAGACCTTCGTGCCCAAATTTGTCCTCAAAGGACAAATCAAGGGCTTCTATACTAAGGATGCTTGAGGGTTAAACGATGTGACATATCGGCACAGAATTTGGTAGGGATCATCGACAGCATGTCCCAAAGGTACCTGAGAAGTCTGAACACAGTGCCACCTAGTATTTCAAAGATATAAGGTTTTTGCGAAAATGCTAATAACTTTTGAAATCTTTGTCTAAAATGTATTTAGTTGGCGTCATTCCATTGTTGGTTTATGCCAATTCTGACATTATCTCATGTTTCACTTTTATCATGTAATTTTTATTTTTTTGTTTGTATTTATTCTTACTTTTGAATCAGTCCTAAGTATTACTAAATGCTTGTGGTGTATCGTGCTAAGCTGCAAAATTGCTAAACCTAATGTTTGGGTATTTCGAATCGCATGTCTTTTTTTTCTTTTGTTCATTGTCACCTGAAATTCTGAACCATACTGGAGAAGGCTATGCAATCAAATCACATCTGCGCTGCTCATGATTTTTTTGGCACATTCTGTTCTTTGCCTTTTTGTTGTTTTGCAGCACCTTAAGGGCTTGGCCCTGCCATTGCTGCTTGCACCTATATTTGAAATATATGTTTATGTACAAATTGTCCCAACATGTCTGTTTTCTTGGATATAAATGTTTTTTCCCCTTTTTTTCAGAACATCAATTTCCCAGCACATTATTTTCAGGAGTTGCTCGTGAGGGGCTGAAATCAGCCCAGTGGTCTTTTTATCACCTGTTAGAGCAGGAAAAATCAATAGGAAAGGGAGATGTTACAGCTCTAAAGCTCTCGGCCCATTTAATGTCACAACATTTATGAACCTCTAATCTGAAAATGTGAACTTTTGCTAGGTGCCCGGGGAGGTTATATATCTCCCTGGATATATAGTTTAAAGTAACAGCAGAGCCTAATTGATTGTTAAGTAAAGTAATGAATGCTTACAGAAGTGGAGTGGTGCTGCTAGCCATTTAGCCGGCACTTTGTATCCAAAACAACTTGTAGTACACTAATTGAAGACTCAGTCAGCATAGGACAACCTGGGGCGTCTCTCTCAAACAATATTGATCCAGTAAACCATCACCGCCGGACTCAACCTTTGTAAGGACTGAACCCGTGACCTTACTGTTAGCAGCAAATCTTTAATCACATTGTGCATGCCAGCACATTAACCAGGAGCCATGCTTCATCTGTCCCAAGCTCACTTGGCCTCTTTCCATTGTCAAGTATTGTGTAATTTGGTAGACAGGAAAAGGTATTTTCTAATGCTATGACCTTTGCAAAAATCTATCAGATTCACAGAGGTGCTTTTGTGGTTTTTGAATCGAGAAGTGAAGGGTCAGTGTTATTTGCCTTGGATCAGGATTGTGTTTGCTTTATGATTTCTTTTGGGATAACATCTCAATCAAGTAGATCAATATTCTGATGACTTGTAAATGTGACCTCCCATGGAGCGGGGTTACGGTTCACTGATGTGTCAATAACAGGCTGAATGCTGTGGTAATTGGAAGCATAACTGGGAATTGTCTATGATTGTTCCTGTCACTAAGAGAGTCTTCACCTAACCCTTACAGTGTGAAGATCTAATGTAAGACCTACTGTAAGGCCCAAAATGCAAGTACGCAAACATTCCTAGCTCAATTTAATGTGTTATTGTTTTCCAGAATGAATGAAGGCAATTCATAATGCAACACATTGCTTTCTCATCATTGCTCTCCGCATTTCTGTGCATAGAGTGCATTAGTACCTGTTTACTTTTTCAGCAGTGCAGGATCCTGAAGGTTATTTTACATTCATTTTTTGCTATAGGAATTTAAAAAAAACAAACTTTGATTTTAACAGAAATGTTTGTAAAAATCAGACAAAACGCCAAAGGAAAGTCTGTCATTTAATGTGTTATTGTTTTCCAGAATGAATGAAGGCAATTCATAATGCAACACATTGCTTTCTCAGCATTGCTCTCCGCATTTCTGTGCATAGAGTGCATTAGTACCTGTTTACTTTTTCAGCAGCGCAGGATCCTGAAGGTTATTTTACATTCATTTTTTGCCATAGGAATTAAAAAAAAAAAACTTTGATTTTAACAGAAATGTTTGTAAAAATCAGACAAAACGCCAAAGGAAAGTCTGTGTACTTAATGCCTTTAACTCTTTCCCCACCATAGATGGAATTTTCCAGATTTCTGTATTTTCACTGTTAAATGGTAGGGGGCGCTATTACACATCATCTGAAAGAGTATAGAATCTCCCAATCAAAATAAAGACGAAAAAGAAGCAGAAACAACAACATCATATGCAAGCAGATGCATATATGAAAAACGCAATCATCCAACATTAAACAGCATAAATCAAAACTGCCTAATGTTATGAACGTCCGAAAGAAATGCTGACCAGATGGAATTTTCCAGATTTCTGTGTTTTCACTGTTAAATGGTAGGGGGCGCTATTACACATCATCTGAAAGAGTACAGAATCTCCCAATCAAAATAAAGACGAAAAAGAAGCAGAAACAACAGCATCATATGCAAGCAGATGCATATATGAAAAACGCAATCATCCAACATTAAACAGCATAAATCAAAACTGCCTAATGTTATGAACGTCCGAAAGAAATGCTGACCAAGGTATAGGGCTGTGCAAGATTTAGGAGTGTTTTGGGGTGAATCCGATCCGAACGAAGTCTTTAGCCCCTTACACACAGTAAACTGCCATAAAATTATACTGGAGTGACTTTACCGATAAATTAAAAAATGTGCTGTTCACACAGGCAACGACGTTCTGAATGCAGCATTCACACATCGGTTTCAAATTTCAAAAACATGGAGGGGTATACGCAGTCAGTGTTTTTGTTGATGTTTTCATTTTTGTGTCAAACGTTCACATTCATGCAGTGCTTTTGGCCCAGAGACATCGCATTACACAACTTCAAACTGAACTACACAGCACAGAGTAAGTGCGTTATCTGCGTCTGAATGTTATGATTGGCCCAGAGTCGTTGATATTTGAATTTCAACAGCTCTGGATTGGCCCGGAGTAGACGTTTTATGTCAGCAGCACGTTCTGAACTCATATGAGCTAATACCGGTAATCTTCATTCTGTGTTCACACAGAGCAGATTACCGGCAATTTACTGGTAATGTTACAACTTCTCATACTGGTAAATTGCCAGAACGAATTTAATTTAAAGACTGTATCTTTTTTATGAAACTTACCCACATTCAAGAGTTGATGAAAAAAGAATGCAACAACAACAACAAAATAGCAGAGGCGCTGGTCTTTAATTTGAAATATTGCATGTCCAGAGTCAATTTTGTGAACATTTTGCTTTAAAAACAATTAAAAATGCTAATGATACAGTAGCAATGCAATTATGTTAAAAATGTTAGTGAGGGAAAGAACTACAATCCCATGAAGCATTGTGAATGACATAATGGAAATAAAGTATTAAATTATTACGTACATAGAAGCAACATATTTCCTTTTTATTGCAAAATATGTGTGTATATTGTGTTTATTGCAAAATATACAATTATTTAAGTAATATTAACTTTAAGAGTGTAAGACACTGGCTCAGAGAGACTGGAACGAAAGTGTCCTTTTGGTGTGATTCGCTTGTTTCAGATCTCTGATTGATGGAGAGTCTCCGCAGAATCATGGGTAATGTAGTTTTTACCAGAGATTCTGATGTTGAATTTGATCATTTAAAAAAAAAGACTTCAGCAGCAGCATATAACAATAAGTGTGCTCTCACCATGATATTCTAAAGCCTGCTTTACATGTCCTTAAACTCAGAAATTATTTTCTGTTAAACAGAAGCTGTCATTGTGAAAGCACAACATGAGCCGCTATTGCTGTTGTACTCATATGCACCATGTGTGAAACACATCTACTACTTACAGTCACTGCATTAACATTCAGCTTGAAACTTGTTTGTGAAATGCATCATCTGTAGCTTCAAGCCTATTCAATTCCTATTTTTTATTTGATGTTTTTTGTACTTCCTCTGCCATGTCTCTCTCATCTTTTACTTTTATTGCCCCATGTTTTTCTTCTCCTTCATTCCCCTTCTCAATCTACTTACTATGGGATAGATGTTTTGCTCTGACGTATTCCTTTTGTCGGTTTTCCACTCTTATTTAATTGTGTTCCTTCTCCTTTTGTGTCCTTGATGCAGTGCCATCGTGGGTTTGCGAACATCCTTATGAGGCTCAGAGAACCGGACTCTTCTGGGGTTTTTAAATTGAAGTCTTGATTAATAATGTTGCATTTCCTGCAGAGGTGTGTATCAATAACACTTCATTTAAGCTCTGCCAGCACTGTTGTTGTAGATTAAATCAGGGTTACTGGGCCACGAAAAAAATCCAATGTACCATGCTATTGAATAATGCTAATGCCAGAGCAGCCCATGCTAAGTCTTACATTGACACATTCACGAAGCCCATTCACAGGTGTGCAATAACACGTGAATCCTACAAAAGCTGGTGGAAACTGTGAGTGTGCGCCTTAAAGTGATTAGAAATCCCTAGATTGAAACTTTATTAAAGGTTTTTGTTTTTTGGACATGCCTCTATAAACACACAAAATACAGGCCAATTTGAATGCAAATAGATTAAAGCGAGCAGCATAGCTAACAAAAGTCACATTACAATTGATATATTTGCAGGTGTGATTATGTGCTATTTTGTTGTGTATTTCAGCAAATCTCTTGCAATATGCCCATGAAGCGCACTTGTAAATTTGTTATCTTGCACATGCAAATGAGCAGCCTGTGTTTGGGATCTTCGGAAATCAGGGTCGCATTGCATTATAGGAGGTACACAGGCAGGTGTAGATGACAGCTGTTAATGGCATATTTTACATAGTCTATAACAGATTGATTAGAATATGCTAATGAATATTCATCAATCTTGTGCATGCTCATACATTAACACATTGTTTTTGTACTTTAAAATAGCCTCTCATTACAAACCAATCAAAATTTCATTTAAAATGCAGAGATACAGTATTATTCAAGGATTGCCTCAGTCCCAAAACGGTCCGAAAATGGAGCTAGAAGAGGATCAGGTGGGTTTTAGTCCCACATCTGTGCGAAAGCTACGGCTGCAAAGATTTTTCCCTTACAGACGTCTAATTTAGTCATAATTTAATTTAATTAAAAATAAATGACTTTGCAAGTCCAATTTTGATGCTGCTGCTAGTGTATATGATCAATTTTTGCTCTAGCTTCAGATTAATTTTTAGGTAGTCAAATGATTTCCAGTTCAAATATGTGTATTTCTAGGTGCTGAGTTTTCTCCTTGTGTTTAATCACCTTTACCCTTCACCAGTCCATTCAGACACTCTTGCGGTGAGACAAATTCATTTTTGCAAAAGAACAAATATTCCACGTAGTTTCTTAATTAATATGAGGTCATAAAAGCTGCATGAATAATAGTAATAATTATCAAATATTTAATGTCCACTTCCCATAATGCTGGTTTGCATGAAAGAAACACACAGACAAAACAGGGGTCAAACTGATGAAGCACGTTTCATTTCACACAGCAAATATATCTCGATTCAACCATCTGTGTCCAGTGAAGGTTTACAGTAGACTCTGTGGAGTTGCGGTCTCTGCAGGGCACTTGATTCAGATGAGGAATATATTGATCTGTCAGTGCGGTGTGAGTGCAGACGCAGGCAGAAGGGATGTCACGGCGTGTCAATCCGGTAGGTGACTCTATTCTCCACACTGCCTGCTTGCATTAAACTCCTTATTAGCAGGGCTGTGATTGATCCTGAGTGTCTCGGTGTGATCAGCCTCCTCAGTGACCTGTGAGGAACGCAGCTCCACTGAGAGACGCACACGGCGCCTGTCTGTCAAACAGCTGTGATTAGACTCACAGCCCTCAGTGAAAGCAAACAACTGGATGGTTTGCATTCTCTGGAGGACAGATTAGTGCAGGATGACATGATTCATTATTACTGTTGTGTAACATTACATAATATTCATTTTTCTATATATACTGTATAAAACGCATTAAGATCATGTATGTGATCACGTATGTGATTATTGTGAAAAAAAGAATTAAAAAGAGTACTTATTATGGAAATAATATGTAACCCTGGTCCCTGGACCACAAAACCAGTCTTAAGTAGCAGGGGTATATTTGTAGCAATAGCCAACAAAACATTGTATGGGTCAAAATTATCAATTTTTCTTTTATGCCAAAAATCATTAGGATATTAAGTAAAGATCATGTTCCATGAAGATATTTTGTAAATTTACTACCATAAATATATCCAAACTTAATATTTGATTAGTAATATCCTTTGCTAAGGACTTCATTTAGACAGCTTTAAAGGCGATTTTCTCAATATTTAGATTTTTTTGCACTCTCAGATTCCAGATTTATTACTGTTGTGTAACATTACATAATATTCATTTTTCTATATATACTGTATAAAACGCATTAAGATCATGTATGTGATCACGTATGTGATTATTGTGAAAAAAAGAATTAAAAAGAGTACTTATTATGGAAATAATATGTAACCCTGGTCCCTGGACCACAAAACCAGTCTTAAGTAGCAGGGGTATATTTGTAGCAATAGCCAACAAAACATTGTATGGGTCAAAATTATCAATTTTTCTTTTATGCCAAAAATCATTAGGATATTAAGTAAAGATCATGTTCCATGAAGATATTTTGTAAATTTACTACCATAAATATATCCAAACTTAATATTTGATTAGTAATATCCTTTGCTAAGGACTTCATTTAGACAGCTTTAAAGGCGATTTTCTCAATATTTAGATTTTTTTTGCACCCTCAGATTCCAGATTTTCAAATAGTTGTATTTCGGCCAAATATTGTCCTATCCTAACAAACCATACATCAATGGAACGCCTATTTATGCAGCTTTCAGATGATGTATAACTCTCAATTTCGAAAAATTGACCCTTATGACTGGTTTTGTGGTCCAGGGTCACATATACATTAAAAGAACATACTGTACTTAAAGGGATAGTTCACCAAAAAAAAGAAAATTCTGTCATCATTTACTCACCCACATGTTGTTCCAAAGCTGTAAGTGTTTCTTTCTTCTGTTGAACATAAGAGAAGATATTTTGAAGATTGTTGGTAACCAAAAAGTTGATGGTTGATGAACTAACATTGCATGGGAAAAAAATACAATGGAAGTCAATGGGAATCTGTTTGGTTACTAACATTCTTCAACTATCCCTTTTAGTGCAAACTGAATGTAATGTTTTAGACACTTAACTTCATGTTATTTACAATTAAAATATTAAATATATATATATATAGTATATATATATATATATATATATTATAGTTTCAATTTATATTAATAGCAAGTATTGGAACTTTAGAGTGCTTTTTAACCCACTTAAGTAGGACTGTATTTTCATAATTACTAATGTTGTCATTTATAATAAAACTTGTATTTCATACATTTAAATATTCCTTTATATTAACACATTTTTAAGTGCAATTTAATACATTTAAAATAATAGTACATTTAAATGTACTAAAAAAAAAAAGCAAAACCATCTTTATCTACATATAGGGGTTACAACCCTGAGCAAGCATTATAAAGTATAAGATTCTGTATATAATAGATGAAGTGCTGTGAGTGGAGGTCACATTTGAGCAGCAGCTCCATCCAGAAACTCTCTTAAATAATTGACTTTTAATAATTCATGTTTTGCCCACCTACTATATTAATTCTCTTCACTAAGCAGAGCAAAGCTGAAGAGGGGGAAATTAATGATCATTGCTCAGCCGTTTGGAACTGATGTTGCACATTTAGGAGTAGAATAAAAAGAAAGGATAGAAATAGCTGTGAAGATTTGCCGCATCAAAAATGTAAAAGCTGTAATCAGTGCAGAGAGATTAATCATAATGGAAAAACAGACAGTGAATGAATTTCATCAGGGTGACCTTTAGCAGGGCAAAACACTTAAACATTTTATTGTCGTCATGTGTCATGAGCTACGTGTTCACACACAATTAGTGCAAATTAAGAGCATTGAATTACAGCTGTACATGAGATTGTTTGTTGGCAATATAAGACCAAAAGTAATAGTTCACTCAAAAATGACCCATTTTCAGACTCATGTTGTTCCAAACCTGTATGACTTCCTTTATGACGGGAAAAACAAAAGAATAAATTTAGTTGAGCTGAAATTAAACCGGCCTTTCCATACCATGAAAGTGGATGGTGACCAGGCATTGTTAAATAGTTCACTCATAAATGAAAATGAGCTGAAAATGTACTCACCCTCAGGCCATCCAAGATGTAGATGAGTTTGTTTCTTCATCAGAACAGATTTGGAGAAATGTAGCATTGCATCACTTGCTCACCAATGGCTCCTCTGCAGTGAATGGGTGCCGTCAGAATGAGAGTCCAAACAGCTGATAAAAACATCACAATCATCCACAAGTATTCCACACCACTCCAGTCCAACAATTAATATCATAAAGCTTTGTGTTTGTAAGAAACAAATCCATCAAGACATTTTTAACTTTAAACCATTGTTTTTGGCTAAAATATGAGTCCTTTCTCCATATTGCTTTCTACAAAAGTAAACTTGTCTGAATCAGGAGAGAAATATGCACAGATCAAGCACCGTTTAGAAAAAAGAACAGTCCAGTTTTAAACAAATATGTTGGTTAGGATTGGTATTTTGACCAGAAGTGACAAAATTGCTGACATTCTATCAGCTGTTTGGACTCTCATTCTGACGGCACCCATTCACTGCAGAGGATTTATTGGTGAGTGATGTAATGCTACATTTCTAGAAATCTGTTCTGATGAAGAAACAAACTCATGTTTTTCTACTTCGAAATGTTGTTTCAATTCAGTGTTACTTGCCATTTCTTCATAATTATTTGTCAAATTTACTAGCAATTTCTAAGTGAAACTTGTTTCAAAGTAAATCCTACACCAATTTATTTTCAGTGTTGGACATTTTGCAAACTCCTCTTGTGTTGTGCTGTTGAAGGAAAGTGAAATGAAAGACACGAGGGTGACTAAATGATGACAATTTTCATGTTTGTGCAAACTATTCCTTTAACATCATACACTTGAAAACAGCAGAGTGCTCCTACAAGCCATAATTAAAACTGTTGTCACAAGTGCTTTTCTCACCACGCAGTATGTTTTAATGTGATTCATTTACTTTGTGTTTGAAATATACTTCAGAAAAAAAAAAGAGTGTTCAGTCTGGTTTAGTTCAGTAAACAATGCGCAGCACTGCATAAACATCTCTGAAATGGAGGTGGTTTGCAGAAGATATCTGAAACATAAACAGAGAGTGTAGAAAAGCTCTTGAGATTTAAAGAGGCATCTCTGAATGAGGCGGTGAGTCACCTCCTGAATGTACTCTTCAAAGTCACGGATCTCAGCTCTCCCTGTTCACTGGAGATGTACGAGAGGATTCAAGCCAAACACACCTTCTCAATACAACCAAGATATGTCGCAAAAGCACTTAAAGGAGTAAAGAAATTGCTGAATTTGAAGAGTTCATGGCAACTCTTGGCTGAAATGACTTGAGGAAAAAAAATTGAGCAATTATAAGTGTCATGAGTAAGTCGTGAGGTAAATTTATTTATCATGAAATGAATAGGAGAATCTAATGAAACCTGCCCAGAAATATGTCCAGGTGTCCAACTAGCAAGAAGCTATATATTTAGCAATTTAAGCCATTTTAGGACAATTATTACTTGTCATTACCAATAGTACCAATAGTAATTAATACGGTAACACTTTAGGTGTCCTTGTTACACATGTTGCATGTACCTACTATTATAATAACAATAAATTATGCATAATTACATGCAAGTAACCCTAAGCCAAACCCTAAGTTATAGTAAGTACATGTAGTTAATTAATATTACTCAGTACTTAAATGTATAATAACAATGACACCTTAAATTAAAGTGTACTCATAAGTGGAATAGGAATATGATTTAAATACATTGATATATTATTTAAATTCTAAAGTTTTATACATATTTTTTAGTATTATTTATACAGTATTATTTGTATAAAAAAACGTTTAAAATATAAAATACAGGAAAACTACAGGGAACAGGGAGAAAAATACTGTTTTACAGAAAAGAGAAACTACTGAGAGTAAAAAAGCCTCAGAAGCAAAATGTCCATATCATTACATTTGAGGGTGAAAATGTGTTTAATTGTCATTCAAATAATGGCACATTGGGAAAAAGGTCTTAAAATAGGCAAATTACTATTATTATTATTATTAATTCAGGGGTTAAATGTAACAGACATGTTCTTGACAAATTTCATAGTGAAGTTACTGTATATTTGGACATCTGGGACTTTAAAAAGATAAAAGGTAATTTTCTTTCTTATGTTTTGTTTTTTGTTGACTTTTTATTTAAGAAAAAAAATCTTATTTCAGTTCCATTATATCTGTGTCAATCTACATTAACCAAATCATCTGCATCTGTTGTGCCAAATTGTTTGCGATGGGCCGGGTTTGTTTGAATAAAACAGCGCTTTATTTTATGAATACTGCAATGTGTCAACACATGAAAATTGATTTGCCCGAGGCACAGCCTGATGTCTCCATTTCTGTGGCCTGATTATAACCTGGAAACTTTCTATTGGCTCTGCGTATATCCTTTCCACCGCTTCATTTTATAGCTTGTTGACTCGCACAGTATTCCAGACCGACAGTCGTGTATGTCTAACATTTACAAGTCCTCCCTCTGAGGTTTGGCCTCAATCAAGATTTTATGCTAATTACACACTGTATAAACGTTATAGTTCAGCACACAATAGGCCACTTGTCACTTAAACCAATGATGATACGTTACACCAGAAGTAATTACTACCCTCGTCTTCAAAGATCCAACAAGGACTTTTGGGTAATCAATCCCTGATATTTAACTTTAGAAACACAAGCTACCATGTGTCTCAAGTAAAACACTGCAGACAAGAACATTTAGTGAAGGATTTACTTTGATTTGACTATTTTCAGTCAGAAATTGCTTGTAAATTTCACAAATAAATGCATAGAATTGCAAGTAACTGAAAAAAAAAACTTTTTACAGTATGTAAAGGTTTTCCAATGGCTTATCATTTTTGAAGTGTATACAGCTGACGTGTTGCATAGTGTGTTCATTGATTTCTGTCCTTTTCCCATCTTTTGTTCAGCTTTTCTTGACTCGAGAATCTCAAGCAAAAGGTTGCCATGTGTATGTTCCTGTTCTATCACTTTCTCTCTGTGTTCAGAGACAAAAGCATAAAGATTACCTCCAAGTCTTCCCATAATCCCCAAGGATACACATTCGCTTTCTCTCCTGTCAAAAGCCATCCGATCCAGAGTCATGCCCTTCTAACTTGACAAAGGGTGTATATCTTAATGGAGTGAATATGTTGCGGTTAGCATGTTTTTTATTCCACTAAACTTGAAGCTAGCACTAGAATAAAGTAAAAAAATACCACAAAAAGAAACTGATTTCTGTGGCGTGACTGTCGTTGCGCAATGTTTTTGTTGTGGGAGATCACTGTTTATGGCTCGTGTATACTTACAGGAGCTGTATTGTGTCATTACAGTGTGTTTTATGATTGAAGTGGCGTTCAGAAATTAATCTGCGTGATGAGGGAGCTGTGCTAAGTGCAACAAAACAAACAACCTCCGCTTAAACGCCTCTATTCAAAACACTTTGGGCCATTCCTTGCCATTATTTGTATTGAGACTGTATGCATGCTCTCACATTCACAACCCATTGATGTTAGCAACTAAATTGGTTTTTGTACTTGACTAAAGATGCTCGTCTTGCAGTGCAGTATTTGGTAAAGTTCAACATGGGGGAAAATATCTCTCAACCAATCAGCTGATGCTAGCTGACAGTGCAGAGGCTTTTTGTGCAGCACTGCTGTGAAAGTGTATGAGCAGATACTGTCTCAGGCTAATGAGGTATTATTTTTCAGACAATCTAATAATTCAGAGAGTGAAAGAAGCATTATTGATTTGGGCTTTTTTTCCAGATGTAATGAAGGCAAAGACTGTCTGGAGAATGGCTTTTTAGTGTATCTGCAAACTTTTCCTGTATGCACATGATGCCAATGATAATAACAAACTTTCAATACGTCAAAGTGCTGCTGAAATAAAGCCTCGCTACCTGTTTGGCATGCTTTTATTTTTTGGAGTGTTAGAGGTCAAATGGCTTTGAAAATCCAATTCGGCCTGAAGATTATCTGGAACAATTTGTTGCAGGTCAGACAAACTGTTCAACCAAACGGTTAGTTGAACATTTGATGTACATGGCACACAAAAATGGGAAACACTTTTTCTTTGTGCACAAAAAAAGTAGCCAGACTCTGGCTTTTTGTAGTTTCATACCATTATGGTTGAACCACTAATGTCACACAGACTTTTTAAATGATGTCCTTACTACCTTTCTGGGCCTTGAAAATTTCAGTTGCATTGCTGTCTATGCACGGTCAGAAAGCTCTCGGATTTCATCAAAAATATCTGAATTTGTGTTCTGAATATGAATGAAGGTCTTACGGGTTTGAAACGACATGAGGATGAGTAATAGGTGCCAACTTGTTAGTTTGCGCTGCAATTCAGAGAATTGTATCTGTTGGATTTAGATCATGTAAATTCCATCTTCCATCTTTATTTGACCCTCTAACTCTAGCACTCTCTATTCTAATTCTATTATTAAAAAAAAAAAAACTTGCCCCTTTTAGATTTGCACTCTCTTTATTTACTAACATTTAGCACTGCAGTAATAAAATGTAAGTGAGATAAACAAACTGAGAAATGAGGTCAAATATTATTTTTAGTTAAAATAGATGTTGCCAAAATTTTCATTTGGGAACATAATTTGAAGTTGGAAAAAGTTAATATATTGCAATATCGCAATATATTTATAATCACAATATTGTATCGTGACACAAGTACCGTTGTAATATCGGATCGTGGGGCCTCTGGTGATTCCCACCCCTATAAAAGCATCTGTTAAATGACTAAATGTAATGTAATGTAAATGTAAATTCCTCTATTTCTCCTCAAATACATGAAAGTAAGTGGCCGGAGAACTGGGAGAAGAATATAGTGAACTTTGTAGTTATTTACACTATCCGATATGAATAAAACATGTCGTCAGATTATAATTGAATGGATTAGTATGCTTCCATAGACATCAGTATGTATTTTACTAACTATAAATATATTGTTTTACTAGTACTTATGTGTATTTAAATGTCTGAAACCTAAAATAAACATTATGTGGTTGAAAACACTGCATAGTTGTGATATGTCAAGTGCAGAGCGCGTCAGCCTCTGGCTCAGCGCCAGCCAAAGAGCGAAAGCAGTTTGATTCTGGCAGTTATGTGACGTCACTGTACATTGTAAATCCCATATGTGGGACTATACTCCAAGTGGTACATTTTTTCAAATTTTTGAAATCGAACACAATATAATTTTGACCAGAGGTGGTGCTGTTACCAAAGCTCAAGCATCCTCATTATAACTGCTGATCACAAAGCCACCTTTATCTTTTCCTTTTATCCTCAGAAACATCAAAAAGAAGCAACAACACATACTTTTTGACGCATTTTAATGTAATCATCGGTCTTCGCTATGAACAAAAGAAAGAGTCAAAACATGTCCCAATGGGACGACTTCCCCGTAGAGAGGAGATAAAGAATCCTTCTTTTCCCTTCAGAGGGTGTGTTACTTTGGCGTTTCCTCCTCTTGAATATCAAACTGCCGGTTGGGTTTTGTGGACTCAAGCATAAGCTCATAAATCTGTCCGATCTGCTCGTCTTGAAAGTCTTTGAGTTTCTCTTCAGATAAATCAGAGCCAAACACCAACTTCTTGTTTCCCACCACTTCCAGCACCTGTGTTTGTAGAGTGTCTTTGTAGTTCTGCACAGAAAATAAGACGGAGACAAAAGCATTACTTATGAAAACATAAGCAACCTGTTGAACTTCAAAGCCTCAATGTTCGTGTGCCTGTTATTGGTTCTTGTATTGATTTTACACTCAGGCACAAGTGAGGTATTCATTTGATAGTGCACTATTGATTTACTATAACACACTGTGACAGAATTATTTATTTCTCTTTGTTGGAGATTCATTGATTGCAATTCACATGATGAAACGCAGGTCACGGGGGTTGATGGGGGATGTGTATGATCAGGGAATCCACTAAGGTCTAATGGAGGTCAATGCCTACTGCTCTCTCTCAGTCCGTTGAAATCACTCCCTCTGTATCAGTGATTACCATCTGTATGAAAGATCCACACAGGTTTAAGTTTTACAAAAGGTCCTACAAAACCGACATTCTTCAACTTGCTAGTAAAACTGGCCTTCGACATATCAGAGTTGGAAGTTCTTTTTTTGTTAACTTGTTAAAGAACAGTTATTCCACTGTCGACACATGCTGGCTCCTCAAAGTGCATTCTTGGTGAGTTTGGTTTCTTTTTCAGAATCAATTACAATAAAAAAAAAAAAATAGCAAACTATTTTCATGACGCACGAATGCATTGTTCTTCAAGGTCTACATTCTTTTGCTATCGTGGACAAAACACTGCATCAAAATATTCTCACGGACCATGTTTTAAACTAAATGTACAGCGCCACAATGAAAGAAATGAACAAACATACAATGTGACCAGTGTAGTCCGATACATTAGTTTACAGAGGTGTAATAATTACCTGAAAAGCATACTTGAGTAAAAGTACATATACCTTACAGTGAAAATTAGCAACAGGGACTCAATTACAAGTTACAAGTCACCGATTCCAGTACGACTTGAGTCATACTAAGAGTACTAAATGTAGGCTCAAAGATGCACTAGTCCTCAACACCTAAGAGAAATGCTAGTGAAAAAACGCTCATTTGTGGGGAGATGTTTATTTTCTAAAATCAAAATAAAACTGAATTGCAATAAATCAAGTTTGACAAAACAGCCTCTTAAATGTCTACAAACACTGAAAATATGAAACTATATATAAATATACACTATATATGAAACACTACCCGCTAATGCACTCATATTCACGTTAAATAGCCTTGTTGACAAGTTTGAGTAACGGCAAAACGCACAAGGTATAGTACCTTCAAAGCCCTGTAGATGGCGATATCATAAATTTTTTTAACATAAAATGATGCAGAAAATGGTGCCATGCAAAATATAAGGAGTTGTTGCATTACTCATCACAGATGTATTGGAGTAAAGAGTACATATACTTATTAAAAAATTTAGCCATGTATAGAGAGTAAAAGTTGCTAACATCTTTGATACTCAGTAAAACTATAAACGCAGCCAAAAAGATATTTAAGTACAGTAACTAATTACATTTACTCAAATACTTTATACCACTGTTCATTTAAATAAGCCACTCAAATAGACTCAGTTTGATTCAGTCTTAGTGATTCCCTCGCTCCCTCACAGCAAATCACCTTAAAAGTCTTGTCTGATTTATAGGGCCATATTTACTAACAGCTTGCGCCAGTGCAAACCGTCTTTTTGCGTTAAAACAGTGCTATCAGGATTTACTAAAGATGAGCAGTGAAGAATTAGTGCTGAAAAGGCGTGGACACTGTTATTTTCGCGCCTGACCTTATTGAATATGCATTTGTAGGAGTTTCCCTTTCAGACATAATTTATGGGAGGAGAGTATTAAAATGAACGCAATGCGTTTTACTAATGTTTGCGCTTGTCAAATTACTGGTATATGTGCCATTATTTAACGCCCCAAAAAAGCATGTCTTAAAGCAGGCAGTAATTTGAGCTGCTCTTGGTAGACTGCGCTGGTCATTATGGAAATGATCTGGCTGCATCACACACAGAATTTTCCCCTCCCATCTGCGCTTTTATGCAATTGCGCTCTAATGCTAATTTGCCCTGTTTAGTAAATCTGGCCCATAATGTGTATTTACAGACAGAAATTCACGATTGTTAACGAATTGGTTTTGTTAAGTTTATAGGACCAATTATTGTGGGTTACTAAAAGAATCAGTGACTGAGATCACAATCTGAACCAGATTTGTTACATACTATTCATATCCTCAATCCTTGTAAGACTCTAGTACAGAGTCCCAGACTGCAGCACTAACCATATTTACAGCGTACCGCTGATTCTATCATGAGCTTGGGTTTTCTGTCATCTTAATTGAAACTTGTGTCACATCTGTCATGACTGCTTACAATCAAACATTACAGAGAGACTCATTCAGAAAAACACACTGAAAACAAAACCATTAAGAACTCTCATTCACTCTCCTAACGTCTTAGAATTTGGATTCAATTCAAAGTTGGAAGCAAAAAGCCATTTGTCTGAGATGCTTCCTCCTCTACATAATGTAATTAGATTGAGCATTTGCCAAGGAGTAATATTTTAAGAATGGAGGGGATGTGGGCATGCTGAATGGCAAGCTTTTGGTGAAGCTCACCTTATGAATATAAACACCTCACTTCCCATCACAATGACGTATTCAGGCAACCCGTTTCATGTTGTCTGGAATAGCCTGACTTTCTCAAGGGCACAGAACTTTCAAGATCCATACAGATAAATAGATTAGCTCTATGTCCACCACTCTGTATGTACAAAATAGCTTGGAAACTACTGTTATGCCAGTAGTCATTTAGAAGATGCTTTTATCCAAAGTGACATATAGTGCAATTATTACAGGGACAATCCCACAGGAGCAACCTGAGGTTAATGGAGATGGTTAATGGAGAAGGCACGATATATGTCAAGCAAAGTCTCCAACAAACTTTGGCCAAAACCAAAGTGTTTTTGAGTTCGTTTTGGTGGTTTACTTTCCAGAAAACTTTGCGCTGACTGTGAAACACCTTTGAACTATCACTGGTCCATGATAATTACATAATGCTGTGGCACTCCACCTTCTTGGTGGGTGAAATATTTCCTGGTTAATTTCTTCATTCAGTTCATAAAGGTCAAACACGAGTGAAAAACACAAATGCACTGGACTAAACTTTACAGTTTTACAGTTCGTGAACCAGCAAACTTGAGTTAACCAGCACTTGGTCACACCTGTTTTAATGTCAACGAGAAGTCAAAAATAAGCCAGAAATAAGCTCAAATGCTCTGTCCTGTATTTTGATGGTGCTTATGCTTATATTCATCTGATTATTATTTTCAGCCACACCTTTTTATTTTATTTCTCACTTCACTCTTTATATCTAAATCTCATTGACCCTTCCCTGGGAGTTTAATTGACAATGATAACGGCGAATCTGCCATTTTGACAAACAAACCAGACAGGAGAGTAGATTAATATCAGTGGACTTGAAAAATGGTGTGACGTCTTTTCTCGGTTGAAACAAGATACCTTCTGATGTTCATTCATGTTTATTTCATGCTATAACTAGTAAATATGAAAAGATGATCGGTGCATGTGCCGCTTGAATTGACGTGCTACATCGATCCGTCACAACACATTAAAGAGCCACAAAACAGTACTGTTTAAATTTCTTACAAAATGGCATTTGAAAGCTGAGACTTTGTTTCATAACAAAAGTAAACTGCTCTGTCTTGTCCGTCATCTCATTGTCAGTTTCCCCTTTGCTCTGTGATGTATTCTTCACTGCGTGAGAACATGTGTAGTGTGAGCGCGGCATGGCTTCTCAGACACAGCAACAGTAACTAAGGGCAATGGGTCTTTGAGAAGGGTCAATTGCACTATGGCATGCTGGTGCTCCTGAGGTTCGAGATTGATCCCCCCTTTTGCCACCCCATTAATTTCAGACCTCTGATCTAATTACATTTTTTATAAAGAAAAAGCAGACTATTTACACTAACTCCACCCACCAACATGTTTTTGGGCTAGACAACATTACAAAAGATGACTGTCAACAAACAGTCCCAGTGGCCTAAGTGGTAAAAAGCGTAGCGCAGACTTTTTGACGCAATCGGGTTCGAATCCGCCTTTTGCCGCTCTCGTTCTTGTCTCTTTTCATATCTCATATCACACCCCCCTTTTGCCACCCCATTAATTTCATACCTCTGATCTAATTACATTTTTTATAAAGAAAAAGCAGAGACTATTTACACTAACTCCACCCACCAACATGTTTTTGGGCTAGACAACATTACAAAAGATGACTGTCAACAAACAGTCCCAGTGGCCTAAGTGGTAAAAAGCGTAGCGCAGACTTTTTGACGCAATCGGGTTCGAATCCGCCTTTTGCCGCTCTCGTTCTTGTCTCTTTTCATATCTCATATCACACTGGAAATGCATTTATTTTAAATAAAAATTAAGGAAAATAATCAAAAAGTTGAAAATAAAGTGTCGGGTAGGGTTAGGTGTAGGGAAGGCTTTATTGTCCCAATAATCAGCATCCATTTAATAATTTTGATAAAACTTATAATTTACACTCACTATGTTATTATTGCATAATGTATAATGTACTACAATACTGAAGTGCAGATATTTGCCACTATTTGTGATTAGTATAAATAGCAGAAAATACTGCTATTTTTTACATAGTGTAAATAGAATCTATAGTTATTTGCACTTAGTGTGTAAATAAAGTAAATGCTGCTATTTTCATTTAGTATAAACGGCAACTAATTGCTATTTACACTAGTGTAAATTGCATCTATCGCTATTTAGTGCAAATAGCCACTGCCTAAAGAAAATGGTGTGCCATTTGCACATAAAAAAGTTGCCACTAGTGTTATTTTTTTTATTGTTTAATGTTTTGAAAAAGCGTAAACGTAATTAAAACATTTGTAATTTTGTTGCGTTTGTCATTTTATTAGTTTTATTCATTATTATTTCAGTTTTAGTTTACAGTAGATCAAGTTAAACTAAATAAAAATGAGACATGTTGCCTTGGACAATAATTAAAAACAAGTTACATTTTTAAATATTTTATTTTGCTTTAGTAAAAGTTGATTTTATTTCAAGTAACAAACATGTTTAAAATTATGGTTAAAGTTTAAGTTTCAGTTAAATAAAATAACCATGCTTTACCAAGTGTTGTTGTGATGGTTGCCTGCGGGTTGTCATAAGGTTTTTATGGTGTTCTGAATGGTTTTTAGCATGTTGCATCGAAGATTAATATGGGTTTCTGGTCCCTCTATCAAAATAAGTCTATGGAATTTATTCAATCCACCAGATGAAAACGGCAAAGCCATATATGAAAAAAAACACATCTTTCACTCCATCACATTCTCTGTTTCTCTCCTTTTCTTTTATTCCTCAGGGAAAGCTTGTCTGTTGCAATGCGGTCGATTTATTAGGCGATGAGAAGCCCCCTGGGCCCTCTACTGTAACTGGATTAAAGTGAACACTCAGTGCTCCTAATTACATTTGGAAGCTCGCTCTACGTCTGTTCCTGGCTCCGTCGCCCTTCCTTGTTTTGTTTTTTTTCCCTTCCAGCAGTGCTTTGAAAAGCGAGACCCTACAGTGATTCACTCACCTCCTAATGAACGAGCGGGGAGGGGGTTCTTAAACACACACCGGCTCCTTCCCAGATCTAATATCAGAGTGGACTCCACCGTTTACAGAGCAGAGACAGAGTGTGAAGTATTTCCAAAACCTAGTGAGCTGCCTGCCTGGACAACATCTTAAAGGGGGTATCTGCTCACCCTAACATCATCCCAAACCTGTATGACTTTCTTTCTTCTGCAGAACACATAAGCCGAAGTTTGGAAAAATGTTGGGAAACAAACAACACTGGAGCCCACTGACATGTCAAACAAACACTTTTATACACAAAAGAAAGTAAGTCATACAAGTTTGACAGATTATGACAGATTGACAGATTTTTGGGTGGAGTTTCCCTTTAAGGCATTAGTCTTTTCCTGACACAAAAATGCTCTCAATTGGTTGATTCAGGACCCAGGTTTTAAGTGGTGACCTAATATAGTACTAAAATGGTTTATTTACTAAATTGTAAATCGAGTTTCAATGGTTTCATGCTCTCTACCACTAAAACACATTGTGGTCAGCACAAACCATATGTTTGCCATGGTGCAAGTGAACTCAATTCCAAAGCAGTTCAATCTAATAAAAAAAGTTACCCATTATTTGTGTCATTTTACGATTATGGAGTATCACGTGGTTAGCTTAGTAACGCTAATGTCAAACTTTACTTGAATCCTACCTATGAGTCAGTCAGTATGTTAGATGAAAAAAATCATAGTACAAAAATAAAACAATGGCTATATTACAAAATATTAAAAATCACTCGTTTTTCTAAAGAAAAATTGTGCAACAGTGACACCCGCAAGTAAAATTTCAGCGGGAGTTGGCATCTCTCTTGCCTCACCTGAGCCCGTTGAGTTTTAACAGACCTCCTATAGCGTGTGGTGAGTTTGGTGGGGGGTAATTGAGAATGAATGAGGGAAAGTTACATGAGAGGAGGCAATGCCTCCATCGCGATATGATTGGATATGACTGGTTATATTCGGCTGTGATTGGTTCATGCGATAAATCCCGCCTCTTGTGTTTGTGCATGTCCGTGAATCAGTCTGAATGAACAATATAATGACTAATTTAAAAAAAGTAAGTAAACAACTCACACACTTAGATATAACCACTTTATGTCAAGTCAAAATAAGACTTCAAATGGCCTGAAAACATGATCTGTGTGAGTTTTTAATGAGTAATGAGCTTGGTGTAATTTAAAGTAAATCTCTGTGTCTGTGACCAATATTTACAAAGCTTTGATGTCTGATGATCTGAAAAATTAAAAAATAATTAAAAGTTAACTATTAAAAAGAATAGCTGAATATAAGTTCACAAATAAAATATTTTGTTTAAATTGTTACTGCCTTGAGTTATTATTTTGGAATAAATGTAAAATGCTTAATAACTTGATGAGATTCATACCATGCGATAAATCCCGCCTCTTGTGTTTGTGCATGTCCGTGAATCAGTCTGAATGAACAATATAATGACTAATTTAAAAAAAGTAAGTAAACAACTCACACACTTAGATATAACCACTTTATGTCAAGTCAAAATAAGACTTAAAATGGCCTGAAAACATGATCTGTGTGAGTTTTTAATGAGTAATGAGCTTGGTGTAATTTAAAGTAAATCTCTGTGTCTGTGACCAATATTTACAAAGCTTTGATGTCTGATGATCTGAAAAATTAAAAAATAATTAAAAGTTAACTATTAAAAAGAATAGCTGAATATAAGTTCACAAATAAAATGTTTAAATTGTTACTACCTTGAGTTATTATTTTTGGAATAAATGTAAAATGCTTTAAAACACTAAATTGATAAGATTCATACTTGGCTTTAATATAATATTGATTATATCGTTAATGTAAAAATATCAAATAGGTTTTTTCCCCCCTGATAGTGTAAGTAATGTTTATTTAACCAAGAAAATGTGACTGGGACATGAAAAAAAATACAAAAAACTTTGAGGACTTTGCCTCCTGAATTCACCCACAAATTAAAAATCTGTCATCATTTACTCGCCCACATGTCGTTCCAAACCTGTGTAATATTTTTTCATCTATGCAACACAAATGCTGAATATCCTGGCCACTCTTTTCATTACAATGAAAGTGAAACTGGAGCTGTTAAAATGAATGAAAGAAGCAATATCTGGCAAGATGGCCTGAATGCTATGTTCCAGGTCTTCTGAAGTCATACGACAGCTTTGCCAAGAAAAAGACCTAAATATATGTTTTACGTGTTAATGAAATAATGAGTGAAGTCCGATTAATTAAGAAATTGTTCTTTTGAGTCAAATCTTCTGTAACTGCCTACATGTACACCTGAAATGCTGCAAAAAACTAGAATTTCCTCCTGACAGTCAGTAGCTCATTTTGGAAGGAAGTGTACATGTCCTTCTGTACAAGAACAGAGTGACTCCCATTACCTGCAAGTGTGTGATTTTTACCCTCTTAAAGAATATCGGTTACTGTCGTTGCCAATCCAGGAACACTGCGTCCTCACACTTCACGACTGTGAAAATGCAATAAGAGTCAGCTTTGTCCACACTCATGTCAGAGCTGCTGACACTGAATCATACCGCAGGTGTAATACGTTTTGTGAAGTTTGGCTGTTAAAAAAGCATCTCCAATTTCCAGGCGTAGAGTAAAAGAAGATCTGCATCGTTGCTCCTTGAATGCACGCTGCTGCATGTTCAAGTGGAGTTCATGTGTTGAATTCGATCTTTGGATTTGTCACGGAGATTTTCATACGAGCGCGATGTCGGCGCTCTCATAAACGGCATGATTCTGTCCCTACAGAACTGAAATTAAAGAATGAACTCTAATCAAGGTGATGCTGGATTAAAGTGTAATTGATGTACACAGATGGTGTCTGGACATGGCTGTGCTCCCTAAGAGAAAAGGATTTGTTAGATATAGGTTATGGATAAATTGCATTAAGTTCTCATGCTGCTGGAGAATTTAGGAAGGTGCTGCCCTCGTGTGGAAGGTTTCAGCAAAGGCCTGAGTTTTCCCGACTCATTAAGGAACTGGAGACTTGGTAGCATCTCTTGTATAAGCAGTTTCTTTTGCAATGCAACGGTTTCCGTTTAAAATGTATGCACATTCATATCCATCTTGTTTTCACAATGGCTGCTGACAACCTAATCGAGAGGGAAAATGCTAAATAGGATGAGGATGAAGATTAATAAGGGATTATTTACATGTGAGGTCATGTGAGAATTGTGATGTATAGTGGCATGATGTAAACGTACGGATACATGATATATCAGTACCATATTGGTTACTGAGTTTATTTATTTGAGTATTGGTTGATATTGGATATACTGTATATCAGTCAGTTTAGATATTTAATTGTGCATGCTCATTTACCTAACCCTAACCCTCACCCTCATCTAATTAAAGTTCACCTGAAGTTACATCTTTATTATTAATAAACACAGTTCAATGTAATTTTTAACAAACCTCAAAATGAATCTTTTTCATGCTGTACAATACAATGTGTTGATGCCCTAAATTCACTTGTAACATTAAAATGACTGATTTTAGTTTTTAGTGTTTTTAAAGCGTATTTACACAAAATAGTAAAAAAAAAAAAGTGTTTTTATTCTGTGCTTTTTCCGTTATCAGCAATAATGTGTTTTAATTTTGTGCATACCTACTTATTTGTATTGAATATGCACTTCTAGTGTACTTCAAATCTTAAAAGTATATATTAAATCAATAAAAATATGAAATATATTTTACAAATATTAATAATAATAATAATCAATATATAAAATATAAACTGTTTCTTGACACACTTAAATGCACTTTAAGTCTACTTCGAAATAAATGTCAAATTAATTTTTACTTTACATTTAAAAATCATTGTTTAAATATTCTTTTGCTATGCTAAAAGAATAGAATTGCTAAAGTGTACAATTATTTTACAAGAGTGCAAGATTACAATTATTTTAATGTGTTGGCTACCATACTAAAGCACATGTACAGTACTTGATTACAAATTAAATAGTGTGTTGCTCAATATTACATTTAAAGCTATTATATTTTAAATGTACTAAATTGCAACTTACATGATACTGTAATTCAAATTAAGTTTGAATAGAAATGACATTTTCAGCTTTTTCAATGTCCACAAATATTACATTAAGTTTGCAATTCTTTAAAGGATATCTCCATAATAATTACTCTTTTTTTTAAAGATTTTAGATTTTTAGATTTATGTCTTAAGTGTTGTACAACACTATCCGTATAACACCAATAAATGTGCCACTGAAATCAAACATTTAGTCAGTGGAAGGCCTGAGGGCTTGATGCACCCTATGTGATTTAAAAGCATTAGTTTCTCTGCAGTCAAGTGACACTGACAGCTAGCAGCAGGCTCGTCTTACCTGCCATTCCGCCATGAAGCGTGTGGCCTCTTCAGCTGATGCAGTCTTGTGTCTTCTGAACTCGTCTTTCACATACTGATCACCCAGAGCCCGCAGGTCTATGGGCATGAAGCGGTGCAGCATCAGGATCCTCTTATACAGAGACCGTACAGCTGATACATGTGCTGCAGGAGCCATAACTTCAATCGTTATCTGAAAGTAAACTCTAGATATGACAAGCGCGTCCCGTTTGAACACCGCAACGGCCCAGAACGAGTGCTAAAACCCTAAAACCAAAGCTCATGAGAGAGGTGAGCCAATCCGAAATGACATATTATAAAAGGTTTCCACATTACATTCATTACCTAACCGTGCTGTCCTTGTGTATGTGCAGACTTCTTCACCGCAGCGCTGTGAGTGTTAGCAGAGCTGCTGCTGTCCTCTGGTGGCGAAGAAACCTCCAAACCTATAATAAAACATAGGCCTAATTTCAGTCTCATTCATAATTATTTAACCGTTTGCTAAATGAATCTGAGTTAATTAAATAGGACAATATTTGGCTGAGATACAACTATTTGAAAATCTGGAATCTGAGGGTGCGAAAAAAAAAAAATCTAAATATTGAGAAAATCGCCTTTAAAGTTCTTAACAATGCATATTACTAATCAAAAATTAAGTTTTGATATATTTACTGTAGGAAATTTACAAAATATCTTCATGGCACATGATCTTTACTTAATATCCTAATGATGTTGGCGTAAAATAAAAATCGATAATTTTGACCCATGTATTGTTGGCTATTGCTACAAATATACCCGTGCAACTTGTGACTGGTTTTGTGCTCCAGGGTCACATATGTCCAGAAATATTTAAACATGTTAAAGGGTTAGTTCACCCCAAAATGAAAATAGTCCTTGTGACATCAGGGGTTCAACCGTAATTTTACGAAGCTACGAGAACACTTTTTGTGCGTGATCCACGATCAACACACAGAAACGTAGCAAGGACATCGGTAAAATAGTCCATGTGACATCAGGGGTGCAACCGTAACTTTACAAGCTACGAGAATAGTTTTTGTGCGCAAAGAAAACAATAATAACATAATGTATTCAGCAATTCTTCTCCCCGAGTTACCGCCTCCCCGAGTTACCGCCATTTTGGAGAGTATCCCAGAACGTAATGAACATAAACATCGCTGATTACGTTCAGAGAAAGCATGCACATTAACGTAAACAACGCTGATTACATTGATTATGTTCTGGGGTACTCTCCAAAATGGCGGAAGACGGTAACTCGGGGAGAAGAATTGCTGAATAAATTATGTTTTTATTGTTTTCTTTGCGCACAAAAAGGGTTCTCGTAGCTTCATAAAATTACGGTTGAACCCCTGATGTCACATGGACTATTTTACCGATGTCCTTACTATGTTTCTGTTTGTTGATCGTGGTAATATCATTGCGGTCTATGGGAGGGTCAGAGAGCTCTCAGATTTCATCAAAAATATCTTAATTTGTGTTCTGAAGATGAACGAAGGTCTTACGGGTTTGAAACGACATGAGGGTGAGTAATTAATGACAGAATTTTCATTTTTGGGTGAACTAACCCTTTAAGTGTATATAATATAATATAATAATAAACATGCGGGAAAATAACTTACAGGCTTTGCATGTACTGATGTAAATTATGCAACCTAGATTGCAGAACTTGTTGCACAATCTGTAAAGTCATATGTGTGTTTAAGGGCAGGACGTTTGGAGCATTGATGTTATATTTACTTAAATGAGTTCAAGAAGCAGGTTTTATCATACGTGCATAAGACATGAGGTCATTTAAGCGGCACATTTTATTTTTAAGTGGCGTAGCAGTGAGTGTCCTTCTCTCAATAACTTATTCACGTGTTTTAAGGACTCTGACACCTTCATTTGATATGAATGACAGTAATATACCTGCTGTACAACATACAGGTAAGACAAAGGCTTTTTCTCTACTCTTACATGTGTAATCAGCTGCAACCAAAGTAAATAAAAAAGAAGGAGAAAGGAGACAGATGAAGGAAATAGCATACTAATATACTACTCTTATATTGCTGCGGTATGTAGTATGTACTGCTCAGAGTATGCAAATTTATGTACAGTATAGAATAGAATACCTATGATCTACTACATTTAAGTCAAGTCGAATCAGCTTTATTTCTATAGCACTTTATACGATACAGATTGTTTTAAAGCAGCTTTTACAGTGGTAAACAAGAAAATAATGATTCAATGTTGCAAACAGAATTCAATAGTAAACTGTCATTATTCAGATGAAATCAGCTCATTTACTTAACAAAAGCATATGCTTAGAATGGATAGTTTACTGCTTGTTTGTTGGGTCTGAATTTTTCGCATGTATACTGTACTGCACTTACCGGACATGTGCATTGTAATTCTGCATAATTGTTGTCACATGACGTCATCATATCAACAAATGACACCCAATTATGATCTTGGAAATAACAAATTGTATCTCTTGTAAACAACAAAAAAGTACACTTTAGCATACATTTACTTCTTGTTATTGAAATAATAGACTTAAAATCAAAATAAAAAAGTAGTTATGTAATTTCATAAATCTGTTGTCTTTGAAATATGGTTAAAGTGCACTGCTGAATGTACTGACAAGAATTTAAGATAAATTCATATATACTGTAATATTTTTTGTATTGAAGCTTGCATGTGATGTATTTAAATTATTTGTAATTAAACATTTAAAATAATGAAGTTGCAATTTATGATATATTAATATTAAATATAATATCAAATCACAGAGTAGCTACAGTTGAAAATAAAATCAAGTACTTTACATGTGCCTTAGTGTGTTAATCAACACATCAAAATAAGTGTACTTCTTTAAAGCGTAACAAACGATTATTAAAACATAATGATTTAAAATGTACTTTAAAGTAAAACTTTTACTTTGGCATTGTTACATATTTTAAAGGTGTACTTAAGTGTTAATAAGCTTTTATTTAATTAACATTACTGCATATTATCATTGCATAAGTACAGTTTTGACACATCAAGTGCACATTCAATACAATTATGCACATTTCTTTTTCAGAGGAATTATTCAGCTTGTTAATTAGCATTTTTAATCAAATTTGCAAAAAAAAAAATTTGACGTTTAAAAAAAACATGTTTTAACATTTAAATAATGTGTCAACATTTTTTTAATAAAAATAGAAATTCACATAGAAATGCCAGGTCACATCAAGGGGGCATAATGCATTATTATGTGATACAGTGCCTTGTACTGTGTGCTCTGTAGTATACCTGCACACTTCGATAAATTTACTAGGTCACCCAAAGTATTCCTTGCATGCAGAAAATGTGCATACTACACACAGTATACATACTGCAAAAATAGCATGATACATTAGGTAATTCTCTACATGACATTTGACTGCCAGTCTCTTTCTGTTTCTAAGCTAAACTCTAATATTCTTATAGCTGAGAACAGAAGAGCTGCGCTGGAGTTCAGCCAGAAGGTCAGAGTGTTGTGCTGGGTAATGACACAGCCCAAACACCTGAAGTCCAGAACCCAACATGTTCGTGCCACATGGGGCAAACGCTGCAACATCGTTCTGTACATGAGCTCGGAGGCATCAGATTTCCCCACGGTAGGGCTCAACGTGTCAGAAGGACGCAGTCAACTCTACTGGAAGACCATACGGGCCTTCCAGCACATCCACACGCACCATCTGGACCATGCTGATTGGTTCCTCAAAGCTGACGATGACACGTTTGTTGTCCTTGAGAATTTGCGCTACGGTTTGTCCAAGCACAACGCTGAGGAGCCGCTGTATTTTGGGCGTAGGTTCACGCCATTCGTCGCACAGGGCTACATGAGCGGAGGAGCTGGTTACGTCCTTAGTAAGGAAGCTTTGAGGAGATTCGTGAAGGGCTTTGCTGATGGTCTTTGCACACACAACACGGAAACTGAGGATGTTGGTTTGGGAAAATGCATGGAGACAATGAAAGTTCAGCTGGGTGATTCCAGGGACGTTTTGGGGAGACAAACCTTTCATCCTTACCCTCCAGATTATTACCTGCCCAGACAGACACCCAGACTACGACCCTGGTACCTCCTCTATGAGCATTACCAACCGGTTGAGGTAAGTATGAGATGTTTGAAGGGGATTAATGCCGGAATTACCCAGGCTTTTGCCCCAATTTACAGTCTGCAGGAGTCAATGCTAGTCTGCACATTTTATGCAGTCAGAGTTTACATATTTTACAGAAGATCGTGTAGTGTATGATGGCCACATACTTCACCCAAAAATGAAAATTAGCTGAAAATTTACTCACCCTCATTCCATCCAAGATGTATATGAGTTTGTTTGTTCATCTGAAAAGATTTGGAGAAGTAGCATTACATCACTTGCTCATCAATGGATCCTCTGCAGTGAATGGGTGCCGTCAAAAAAACAAAACAAAACAAAAAACGATTCACCAGTTCTTTGACATCACATAATGATGTCATTAATGCATAATATCATCCATGTGGTTGAACATGCGCAAATAAAGCCAAGTATGTAGCTGATTTACATTTTATTCAATTAATTGTTATTAAAGGGTTATTAAAGAGACGAATTCAATCTGGTTAGTTCACCCAAAAATGAAAATTAGTCCATGTTTTACTCACCCTCAAGGCATCCTAGGTTTATATGACTTTCTTTTCTCAGACAAATTAAATCTGAGTTATATTAAAAATTATCCTTGCTCTTCCAAGCGTGAATGGCAGTGGGTGGGTGTTTTTGTTCAACAGTCCAAAAGTAGTCAAATAAAGCGCATCCATTCATATAAAAAAAAACACACATCACACGGCTCCAGGGGGTGAATAAAGGCCTCCTGTAGCGAATCAATGCGTTTTTGTAAGACAAATATCCATATTTAAAATGTTATAAACACCTTTCTTTCACTTCTGCTAACTGTCTTAGGCGTTTGCGTAGCGCGCCGGTGATAAGTGATGCAGTGACGCAGAAGCGCGATGGAGAGAGAACAAAACAAAACGCTGGTCACAAATTAGAAGCACAAAACGAGGATTTGTAAAGAAAAATGTCGGAGGAATTCAATATAAGCCAAGAGGAGATTTTGAACGCGCGCACGACAGTCAGCTGAAGTCACACAAAACTATTTATATAGTTTAAATATGGATATTTATTTTTAAAACACATCTATTTGCTACAGGAGGCCTTTATTCATCCCCCAGAGCCGTGTGAGGCACGTTTTATTATGGTTTTGTGTGCTTTATTTGATGTCTTTTGGACTGTTGAACAAAAACACCCACCCATGCCAATATAAAGCTTGGAAGAGCAAGGACATTTTTTAATATAACTCCAATTGTATTCGTCTGAAAGAAGAAAGTCATATACACCTAAGATGCCTCGAGGGTGAGTAAAACATTGACTAATTTTCATTTTTGAGCGAACTAACCCTTAAAAAAACCTTATAATTCACCCTCAAGTCCTCAGTTCACACATGCTAATACTATCAACAGCTCATTGGTTCTTATCAACACGGGCATGTCCAAGGACCTGGAAATGGTAACTTGTGATATCAGACTTATCAAGCGGATACTAGTAGATGTGAGTTTTCTAAGTAAGACATGTTCCTGAATAAACATACTTTGTTGATCCTGGAACAACATCCCTGTCCAAAAGTATCGTGCTAACTTCTACCCCTATACCTAACCCTAACCATAACTTACATGCAAAATCAGAAGGAAATGATAGGTGAATAAAAATGTGTAGAAGCCCCTAACCTAAACTTTTGGTGTATTCAACTTAGGCTGCGGCTGGAATTAACAGATCAATGAGGTTTGCCGTTTCAAATCGACAAAGGAGTGACACGCACATGCCATTTGCGTACTGTCACGTGAAGTAGATTAGATGGAAAAAATGGTCAAATATACAGATGTTTCAGATGTTGACATGTAGAAAAAAAACACCCTTCATTCAATACTTTCTGTACTTCTATACAAGAATAAAGTTTAACATAAGCCTACACTGTAAAAAATGACCGTGAATTTAACGGTAAAAGACTGTAAAAATGCTACAGTAAAAACCTGTTAAATGGTTAACAGTAAATTCCCCTACTATACTATTTAAATACCATTAAAATGGGTTCTAAATTAGGTGTGTTCGATTTGTGTGCAATGTGAAGTCACTTTGCACAGGCCCCGCCCATGGCTGTTGATGGACACTGCAGTATTAGCAGAGACCCCGTCCTGAGTGAGCAGCACACAATCCGCCATGTTCATCTTCATGCTAGAGCATTTAAAAGCAGCATTCACATAAGAAATGTCTTCTTATTAGAGTTACAGAAATAGATTCAAGTGCAGTGAATGATTTTCAGTTTTTATTTTATTGTTTGGGTCATATAGAGTGTAGACAGCAGTATAGGTATTGTATATTACACTACTGTGACTTAATACACAGATCTAATATAAGCATGCCATTTCTTTTCCAGCTGTTTAACTTCACAGACATAACCAACAGTGTTTTTGTAACTTATGTGTGTTTTAACATAAACTGTATTTGACAGTTTAAGCACAATAAGACACGAAAGAACTTAGTTTAGTACTGCCGTGTGACAGCCGCTTTCTGCGTGTGCTTCGGATGTGTGCGCTCAGAAAACCGTATATAAGAATTTTAAACTAATATGCTTTAAAACGCATGATTTCAGCACAATAGACATGATAATCAAAACCGAACAGAGGTTTTTAGCACAATATCTGAGGAACAAGCTGTAAAGGCACAGTCCTACTCTCAGCAGCTCATTTGCATTTAAAGAGACATGCACGAAAACAGCATATTTCTGCTTCCACTCTAAATAGGCATTTTGTGAGTGAGTGAGTGACGTGTGGCCAAGTATGGTTACCCATACTAGGAATTAGTGCTCTGCATTTAACCCATCCTTAGTGCACACACACAGCAGTGAACACACACACCGTGAACACACACCCGGAGCAGTGGGCAGCCATTTATGCTGCGGCGCCCGGGGAGCAGTTGGGGGTTCGGTGCCTTGCTCAAGGGCACCTCAGTCGTGGTATTGAAGGTGGGAGAGAGCGCTGTACATTCACTCCCCCCACCTACAATCCCTGCCGGTACGAGACTCGAACCCGCAACCTTTGGGTTACGAGTCCAACTCTCTAACCATTAGGCCACGACTTCCCCATGATTCCCACGATTTTCAAAATGATATAATTGATAAATGATCTGTGTAAAGGATCTTGAGCTGAAACTTCACAGACACATTCTGAGGACACCTGAGATATATTGTAAGAAGGAGCATATTAGGTGCCCTTTAACAAATGTGTTTTGTTAATTGCAGTGTTGTTTAACAAGGATGCTGATCCAGGAACATGTTTGGTAATTCTATAGTCTCATCTTATCCAAAAGAGAGAGAGAAAGAGAGAGAAGCAAGACATAGATGAATACAGTTTCTTAACCCCTTTTAAAAACTTATTTTCAGCTGGAAATCAATTGATTGGTCCTTATGTTAAATACATTGTTCTTTTCTTGTGTTTTTAGGGCCCTGGATGCTGTTCAGATTTAGCCATCTCTTTCCACTACATAGACGCAGTGCAAATGCACACTTTAGAGTACTACTCCTATCACTTACGCCCATACGGATATAAATACAGATTTAAGCCAGATTAACACTTAAATAATATAAATAACATCTAATCCAAAAATAAGACAGCATTCAAAATGTAATCTTTATGAGTGAAATTTATTTATACATGTATACTTTACTTCACTGTACCATTAAATGTAAATCATGTTATATTTATTGTTCTATACAATATTAAAACAGGTTTTACAAAGTTATAGACTAACAACTTTATTGTCCAAAAAATTAATGACATTAGCTTTGGAAACACAGTGGTTTGCTTCATCATAGTCCAAACGTAAAAATACAAGTAAAACAAGGAAAGCGTTGGTTAATCCAGACTTTGGGTGTCATTCATTTACAGAAGAAAGAACTTCTGTATGTTTGATTGTAATGCGTTTAAGAATTGATGGGAAGAGATCATTCCCAAACTTAAGAGTCATGAATGATTACTACTAAGGAAACATGAATAATGAAACATGGATAAACATTGTTGAAATAGTTGATAGAAATGATGTTAATCATACAATATAATACACATTTAACATACAATACTGTCCCTAAGAGTTTAACACAGATTTTTAATGTTAGGCTTTTTGCATTTTAAATACACAAGCACTCAAAAGAATCTATATGTGATTGACACACATACATTACTTTGTCATGATCAGTGCAAGAAGTTGGCTGATGCCGTCTTGTACACAGTATTAGTAATTTTGTGCAGTGCTTTTTTACAGTATAAAGCAGGGACATATTGTTAGCTTCTCAACATTAGCTTTGGTTGAAATTAAAATACATTTATATAATAATAAAATAAAAATATGTATGTGTATTTACTCAATTATTTTTATGAAAACAAGGGGTGTACTAGCACCTCTTTTTTCCACTTTGAGCATTGGTAATGGTGTTTAAAGGAAAAGTGGAAATTTACTGAACATTTCAGTCCATCCAAGATGTAGATGAGTTTGTTTCTTCATCTGAACAGATTTGGAGAAATTCAGCATTACATCACTTACTCATCAATGGATCCTCTGCAGTGAATGGGTGCCGTCAGAATGAGAGTCCAAACAGCTGATAAAAACATCACAATAATCCACAAGTAATCCACACCACTCCAGTCCATCAGTTAACATCTTGTGAAGTGAAAAGTTCAAACTACTGCTTCCGGCTAAAAATAAGTACTCTACGCGTAATATTGCTTTCTTCAGTGAAAAAGTTGTCTTGTCTGAATCAGGAGAGATATACTGTATGCACAAATCAAGCCCCACTTACAAGTGAAAACAATCCAAAACAATTCTAAACAAATATGTGGGTGGATTTTGGAGTGGACTTTGTCACTGGAAGAAGCGTTATTATAGATTATGGATTGATATTTTGGCCAGAATTGACGGTTTAAAGTTAAAACATCTTAATGATGGATTTGCTTCTTACATACACACAGCTTTTTTCTTCACAAGATGTGGACTGGAGTGGTGTGAATTGCTTGTGGATTATTGTGATGTTTTTACCAACTGTTTGGACTCTCATTCTGACGGCACCCATTCACTGCAGAGGATCCACTGTTGAGCAAGTGATGTAAAGCTACATTTGAAGAAACAAACTCATCTACATCTTGGATGGCCTGATGGATGAGTACATTTCCAGCAAATTTTTGGGTGAACTATTCCTTTAACAGAAATCACAATTAACAGAAATCTATTCTATGGAAGGAATATTAAAAATAAAGAAATTCATAAAACATTCAGTGCGACTAGGGGAAAATGTGGTACTTTGAATATACATGTTATTTTCTAGAAAATGGAGCAGCTCTAGTCTAGTAAACAATATTTAAAATAGTGTTGGCCCAAAGGACAAATCTGATCTACAGTCAGTGTAGCAGGAATCCCTACTCTTCTCATAAAACACATGTACGACAATGAAAATGTATCTGCATAGTGCATGATCGCAAAGTCGACACAGTTTGATATGAATCTGCTGAATGAAGGCCTGTGCTTCATTGTGAGGGTATGTTATGTCTGTACACAAACGTTTTGACAAAGGTCTTCTGTCTCAAAGCGGTTGCTGTTGCCTTGGCAGCCACCATACCAGAACTGTGCACATGCGTTGGCCTCCGGGTCGTAGTACCACATCACTCTGTACTCCCGACACGGCCCAGGATCCAATCCCTGCCTACAGCCTACCTCTGAAAAACAACAACAACAACAACATTGCATTGCATTGACAATGCCTGTTAATACCAGGAGTAAACATCAGTCGGCCTATATTTGTAGTGAAAGCAAGTGTGTTTACCTTTCATGAAATCGTTAGGCTGGGGGGCCGGTGGAGGTAGAGTCCGTGGTGGTGGGCTGATTTCTGGAACAGGCCGCCAGTTTATGGGTGTCTGGGGTCCCAATACTGAGATGGAGGATTGTCTCGTCTTATCTCCAACTGGGGCATCTGTCACCTTAGGAAGCTCATTTAAAAACCCATCAACAAAGGGCATCATCCAGTTGTTGTCAATATGCATGTCGTCATAGTCATCTGGAGAAGAAGTGGTCTCAAACTCTGTTGGAAGTGCATCCTGTGAAAAAGAGACATTTAAAGACTGAGCGGCGTTGGACCGGGCAGCACAACTCATCAGGAAACACAAGCTCTTTCCAGCAAAATATCACCATTAAGCCAGTGCTTATTTTATGATTAAATTTGGAACATTTCATGTGCACACTTTTCTCCATATCTGTGTCTTTAAGGTTGTAGTTTGTTCATATTTCACGATACTATGTGATTTTACTATCAGACCTATTCATTTTAAAAATACAAATACAAAGCAGTTCATACATATAATGACATTTTATACACTTCTTCAATGACAAGCATGCTTTTAATTTCTAATTACATTTTTTTAAAGGGCATAATCTTTGATTAAAACTGCTTCATTGCTTATTAATATTTGCTTTTTAATATTTAAAGGGGTCATATGATGCGATTTCAAGTTTTCCTTTCTCTTTGGAGTGTTACAAGCTCTTGGTGCCTACAGAAGATCTGTAAAGTTGCAAAGACTAAAGTTTCAAATCCAAAGAGATATTCTTTATAAAAGTTAAGAGTCAGTCACACCTACCTAAAACGGCTCGTTCTAACACGCCCCCACATATCTACATCACGATGTGGGAAGATTTGGATAACGCCGCCCAAATGTTCACGCAAAGAAAGAAGGCGTAACTTTTATTCTGGCTGTAGTATTGTTGTTGCTGCCACCATGTTGTGAATGCGCTGTGTGTTTCGTTGTGAAAGCGAAACTACTTTGTTTGGTCTTCCAAAAGAGGACGATATCCGCTTCGTCATGCCTGGAGCTGATCCGTGCTGTTTTTAGCAGCATCATATGACCCCTTTAATAAAAACTTTTGTTAGTTTTTATCCTGAAATCTATTTTAAAACGTTTAATAATAATGATTAAGATGTGTATACTCACATGCATTCAAGTTGTAAGGGAAATATGTTTTTACTATTTGACTTGTTGGCTACACCACATAGCATTTAAGTAAGGTTCATGCAAATGGCATGGGAAAAAAAGATATCGTGCCACAAATCCTTTTTTTTAATTCATGGACATGTTTTAATAATTACTTCACTCTTTTTAGTTAAACTGTTGACGCGTTTGATTACTAAATTTCATCATTTTAGTTCAGTTGTGGCCATGTTTCATTAATTCATTCCCATGTTTAGTTAAATCATGGCCATATTTTAATAATTAATTCCCATCTTAGGTAAATTGTGATCATGATTTAGTTTAGTTAAGTTGTGGCCATGATATAACTAAAAAGAGGAAATGAATTAACACATTATGAACACAATATAAGACCAGTGTTGTGGGTAACATTACAAGTAACGCAATTTATCAGATTACTTTACCAGTAATGCATTACATTTAAATTTATGAAATATCTGAGTTACTTTTTCAAATAAGCAGCACTTTTGGGTTTTTGTTTTTAAAAACAAACAAGCAAGCCCAGCCAAGGTGACAAAAAGTAACACAAAAGTAATGTAATGCATTACTTTCCATAAAAAGTAACTAAGTAATGCAATTAGTTACTTTTTTATGGAGTAACGCAATACTGTAATCCATTACTTTTAAAATAAATTTTCCCCAACACTGGCTAGTATGAGGAAACAAACTATTAAGTCACAGGAACAAATCCTTAATTCATGGTCACAATATGTTTTTTTTTTCCTCTGCATTTCATGTGCAGGGCCCCGAACCAAGTTTATATTTGAGTTTATTTTGCTTATGAGTTTATATAGAGTATTTATTTGCAATATCAGAATGTATTGCTGTCTTTATGTAGAAGTAAATGAAAAAAAATTACCTCTTTGTCCTCTGTGATGAAATAACTCCTGGTGGGAGCCTCAGTTCTGTCTGGAAATGGCTCAGGCTCAACTGGAGGGAATGTTTTGCCGTTCAGACTGAAGAGCGGTCCATCAACACTCTCACAGATCTGACTCAGCAGTTTACTCTCCAGTGCTGAAAAATCACAACAAGTTAGCATAAAAAAATGTTTAGTCAATTAAACCGTATTTAAAAGAAATATGGGCATACATACTGTGCAGGCTCATGAAGTCATCAATCAAGTAGACATAATTTTCATCAGGATCAGATGCCAAAATGTTCATCTCAATCTTAAACTCTGTATACTGGGCATCACTGCTGTTCACGATGCCAACTACGAAGATTTCAATCCCAGCATTGTGAGCCTCTTCCGCGGCGTCTTTCAGCCTCACTGCATCCCGCTTGTCAGCCTGACCGTCCGTCAGCACGACCGCAACCTTTCTTACGCCCGACCGTGCTGCTCGGAAGAGCTGAGTGGCCCGGCGGATGGCGCAGCCCGTGAAGGTGCCCTCGCCCAGGTACGGCATCCTGCGCACAGCAGCTTTAACACTTGCCTGGTCGGAGAGATGTTGTAGGCTGGTCACCACCACGTCCATGTGACTGAAGAGCACCACCCCAACACGTGTGGCTTCATGGCTCACGGACACGCGATCGATCAGAGCGTTCACGAAATCCTTCACCAGATCAAAGTTCTCCGGACCTATACTCTCTGAGCTGTCGATGATAAAGACCAGCTCCAGAGGACTCGTCCTGCACTTCAGACCACATCCTGAGAGAAAACGCACAAAAAGTAAGTGCCCCTACCTAATACAGAACCTATATATAGTTTTTTGTTTGAATAACAGGGATGGTTATATACCACATATTTCCCGGATTATTCTGATCACCTGGTCTCTCTGTGGGATCAAGTTCAATGTATGTTATTTACACAATAGAAGTCGGTGTTCTGAAAAAAAAGTTTGAATATAAATCTTTGACTCACAGATAGGCCGGGCTCTCCCTTCTCTCCTGGTTTTCCCTATAATTGAAATTGAATTTTATTATTAACAGAGTCAGTTTTCAAGGTATAATCTACATTATCCTGAAACCTCAGGTTGAGGTAAATACTGAATTAAAGCTGGCCTACAATCTGTTGTGGTTCCATTAATGTAGCGGTGTGGTCACATTTATTGTTGTTCGTCAAATTTCACAGGCGAAATACAGTAATTTCAGTAGGAATCTACGTGATTGGGAATTTCACATGAAGGCGAAAGACGTTCCCTCGCATATTTTGCATCGGGTCCAAGTTCTTCACACAAATTTGTGACAGAAGACTTCTTGGTTTGAAAGTGACTTCATGCATCGCTACACTACTGACATTGGACAATGGACCTTTTTTTGGTCCGCAACAAAACTTTACCCCAGGCCATGAATTTTATGAAATTTGAGCAATTTCCTCAGATTATCCTGATGTCCGTGTGCAATGTTGGATAGTAGATGCTGCTGGAACCTATTATAGTAATGTATTGATGTAATGTATTGAAGACGTTTCAAGTATCTGTATGTTACAGTGTTTTTATAGTGTAACTCAAGAGGTCTTCGACCCTGCTCCTTGAGACCCACTGTCCTGCAAAGTTTATTTCTTTAACACACTTACCTGTGATTTTTTAAGCAACTTTAAAGACCCTGATAAGCTGATTCAAGTGTGTTTGATTAGGACTGAAGGTAAAGTGCAGGACAGTTGAATAGTTGAATATCTCTGGTGTAAGATTAATGGTTTTTCATGTGCTTTTAACCCAGAAACAGTGTTGTAGTGCTCAAAACTCAACTCTGTCTCGAGTCTGTTTCTGGTTTGGACTCTGTCTTGACTCGGATTCGAGACCAAGTCTGGTCTTGAGTACTAAAACATGCTTGCGGATAGTGGTATGTTGTCCATTCAGACTATCTTTAGGTCTTTGTCTGGACTTGGACTCTACTCTGGTCTCAACCTTGACTTGGACTCAAATGAGCCAGTCTTGACTACAACTCTGCCTGGCAAATGATTCAAACGTTAACTGGAACTGAATGTGAACCTGGTAACTGGGTATTACCTTGGCTCCTGTTTGTCCAGGCATTCCATGTTCTCCTCCCTCTCCTTTTCTCCCACGTTCCCCTGCTGGGCCCCTGTTACCCTGAAACCATCAGATTTTGTTAATTTAGCATTGCATTTGAAAAGTAACATAGTATTAACTACACTGACATATAATACAATCAGGGTCATCTTGTACCTTCTCTCCAGGCAGACCATCACCTGGAGGCCCTCTAGGGCCAGGGGGCCCTTGAAACCCAGGATCTCCCTGTGATCACAAAATGTTAATGTAGAGGTTTAAGCTTCTGTATGGTAAAGTGTTTTGCTTGTTGTCCAAGCTGATTGAGCTATAGTAAGGCCTTTGGTCCTTACCTTGGGACCCTGAATTCCCTCTCCTGGAGGTCCTGGAAGACCAGGAGCACCAGGCTGGCCAACTGCACCCTATAAAAATCTCATATTAATCAATGTTGAATATATTCTGAGCCAATGCACAATTTATTTTAAGAAGTGTTATTGAACCTTTGGTCCCATCAGTCCAATCCCTGGAGGCCCTGAAGGGCCGGTCGTTCCATATGAGCCCCGGTCTCCCTGAAAACAACTACATCAGTTTAGCCGAACTACTAGACTAGACTTTGCGGACTTTCTGTAAGACAGAATAATCATTTATTGTGAATTGAAAAATGACAAATACCTTTGGTCCAGGAATTCCTTGTCCTTCAGGTCCAACTTCACCTGGCGGCCCAGGCAACCCTGGAAGCCCCTGAGAATATATCATATGTATAGATATTACTGGTTTTGTTTTCTGTGTTGTTCTTATCAAAGTCTTTGTCTCCTTTTATGCACCTGTGGTCCGGGGTAACCCTCCCCCTTCATTCCTTGTGGCCCCACTTGTCCTGGACTTCCTCTGTCACCCTGAGACATGCCAACATAGATTTTATTAGGTCAAAAAGAATCATATTAAACATATTAAATATAGTAATAGTCTTTGAGGCTATAACCTTAGGGCCTGTGGTCCCAACACCTGGCTCTCCAACAGGACCCGCGGGGCCTGTAGGTCCTGGCTCTCCCTAACAAAAAAAACACACAACCAACATAATGATTAAGAGCATATGTACAAAACATACAGTAATTTATGACATTAGGTTAGAATGCAAATAGCCAACCCTGTTGGCAAAAGCACCCATTGTTGTTCAGATATTTACCTTTAGTACAAATATTACTTCTTTTTACACTTTGTGTGAATAGTATCTATCACTGTTAGTGAGACATATACGTACCTTTGAACCAGGTAATCCTCGACCTGGAGGTCCTCGTAAACCCATCACACCTAAACTTCCTGGTTCTCCCTAGGCATAAACAAAATCTTTTATTACCAGTTTTTAAAACATGTTTATAGAGTATATAAGAACAACATGGATGGTGAGAGATCAGAGACCAGGGAATATATTTTTGATTTTCAATGTATTTTATGAGTTTATGGGTTTTATGTGTGAATAAATAGCCAGTAGCGTTCGTTTATATCACAGCTTGGGCTAGAGCCGTTCAGAGCCGTTGAGCTCCGTAAAGCCGCATTTGACAGGTTATGCCAGCCACAATCTCATCCATATTGCTATAAAATATAGCATTCTGTGTAGAATTCAAATAGCTCCGATATATGTTGTGGTCTGCGCTGACTCGCGCATGTGATCCGCTCCGTGCTATCGTGTCTCTGGACCGGAGCAGAGTGTGTGTGCGGTGCGGTGGTTAGCGTGACAGCGCGCAAAACCAGACTTCTTTTTTTTCCTCAATGGAAAGCATATTTACACTGTTTGAATCGTTCCCTGTCCCCTATATAGTGCACTACGTGCCATTCACTGTACAGAAAATACTAATTCTGTGGACAAGTGACCGATTTCAGCCGCGGCTTCAGTGTCTATTTTATAGTGTAGGGGGCGGGCGCTTCGGATTCTAGAGAGCATTTGATTGGACAGAAAGTTTGATGAGAAGCTGAAGTACGATGTGACGTCAAAAAAATCGGTGCGCCGTTTTGGCGGACGTGACGAACTGCAAGCTTTGAATGCTTATATCTTCTAAATGCGAATGTTGTCACTGTTTTGGAGCACACTGCCTTATAGATAACCTTAAGACTAACATGTTGATACTAACACCCAAAAAACTTTAATTTTGATTTCATGGGGACTTTAAAAGTCATCTGACATTCCAAACCTCTAAACACAACGACCTGGACATTAACCTCCACATTCCCAATGCAAAATCAGATTGTATGTTTTTAAGCTCTGTCACTGTCCCACCCACCTTGGCCCCCGGGGGTCCTGCTGCTCCTGCACTTCCTGGGAGACCCCGAGTTCCTCTGTCCCCTCGGTCCCCCTGTGGAGAGATTCACAAACAAAATTTACAGTGACATTTTCCACTTTAATACATTCAGATGGGACAGTATTTGAGTATTGTTCAGCTTTTTTGGTTGTAAATAACATGATATGATTTTATTTTGAGACAAAAGCATCATGAATACAAGTCCAGATCACATTTTACCCCAAAATCTAAATGCAAAAATAAGATATCATATTCTGCATAGAGAAAATGTCTCAAAAGTCTAAAAGGTACATGTTATTAAGGAATGTTAAGAAATGTAAAAGTCTCTAAGGACTCAGGATTTTTTATTTTTTTTTATTATTTTTTTGTGGCAGCATATATTTAGAGGAATTTGTATTATCATTCTCAGTGAAAATGTAAAACAATATAAAAATATGATTACAATATTACATTTTTACAAAGATTCTTTTATTTCAAAGAGTCTTTTCTGCTCACCAAACCTGGATTTATTTAATCAAAAATGTACAGTAATTTAAAAGATCATTTATTTCTGTGATGCAAAGCTGAATTTTCAGCATCATTACTCCAGTCGTCAGTGTCACATGATCCTTCAGAAATCATAATAATACACTGATTTGCTGCTCAAGAAAGATTTCTTATTTTTATCAATTATTTCTGCTTATTATGAAGAGTATTTATTTGAAATAGAAATTTTTTGTAACTTCATAAATGTCTTTATTTTGTCCAATGTACTTTCTTTAAAAATAATTTCAAAAAATTAAAAAATAATAATTTTAATATGAAATACAAACTGGACCTGGCTGGTTTTGTAATATTCCTAAAATAATCATATAAAATATCTGGTGTCAGACATATTTCCATCATTTGAAATGGTTACAACCTGTGTAAAACTGACTTTGAATCAGTAAATTCAGTAAATGTATACTGTAATGTAAAGCTTGCATTTAATGGCAGGAAATATATTACTCTCATTGTCACCCAAAAGGGCAAATATTAGCGTGACTCAATGTTAATGAATGTATGCTGTGAATCACTGTTTGGCCATAAGAGCTGCATGCACATATCAGTTATAACTAGATCTACGCATACAGTTGTGGTAACTAAAAAACCTATCAGAGCATCATTGTACCTTCTCACCAGGAATACCTCTCCCGGCTGAGCCCTCTGGACCTCTAGCACCAGGTAAACCCACCTCACCCTAACATAATGAACAGAATATAGAAATGCCAGGGGAGTAAACACATATAAACAGGAATTCAATGCATGCTGTGGTGAAATCCCAAAGCTTTATTAGATGCTTTCCTATATTTGCACTCATAAAACAGATAAGAAAGAATTACATTTCTTAGCCACACCTTAAAACAGCATGACTTCATATGACATTCATTAATTTTTTAAAGCCAAACCACTGTTTAAATTTTAAATTAAATCTGTGACCCAGGACGTTGTGTCCTACCTTTGGACCCACAGATCCATCTTCACCTGGGATACCAGGAATACCAGGTGCTCCGTCTGGGCCTGGTTCTCCCTAAAGTCATAAAACCAATGTATCGCTATTACACAAAACATTTTGGTGGTGTTTACTCAATAGTGTATATTGAAAATATAGAAACAGATAATATTTGATTTAGTTTGTAAGGACATTAAAATTGTACATACTTTTGGTCCTGGTTCTCCTATTCCTCTCTCACCTTGTGGTCCAGGTTCTCCTGGAAAGCCCTGATCACCCTGGGATCAAATTTGAATATACTGTACATTTATGAATTAAATTTTCATATAATTTAAAATAATATTTCATTTAATTAAAAATGTAGCACTTTTGTTAAATGCGTTTGTCAGTGTTTTTTTTTTGTTTGTTTTTTCTGTTTAGCTTTAATATATTTTAAAATTGAGTTTTATTTTTAGTAATTTTATAACTTCAACTTATTCATTTCTGTTAGGTGCCAAGGCAACATTTCACATTTTTGTAAAAACAAAAATAAAAAAATATTTTTGGGTGAACTATTCATTTAAATGTGCTTTACTTATGATAATATGGATTGAAAGTACTTATTCAGAATACTCTCTAAAGATACAGTTTCTTGCATTTAATATCAGACCGCTAATCTAAAAAATAAACACACACACACACACACACACACACACACACACACACAATGTACCTTAGTTCCCACCATGCCCACTCCAGGAGGGCCTCTTGGGCCAGGTGGTCCTATGGGTCCCGGGTCTCCCTGCAGCGAGAAACACTATATCACAAAGTGTTTGCAAAATGAAAACCGTACTATGATTTCCTATAAAATAATGTAGGATGCAGCCTATGGATAGATAAGAACTTCTCTTTGCCTTTTCACCCTGGAGCCCAACTCCTGGAAATCCCATCAGTCCAGGCAAACCCGCTTCCCCTGTGTTACCCTGCAGAAGTAAGGAACAACTAGTGTCGTATTGCTGGATCTTATTACACTCGACAACAGCATGTTTCTTATTAAATTGAGATTATACTATACCTTATCACCCTTGATGCCAATCCCAGGAGGTCCACGTCCACCCTTAGGACCCTCAAATCCTTTGTCACCCTGAAATGTGGTGAACAACAGTGCATCGGTACATGATTAACTCATAGAGCTCAACCAGTCACATCAGTGCTAATGAGCAGAGCCTTGTAAAATACTGATTATTACATAATGTACTTAAATGTGAACTGAATGTAATATTTTCAGACACTTAATTGCATGAAAATTTCAAGTTAGATGGAGTTTTTTGTTGTTAACTCTTGCCTTTGGTCCTGGTAAACCCTCTCCGGGAAACCCTTGGTTGCCTTGAACCCCTGAAGGTCCTGGTGGGCCCTAACAAACAGATACTAAATATTAGTATATTATATATACATATACAGTGGATAAGATGTCTGATAGTTGCCTGTTACAGTGTAACTCATGGCTGAGGATGTGTATCTCCCTCTAGTGGTTACTGACGTATCACTTACAGGCAGTCCTGGCTCGCCGATACCAACTGGTCCAGTCGGCCCAGGTCTGCCTTGGCCACCTTTTTCCCCCTTTCAAAACACAAAGAGTATGCAAAAATATGATTCTATTATAATTATACAATAATAAATGCATATTGATACACAACCATTCAAAAGTTTAGGATTTGATTAGATGTTTTTAATTGTTCAAGTCTCTTATGCCCACCACGGCTGCATTTATTTGATAAAAAATACAGTAAATACAATAACATTGTGAAATATTATTATTGTTTTCTATTGTAATATATTTCAAAATGTAATTGATTCCTGTGATGCAAAGCTGAATTTTCAGCATCATTACTCCAGTCTTCAGTGTCACACGATCCTTCAGAAATCTTGTCATTCGATTACCTTTGCACCAGGAAACCCAACCCCTGGGTCCCCTGGAGGGCCGGTGGGTCCGCTAGGTCCTCGTTCACCCTGTATAGATGTCACTGTCATTCCATGTCGTATCATTTTCATGTTTATTGTTCATAATATCACATCACATCCTAATGGTGAGAGGCAGTCTCCTTACTTTAGGTCCGACAGGGCCCTCAGGGCCAGAGTCGCCAGGGTTTCCACTCAGTCCCTGCAACACACAGGCATTCAAGTATTGGTCTATATAATATAATTAACTTCAAACTAATTACACTTCATCTATGAGCTGACTGTACTGACAGAGTGTGTGTTTTGATATGTTAAAGGACTGTTCCCATTCATTACAAATTAATTCATAATGATAGCATACATGCTTTTAAAAAATAAAGTATTACTGATACAGGGGCCGTATTACAGACACATCTTGACCTAGATTCCTGTTCTATGTTTAGTAATTAACTTCACTTAGAAAATACAACTCATAGAACTCAAATCTTAAATTAAGTTAACCTGCTTATAGGAATTTGTCATAGATCATCCGTCCGATCTTTACTAAATTTGGCACATATCAGCAAGGCATGGTGCTGGTAAAAAGTTAAAAAGGATTTAGATTTGTCTAAATGTTATTAAATGAAAAGATATTAAATGGTCTGGCATTGCTAATTTTTCACAAACTGAGCTATGACACACTTAGACTACAGGACATTCAGATGTCAACATTGTACCTATGTGGGGCATTACAAATGAAAATCCTTAATAACGCTGTAACCATATAGTGGACTGTGGATCTGATAACATAATATGGCTCGGCTACAGCCAATCAAATTTGAACAGGTAATAACTTCAAACCTGAATAGCTGGCCGTTAAAATACTGCATATTTGTACAGTGTGTAAAAATTAGTATGTGCAATAAATTTTGTGAAAATCGGCCGGAAGATGATGCTGTTCTTTATGGAAGCCTGTTTCTGCCGCTGAATAAAAAATAAAAGAAGAATTGAAACTTTTTATCTCACAATTTTGACTTTTGTCTTGTAATTGTGAGTTTTTGCCAGTTAATTTCTGACTTTTTTTTTCCATAGAATTGCAAGTTGTAAAGACAGAACTGCAGGATAAAAATTCGCAATTACGAGTAACCAAGTCAGAATTGCGAGATATGAACTCACAATTCTGACTTTTTTCTCGAAATTGCGTAATATAAACTTGCGAGTTATAAAATCAGAATTGCGGCATAGAAACTTGCATTTGCGAGAAAGTCAGAATTGCGAGATAAAAACTTGCAGCTCTGACTTTTTTCTCACAATTCTAATTTCTCACAATTGCAAGTTTATATTTTGCAATTCTGACTTTTTTCTTTTAATTCTGACTTCTTTTTTCAGAATTGTGAGATATAAACTTGCAATTGCAAGTTACAAAGACCAATTCTGAGGAGAAAAATAGAGTGACTATATTCTCAGTCACAAATTTATATCTCGCAAATTTGACTTTACAACATTGAATTGTGAATTTATATCATGCAATTCTGAATTTAACTTGCAATTTTGAGTTTATGTCTTGTAATTCTGTGAAAAGAAGTCAGAATTCTGAGTTTATATCACAGTTCTGAGCAGAATAAAGTCAGAACTGAATTGGCATAAACTCACAATAGTGATAAAAAAGTCAGAATTGTGGGATAAAAATTCGCAATTACCTTCTTTTTTTATTCAGTGGTGGAAACGGGCTTCCATAATTTTAAGCAACTTATTGTATTGCGGTTAATTGTTTAGCACATAATCATTTTTTTTAGGTCTGGCCTATTAGGACTAATTATATCCCTTGTGCGCAAAGTCTAAAAACTCATCAAAAAATAAATAAATAGCATGCAGAGATATGGACATTCTGAAGTTACACGTATTTCTGATGCTTAGACGGCAAACAGCAAATTGTAAATTATCAGACATTTCAACTCAGAGATGAAGTCTGTAATATTCAGTTCAATACTAGTGTTGTCCAAAAGAGGAGCCACGGGATAATTCATCATATCAGGATAAATCACTGTATTTAAAATCTTTTCCCAACAGTGTTCATCAGTTTGAATAACTGAATAACTTAACATGTAGTAAATAAATGGGTAACACTTTATTTCGATAGTCCACTTTAGACATTCTATTAACAGTAAGTAACTTTGCAACTACATGTCAACTAGCAGTTAGTAGAGTATTAGTAGACTGTCTGCTTAATATCTTCTAACACTTTCTTTGTCAACTTATTCTACTAACCCTAAACCTACCCTAACAGTCTACTCTGAGAGTTAGTAGACATGTAGTTGCAAATTAATGAGAATTAGTTGACATGTAGTTACAAAGTTACCTATAGTTAATAGAATGTCTAAAGTGGACTATCGAAATAAAGTGTAACCAATAAATGCATATACATTCATATCTCTGTTGTGCATTTTCAGAATTGCGTGTATTTCTGTAGACTATTTAATTAAACCTCTTAAACTGTTTTATGCAGACCTTGACCCAAATTGGTCAGCTTGCTTCCACAAATTGTAGCTGCCTCACAAAAACTGAAACAGACAAGGATAATAAAGCTAGCCGTGCCATCACTTATGATGTGTTTTCATTGGACACATGACAGCCAGACAGATTCCCCGTCACCAGAGAATAGACTGTGTGGGAAACTGAAGCTCTCTAAATCTGAATCAGGTCAAAAAACGGAGGCTGCTGTCATCACACCAAAAGCACAGGGACAGAGACTGAAGGAGGAGGGCAGGAGCTAGTAACCCCTGTCCTTATGCTAATCCAGAGGAACAAAGACAGCCGTCAAAGAGGAACAATGGCCTGTAGGCCTGGATTCACGGCTTTAGCTATGTTACATTAGTGTAAAAACAGCACTTAATCCCTCGATCACATTCCATTAGTGCAGGGACAGGAGAGATCGTCCGACTGTGTGAGCCTGCACTTGGGAGGTGCATTATTCTTACTTTATAAGAATGATATACTTCATTATTAGGTTGTGCTATTCTTCTGTCTATATGCAGATTTCCAGATATTGAAGTGGGATCAAAAGTCAGAAATTTTCTGCTTATATGTCACCCATAATTCAAAAGAAAAAATGGTAACACTTTAGTATAAGGAACAATTCTCACTATTAACTAGTTGCTTATTAGCATGCCTATTAATAACATATTGGCTGTTTATTAGTACTTCTAAAGCACATGTTCTGCACGATCATATTCTACATCCCTAATCCTATCCAATACCTAAACATAACAACTAGCTTACTAACTATTAATAAGCAGCAAATTAGGGGGTTATTGAGGCAAAAGTAGTAGTTAATGGTTTATTAATAGCGAAAATTGGACCTTAAAACAAAGTGTGACCGAAAAAATACATGATTCAATTTTGCATGAAAAAAATTAGACTTCTTTAAAAATTAAGACAATTTTTTATATTAATTTTCAACTCAAATTCTTATTACTGTAATGCAAAAGCCCATTATCAATATTGAATATAATAAAAAAAAATAATCCTGTCTGAATGAAATAATAAAAAAATAAAAAAATAAAACAGATATATCATATTATGTCATATTCCAGTCCAAAGTTTGAGGTCGGTTAGATTTTTTAAATGTTTTTGAAAAGTTTCTTATGTTCACCAAGGCTGCATTTCAACAAAAATAAAAAAATAAAACAGATATATCATATTATGTCATATTCCAGTCCAAAGTTTGAGGTCGGTTAGATTTTTTCAATGTTTTTGAAAAGTTTCTTATGTTCACCAAGGCTGCATTTCAAAATACAGTAAAACAGGAACCTAATATTGTGAAATATTATTAATTTAAAATGTATTTTCATATATTAAATCGTTTAAATAGAATATATTTAATATATAATAATATATTTTATATACAAATCTGATTTTTTAGCAGCCATTACTTCAGTGTCACGTGATCCTTCAGAAATAATTATTAGAGTTAATATATTTGTAGTAACAGTGATGAGTTTTATACATTTGACAATTATTTTCTGGATTTTTTATCAAAAGAAATAGTTTTTCAGTTTTAATTTATTTAGATTTTACAATCATTAATATTATAATATTCAAATCATTCTTTTTTTTTACATAACAGTACTAAGAATAACTGTCACCGAAATAATGGCACAATGCAACAAATCATAATGATAAATCAAGGTAAATTCATGCATATATCACAAACTTGATAAAGGCAACCTGATCTCCTCGTGGTCCACGTGGTCCTGGGGGTCCATCCGGGCCCTGTGGGAATGAAAGATAGGATCATCATGACACATACAGACCACAGATCCAGAGAATCATTTCATAAAACCTACTTGATCTCCTTTAATCCCTGGAGCACCACATTTTCCTTTCCCGCCCTACAGAACGGAGACAGAGTGAAAGTAAGTTTCATTGTCCTTCTGTCTGATATCATCTATAACACTTCACCATCAGGCTGTCTTCTGTGAAACACTGTACAGTCAGGATGAAACACTCTCATCGTTTGCTGATAAGCTTAACAGCTTCATGTTGTAGAGAAAAACAAGTGAATTCACTGTCATTAAGTTAAATATACTTGCCTTTTCTCCTTTTGATCCTGGTCTTCCCTGCAATAAAAGAAGCAATCAGAGACCCAGCAATGAACATACAAACAAAACGTATATCCATAACTATTTTAGAGTAATATATCAGGATATAGTACCCTTAGACCCTCTAATCCTGGACGTCCATTTAAACCTGCCCCTCCCTATGGAAAAACACAGAAAATCATATTAAATCAGATTTGAAAACACCACATCTTGCCAAAAATAAGACAGAATTAGTACACTAAAAACTTACTTTAGATCCTTTAGGACCAGGAGGCCCATCAAATCCTGGATCGCCTGGTTTACCCTGACATTGACAAGAAATGACAGAATGAGCAGACATAATAATAATTTCAATTGTACATTTTTAAAGAACATGGTTAGATACATTTTTCTTTGTGCAACTGAAGGATATTCATTGACAAGTGCAGGCTTTCCCATTCAGTTCAATAAGAGTCGGTGGATTTGATTTCTGAGAATGATGGAGTGTTGATGCGAGACGTTCTGGGGTGCGTTTACCGAAAGCAACTATGGTCGCAAGTTCCGTCATTGCTAATAGAATTCAATGGAACTAATGACCATAGTTAGCTAACGATGGTTTTGGGAAACGCACCCCTGTTTTGTTTATCTCTGCATAATCCGCTGGTCTTGATCTTTAACCCGTCTGTGAAGCACAGAGAGGCCCTGGCGAAAGCTCCAGCACCTGCTACATTTGCAGTGTGGGAAACACTTCCTAGTCTTTCATGTGCCGCCCTGAATCCACCTGCTGTGCTCTGGCCGTAAACCAGAGCTTTCGGAGCGATGGAGTTAACCGCTTCATCAAACACAGCTCAGAGAGAGAGGATTACTGCTGTTTAACACTTCTTCCTCAAACTGTTTGAACTCTGTTTGTTCATGAGCACAGATCAGGCCGGGCTCTACCGAGTGTTTCTTCTACATCACAGGCCTGATGTCTGATGTCTATATTCTGAAACACCATTCAGAGTATTCAGATTACCATTTACAGATACAGCTAAAAAATTATGCCAGGTGCAATGCTGTTTTTTAAGTTTCATTGAAATTTCATAAACATTTTCTTAATTTTAGTTCAGGTTTTAGTGATTTTGAAGTGTTTTTGTTATTTTTATTGGTTTTAATTTTTAGCACAACAAAGTTAAACTAACTTAAAATATTGCCTTGGCAACTAACTGAAATAAGTTTATATATTTTTTTTTTTTTTTTTTTGAAGGGTCAGTATATATAATGAGTTCTGTGCCATCTGAAATTTTCTTTTAAAATGAGCATTTTTCTCAGGCTCCTATGTTTATGTTCAGTTATTTCACTTTAATAGCAATGAAAAGAACCTATTCATTGCCATTAATATGAAATGACTGAACCTACACATAGAAGCCTGATAAAAATGCTCATTTTGGAAGAAAATTTCAAACAGCACTTAGAGGCTTTTGCATCTGATATATATATATATATATATATAACATTGCCTATCACTCTGATTTACCGGACTGTGTTGTGATAGATTTTTTCTGTAATGGCATTAATCAACCGCTAAAGTCGAAGCTCATACTTGAGGGTCCGCGTTCGTCACTGTCAATTTATGGATTATGCTTTATTGACTGTGGGCTCTTTGTGTACTGTGGGTATCGTGGAGGAAGAACGTGATACCGCGTCTGTGCCTGTAATGGTGGCTGCTGAGTTTAGTCAACCACAAGCTCCGGGATATTCAAGTTTACTGATCACTACTCCGGTGATACAACCCGCTCGTGAAATGGCGGCCGCACCAGAGTGCGCTCGCATGATGGCGGCGACAGCGGAGCACGCTCACAAGATGGCGGACATAACAGCACCCAGTCATGTCACAGCTGCCCATCTTGAGTCCAGTCAAGTCACCATTGATCCTCCTGAGTCAAGTCAACTCACAGCAGATCTTCGTGAGGCAAGTCAAGTCACACCTGTTCTTCATGAGTCCAGTCAAGTCACAGCTGATCTCCCTGAGTTCGGCCAAGTCACGGTTGATCATCATGAGTCAGGTCAAGTCACAGTTCGTTATTATCATGAGTCAAGTCAGGTCACAGCTGATCTTCCTGAGTGAAGTCTAATCACAGTTGATCTTCCTGAGTCGAGTCTAGTCACAGTTGATCGTCATGAGTCAAATCGAGTCACAGTTTATTATCATGAGTCTGGTCAAGTCACAGCTGATATTCATGAGTCTAGTGTGGTCTACTGTCTGGCTCTGGTGGTTCCCTGCTCCACCTGTACTGCCGGCTCCACCCTGGCTCTCTGCTCTGCTGGTTCTGCCTCAGTTCCCGGTCTCTCCACTTCCATGTGGACCTGGCCCTCCATCCCTCCCACTGTTCCGCCTCCACTCCACCGCCCTCCGTCTGGAAGCCGCTCCTTGGGGGGGGGGCTCTGTTACGTATCCGGTCCATGAACTTCCGTCTGCTAGCCATCAGAGGTCACCCTTTCCC